>NW_022681461.1:16122787-16560287 GCF_009764315.1 Trachypithecus francoisi
GGATTTGGACATCGTTGACACTTTTAGCCAGCTGGACCATGAGATTTATGCTAAAGATTACTGACTATGATGACTATGAAACAGCCACACCTGCTGTGGATGAGCTACCTCTGCACTTTTTCTGGGACAAAGAAACTTCTATCTAATTTAACACTGGAAATAAAATGATGACAATGCTTCCTTAATTAGAACTGTGCTTCAGGGAGCTCTGACTGGACAAGGGAAGAGAGAATCCCAAACAGGTAAAGAAATTGTAAAGAGAGGGTAAAGCACATGATCCCTTGTTGTAAATGTATGTTTTTCTATAAATGATATTTCCACATCTTCTTTTTTTTTGAGATGGAGTTTTGTTCTTGTTGTCTGGGCTGGGGTGCAATGGCATGATCTCGGCTCACCACAACCTCCGCCTCCCGGGTTCAAGCGATTCTCCTGTTTCAGTCTCCCGAGTAGCTGGGATTACAGGCATGTATGTACCTCCACACCCAGTTAATTTTGTATTTTTAGTAGAGACTGGGGTTTCTCCATGTTGGTCAGGTTGGTCTCAAAGTCCCGACCTCAGGTGGTCTGCCCGCCTCAGCCTCCCAAAGTGCTGGGATTACAGGCATGAGCCACGTTGTCCGGCTGCTATTTCCACATCTTAAAAAAAATCTTGTAAATGAGATTGGTGAGTAAGCTCAGCAAACATGAGGTATATTAAAAGATCAGATATGGGCATATGCCATTTTGCCATTCCAGTTTTCAAAAAGAGGAAGGGAGATTCTACTAACCATTGAACTTTATATTTATATGAGCTTTATTTTATTTCCCGGAGTTCCACGAAGAGGAATTGGTTGGGTCACCATTACAGTAACCTGATTTCCTTCTTTGACAGATATATTGGACTATGGAGCCAGGGGAAATACGACAGTGTACTTTTGAACCAAAGCAAGGCATTTGAAAGGGCTTTCAAAATGTCTTCATAGATCAGTTAGAAAACTATCCATTTATAGATCAACAAGGTGTATGAAGAGTAGTTTCTACTGGACAACCAGAACATAGTTTCTATCTCTACTGTCATGGTGTCAGCTTCAATGTAAGGATTGGCTCCCTCTTGTGGTTAAGAGATGGCTTCATTGCTACTTGTTATGAATATGGAGAGAGGATTCCTTCTGGATCTTCCTTCTCTGTGGTCAAAAAGCTTCAGTCCCAGATTGTGACAAAAGAAAGTCCCCAAAAAACAAACAAAACCCATTTCTCATATTTAATTGACTTCCAATTGGATCAGGAGTCCATCCCAGAACCAATTATTCTGCCCAGGGAAAGCAAAGCTCTGCTTAGCCTGGAGCTGACTAGCTAGGGGTGGAGCTTGGCTTTCCCCAAAACGCATTGACTTCATGGGCTGGAAGGGTGTGCTTACGTATGGATGTGGATGTCTAAAGAGAGCTGAAGAGTTAACAAAAGAGGGAGTAGATTTTTTTGGTGGCCAAACACAATATTCACTGTTCTTGGAAGATTTTGAGAGTGAGATTCTTTAATGATATCATGCAAAAGTTTAAATTTTGATGAGCTAGGCATTCTGATAGATTTATCAGGATTCCATCAACCACAAAATACCCTCCAGTTAATCACATGAATGAACCCAAGGGGCAGAATTGTTTATCATTATTTATCTTGTGGCAGAGACAAGTGGGCCAAAAATAGACTTTGGCTTAATTATAATCAAAGTTAACACTCTACTACCTAATTATAGTTGACAAATATGTTTATCTTCTTTAGAACATTAGAGAAGGAGTATGTTCTCCGAATGGATAAGAATGAATTTACAAAAATAATTCTTTTTTTAATTACTGGAGAGCCCATATCTGGTTTATCTGAAGATTTGTTTCAAGTTGGGGGCAGGACATGGTGACTCATGCCTGGAATCCCAGCACTTAGGGAGGGCAAAGTGTGAGGACTGCTTGAGTTCAAGAGTTCAAGATCAGCCTGAGCAACACAGTGAGTCTGCATCTATTCTAAAAGTCAAAAGAATTAGCCAGGAGTGGTGGTGCGTGTCTGTAGTTCCAGCTACTCAGAAGGCTGAGGCTGCAGGATCACTTGATCCCAGGATACTGAGGTTGCAGCAGGCTATGATTGCTCCATTGCTCTCCAGCCTGGGTGAAGAGTGAGACTCTGTCTCTAAATAAATAAATTAATAAATAGGCCAGGTGTGGTGACTCATGCCTGTAATCCCAGCACTCTGGGAGGCCGAGGTGCGTGAATCACTTGAGGTCAGGGGTTCAAGATCAGACTGGCCAACATAGTGAAAACTGAAAATACACAAATGATTATTATTATTTTATTTTCTCTACTGAAAATACAAAAACTAGCCGGGCATGGTGGTGCATGCCTGTAATCCCAGCTACTAGGGAGGCTGAAGCAGGAAAATTGGTTGAGCCTGGGAGGCGGAGGTTGCAGTGAGTGGCGATTGTGCCACTGCACTCCAGCCTGGGTGACCGAGTGAGAACCTGTATCAAATAAAATTAGATAAAATGAATATGTAAATAAATAAAAAGATTTGTATTAAATTATACTGGTATAAATTAAAAAGGAATTTGCTAGAATGCAGTCCTTTTTAAAATGCTGTTTGAAATAGTAGTTTGGAATACTTAAACTTCAGTGTTATCCTCAGGGTGATATTCTAAAAAGGTCTTTCAAAAGATCCTTAAGTGTCTTGGATCATTTTATTGAGATCAGGCAAATTTTACTTAAAAATGCTTAGAGTTATTCAATAGCTGTTGCTGTTTTTAATGAGATCCTCTGTTCATTGATGCAGAGTGTATCCAGGGTCAACGGTAAAAAGTTCATCTGGAAACTACTTTGTTCCTTATGCTGACTATTTAATTGAGAAATCAATATGTACAATGTATTGAAGAAAAAGGGACCACAGAGTTTGGGTTGATATTTGGTGAAATGATAGATCTGTAATTTGGGGGATGTTGAGAGAAGTTCTTGTAGATAAATCATTCTTTAGGGTGTGTTCCACGAGATCTCAAACTAAGAACTTAAAGAAGTTTTGAAAACCCTGTGGTTCACAGGGTTTAATGAGTTCCATCAGCAGAAGATTGTCCTTGGGGGCTTTTATCACCTGAAAATGGTTAAATATTCTACAGCTCCTTATTACTCAAAACCTGTGGTCCATGAGCTAGCAATATCATTACCATGGGAAGCTTGTTAGACTTGCAGAACCTCACCTCCATCCCTGGCCTGCTGGTTGGAATCTGCCTTTTTACAAGACCCCCAGAGAATTCATGTGCCCATTAAAATTTGATCCTGGATTACTACAGCTCAATTAGGGAGATTTCCACACTGCACAGAGCATTGTGAAGTGTGGGTGGGGCAAACAAATTCCTGTTTCTTCCGGTCCTCTCAAAGATAGACCTTCAGCTTTCTCACAGAATTTTCATTTCCCTTGACTGTAATGGCTACTTATGATGTTTCCTCTTAAAATCTGTATTACTTTTTTTTTTTTTTTTCAAGTTAGCTGTCTCCAGAACAAAGGCTTTGGACTGGAGCAACCTCAGTTTGAAATCTGGATCTGCCACTTCCCGGAAATATGACTTTGGTCAAGTTACTTCAACTGTTGAAACCCAGTTTTTTAATTTCTAGAATGGGTTAGTATTGATCTTATACTATTGACAGAATGAATTGAGATGATATGGGGGAAGCATGTAGCCCAGTGCCTGCCAAATATATATATATATATACACATACATAAAATCACTGAGTATTAGTTCCTTTCCTCCTTGCTAGAACATGCAGTCAATTGAAACAGAGTTATCTACTATAAATGATGCAGAAACTACAGAAAGTTTTCCCTTGCATAGCAAAATCCCAATGTGGCTCCCATAAAACAGATTTGAAGCAGCTCTACTTGCCAAGTAAGTGACTTGCAAAATGATATTTAAATAATTAAGTAGAAATGAATTGTTTAGTGTGGTCCATCTGGACGCCAAATTGCACCCGCCAAAATGATAATCTGGATTTTAACGTAATTGATACTTTACTGTTCTTCCTGAGTCTGATTTGTCAACAAGCTTTGCTACTTCTTTGCTACTTAGCTTTTTACTCTGTAGCTGCTTCTGAGTGCTAATAAAAGGTTTACATCTTGCTAAGTTTCCTTGACTTTTTTGTAATTCTTGTCCATGGAGGAGCCAGAGTGGTATATTTCCTGGTTCTCAGATATATGGCTAAGTGGGTCTTGATGAGTCATTGAGCAATTGGCTGAGAAGTTGCACCTGAAAGATAGCCTGGGCTGAAAGCTATAACCATGATTAGCTCTTTACAGTTAAACTGTGACTCTATCTTGAATTCCATGATCACTCTATCCCAGGATAGATGGATTGTGAAATGACAGTAATATGGTTTGACTCTGTGTCCCCACCCAAATCTCATCTCCAATTGTAATCCTCATGTGTTGAGGGAGGCTGGTAGGTAATTGGATCATGGGGATGGTTTCCCCCATGCTGTTCTTGTGATAGTGAGTGAGTTATCACGAGATCTGATGGTTTTATAAGCTTCTGGCATTTCCCTGGCTTGCACTTCTCACTCCAGCTGCCTTGTGGGGAAGGTGTCTGCTTCACTTTCGCCTTCCGCCATGACTGAGTTTCCTGAGGCCTCCCCAGCCATGTGGAACTGTGAGTTAATTAAACCTCTTTTCTTTATAAATTACTCAGTCTCAGGCATTTCTTTATAGTACTGTGAAAATGGACAAATACAGACAGCCGACTGCATGGCAGCACTTCATACACGGAGGGGGGCCTTGAGGGCCATGCACAGGCAAGTCCACGGGACTGAAGATGAAGTGTCCATTCCTGGGTTCTTCATGTGGAACGCAGGTCTCCACAATTCCTTCCTCCCAGAGAACTTCATGAAGTAGGTTCTCAAGATATTATCATTTATTTATAAATGCTTTTTAAAATTCAAAATATAATAAACTATACAAGAGAACATAACAAACACCTGTATTCCCACCACACAGAACTGTTAATATCCCATTTAACCCTCATTTCTTGTACCATTTTTTCCCCAATACCTCCAAAGGCAAACACTATCAATAGTTTGGTGTGTGTCATACATGCCTTTATAAAAAAAAAAAAAAAAAAAAAAAACTATCCTGGCCGGGCGCGGTGGCTCACGCCTGTAATCCCAGCACTTTGGGAGGCTGAGGTGGGTGGATCACGAGGTCAGGAGATCGAGACCATCCTGGCTAACATGCTAAAACCCCGTCTCTACTAAAAATACAAAAAATTAGCTGGGTGTGTTGGCGGGCACCTGTAGTCCCAGCTACTCCAGAGGCTGAGGCAGGAGAATGGCATGAACCCGGGAGGTGGAGCTTGCAGTGAGCAGAAATCATGCCACTGTACTCCAGCCTGGGCAACACAGCAAGACTCCATCTCAAAAAACAAAACAAAACAAAAAAACCCTCTATCCTGTCTAGCTATCTATCTTCATCTCTCTCTCCATATCCATATTTAATATGTAGTAGTAGTTTGTGAGTGCTTTTTGAAACTTACATAAATGGCATCAAATTGCATCATTTATCACCTCCCTCCCTTCAACATTATGATTTTATGATCTAGCCATGTTGACAGAGCCAGTTAATTTCTTGTAATATAGACCCAATCAGTTTCATTTAATGTAGAACTTTGAATCTTGGAAACAGACCACACTTCTCTCTTTTTAGGATTTATGAGTTGTGGCTAATATCAAGACACCACCAATAGATCTATGCTATGCACTGGCATTTATGTTCCCACCCTAATGGTTTGCTTATTTAACTAATGTCTGCTGTTTCATTAGATTAGCATATTAATTAAAACAGTACTTATCCCTTCTGGTAAAGTGATGACTTGTATGGTTTATTCTTTTGTTCATAAAGTTAAGAGGTGATGTTTGTGCTCTTCGGTGAGCTCAGGCACCCCAAATAAAGGTCAACACATTAAACAACCCATTTGGTAAAAACAGGAGTAGTCCACTTAAGTATCCTCTTCTAATTTGTTGGCTCTTGTTAGACCCAGACCAATGAATAGATTGCTTCCATGTTTAGACAGGTCTAGACTTAACCCAGCATTCACAATTTGCCTTTCTCTTTGGCAGCTGGGGAGAGAAGTTTCTGTGGCTTCTGTCTGTCAAAGAAAATGTGTTTACCCTTATTAACAAAGTCAACAGAGTAATGACGCTAAGGTCTTTGAGGTCATCTTCGTGCCACACTGAATGGAGTAGTTATTTTAGTGGGAACATTACCCCCCATATAAACTATATTTTCCAGGCACCTCAATACTCTATCTTCTGACACCTTTTATTAAGGACTTTTGCCAAATTGTCAAATAAAAATGTAGCTATGGAAAGTTGTACATTGAAATGAAATATACTACAAAGACGTCAATAGCCCTAGAAGTTCTAATTTCAGGGAGAATGAACTTGTAAGCAGGACTAAGTGTGTGTGTTTGTGTGTGTGTGTGTGTGTGTGTGTGTCTGCATGGGCACACAAGGACCGTATTTTTGGTTGGTGGTGTAAATAGGCACACTTTAAATGAGCTATGTGCTGACTACCCTCTCTGATCATTGATGGTTTACTTTTCATTCCAATTACATTTTTCTCCCTACTCCTCCATGGTAATCTTTCTGGTTAAAGTCACCAGTGACTATGCACTGTCAAATTCAGTAGTTAATTCTCAATCTTTGTCTTACTCTAGCCCTTAGAATATTTGACACAATTGATCACTCCGTCTTTGAAACACTTTCTTCATCAGGCTTCTAGGGACAACATTTTTTTCCTCTTGGTTATCCATTCTTTTTCTGTCTCTTCTGTGAGGTGCCCTTTATCTTCCAGACTCCTTAATTTCAACGTAACCAAGGGGTCAGCCCTCCCATTTATTTACTTTTAAAAAATATACCAATAGATGTGACCACATCTCGTCCATACCCATGAGGTAATGATTCCCAAATTTATATCTAGTCCAAATCTCTTCTTTGACTTTTCAACTCTTATGTCCAGTTGGCTTCTTGGGCAACTCCACCTTAAAAACTGTAAACTGAAACCTTCAGTTCCATACCCCAAATCTTTGTGACCTCAGTATTCCCCATTTTAATAAATGGAACCTCCATCTATCCAATTGTTCAGGCCACAGACTTTGAATCCTTTGCTCACCTTCATAGTCTGTACCCATTCTATCAGCATATCTGTTGTTTTTAGCCTTAAAATATATCCAGACTGTGACCCTTTCTTAACATCTCCACTGCTACCACTCTAGTCCAAGTTGTTGTAGTGTCTGCATGGACTATCCCAATTGCCTCAAGTAGCTTCTCTTTTCCCACTCTTGCCATGTTATAGATAAGTTGCTGACCAGTAGTTAGAATGATTCTTTCAAAACACAAATCTGATCATGTCATTTTGTCACTTTAATCCTTAAATGGCTTCCCATCACACTTGGAATGAAAGAGAAAGCCCTTCTAGTAACCTTCCACATCCTATGAGATCTGGCCTTTCTTAAAGCATTTGTACTCACTGTTTTCTCAGCCTAGAGTATTCTTTGAGACATTTTCATGATTTGCTCTCTCACATCACTCAGATTTCTGCACAAATGCCACTTCATTAATGAAGCCTTTTCTGGCCATCTTATCTAAATCTTTCCTCTACTCTTTCCCCCTCAACTTGCTTTATTTTTTCCCTTTTTTAATGCAGTATCTATTTTCTTCCACTAAAACCTAAGGTCCTAGTGAGCAGGGACTCTGTTTAATTCACTACGTATACCCAGACCTAGAACAATGCCTGGCACATGCATTTGGTGAAGTGGGGACTAATGGATTCTATGTCATTCTTCCCCCCATTTACATTTTCATTATAGTTGTAGTTATTGAAAAAGTGTCACTTTAAAGAACGTTGTCAGGAGGGCATCTGTTTCCCTTGTGATTATCCCCATCCTGTCCTGATCTGCTACACATTTTCACAGGTATTAAGACATTTGCTCAGGAAGCATGAATACTTCTGCAGACATTTTGGAAGCAATGGTACCTCATGTACTGCTCAGGTTCCTGTTTTTCTTCAACTTTAATAAATTGTGACTGAGAATGACATAAAATCAGCAGAAATGTTGTATGTAGATTACCTTTGCTTGTTTAGAACAATAGGAGATGAAGAGAGACTGTCTAATAATTTTTAGTCTTGCATTTGCACATATATGAATATGTAGCCTTAAGTCTTTTCCTTCCTTCCTTCCTTCCTTCCTTCCTTCCTTCCTTCCTTCTTTCCTTCTTTCCTTCCTTCCTTTTTGAGGCAGTCTTGCTCTGTTGCCCAGGCTGGAGTGCAATGGCACAATCTTGGCTCACTGCAGCCTCCACTTCTTGGGTTCAAGCGATTCTCCTGCCTCAGTCTCTCAAGCAGCTGGGACTATAGGCATACGTCACCATGCCTAGCTAACTTTTGTATTTTTAGTAGAGATGAGGTTTCCCTCTGTTGGCCAGGCTTGTCTTGAACACCTGGCCTCAAGTGATCCACCTGCCTCGGCCTCCCAGAGTGTTAGGATTACAGGTGTGAGCCACCGTGCTGGCCCTTAAGTGTGTATTTCTTTGTGCAAATATCTACTAAAGCTTGCCAAGTAAAGATTCCATTGAATTTGTTTAAGATTATTAATGTAACATTCATAATTATTATAATATCTGTATGCAAATAAGCCCCAAAAGATTTAGCACAATGAGAGACAGGTGAATTTCTTTAGTAAATAATTGCTTGTCTTCTACTTGGTATGTAGTAAGGGGGCAAACAACGGCCTTGTAAGTTTTTTTTTTTTTTTTTTGAGACAGAGTCTCGCTCTGTCTCCCAGGTTGGAGTGCAGTGGCGCAATCTCAACTCGCTGCAACCTCTGCCTCCTGGTTTCAAGTGATTCTCCTGCCTCAGTCTCCTGAGTAGCTGCGATTACAGGTGTGTACCACCATGCCTGGCCAATTTTTGTATTTTTAGTAGAGACAGGGTTTCATCATGTTGACCAGGATGGTCTTGAACTCCTGATTCCAGATGATCCACCTGCCTCGGACTCCCAAAGTGCTGGGATTACAGGCGTGCGCCACCACGCCCGGCAGGCCTTGTATGATTAAATCACTGCAGATGTTGAGTTAAAATTTTCTAAATTGAGGAAGTGTTCCTGTGATTTTAAGAGTTAAAAGGAAGAACCGAGACTCTGGTTTTCTTCGTTTAAATGTGAGGAAGGTCTTTTGGCGACTTAATCTTGACCCTTGTGAGGGTTTCTATTTCCTCAGAGAAGCCACAGAAACCAATGTAATCCCCTAAATTGGGAAGGTCATTACTTACTTTTGACACTTCAGGTAAGTCCAGAGTGACCCATTTTCTTGCTCACCCTGATGGTTCTAGAAACTGTGGGAGAGAAAGATGGCCTAGTGAGAGATCAGTTGGGCTAATTGAAAAGAATCCCCCCCCACCCACTTTCTAAACTACCTCTTGGCTTACTGAATTATCCCTTGGAAACACAGGAAGAATGGCAAAATGTTAAATACGCTAATCATGCAAGCAAAAATATTGTCCATTATCAAATTAGATAAACTGATGGTGCATATCCTGAGAGTGTCTCAAGAGACTTCTCCGTCAAGACCCCTGGGGAAGTGAGTGAAGTGGATTTAGATGATGCTTTTTGTTCTGGCTGAAAGTATTCTTCCTGAATTTTCTTCCTCAAATCCCTTCTCCTCCCTTTCAAGTCTCTAGTGTCATTGGCTCTCTTCCAACAAGAGTGCCTAAGTATGACATCAGAAGAGCTAGCATGGCAAAATGTTGCCATATTTATTTTCTGGGGTGACTTTCTTGTAGGCTTCTAGTTATTAAGTTAGGGGCCTGAGGGTAGGCCTGGTGTTGGGGGGGTAGGTGACTGGTGCTTTGATGGGTAAAAGCACAAACCCACAATAATGTTTTTGTCTGAAAACAAATCTTTGTATCATGTATAAAAGAGCAAAATTCCTGCTTGCATAATTTTTTATGAGCAGCCAATTGTCATGTTAACACATTACCTTAAAAAATTGTTGAAAAGGCCTACACCCAACTAGGTAGTCACGAATGATAGGGTGAGAAACGTATCCAGTCTTATTACGGAAAAGAAGATGAATATTGACATTGGATACTAGGCTAGACAAGAAAGGCAGAAGAGAGCATAGATTTAGCAAAGGGCAAAAAAATTCATGCTAAGAACCAAGTGATGTCTGTGCTCAGCTGCTGAAAACAGAAGGATCCAACCCTGAGTTCCATAAAACCAAATTGAATTCCTTCCTTCCTTATTTTATATACACATTTCTCTATGCTGTACAAACTCTTCTGAACCTTGCTTTTAAACTTATCAGTATGTTTTGGAGATTGTTTCATAATATTACATATAGAGCTACCTTAGCATTTTCGATAGTGCCATAGTATTTTGTTTTTTTGATGTATTGTAATGTTTAAAACGATGTCCATTATTGAACATTTTAATTACTTCCAATACACAAATCAGTTGGGCTAATTGAAAAGAATCCCCCCCCACCCACTTTGTAAACTACCTCTTGGCTTACTGAATTATCCCTTGGAAACAAAGGAAGAATGGCAAAATGTTAAATGCGCTAATCATGCAAGCAAAAATATTGTCCAGTATCAAATTAGATAAACTGATGGTGCATATCCTGAGAGTGTCTCAAGAGACTTCTCTGTCAAGACCCCTGGGGAAGTGAGTGAAGTGGATTTAGATGATGGTCTTTTTTTTGGGAGGAATGCTCTACATAAATTTCATGTGCATACATCTTTGTGTGCATCTGGAAGTGTATCTGAAGCACAATTTCCTGAAAGTGCAATTGCTGGGTCAAGAGTATGTGAATAATTTGAAAAGACACTGCCAAATTGTCATTCATTAAGAACATGCCAGTTTACACTTCCACTTACAAGACACAGCAGTGGCTGTTTCCTCATTCTTTTTGTCAACATAGGATGTTACCAAATGTGTTGATCTTTGCCAATATGCTAGTTAAACCACAGAATCTCATTATAAGTTTATTTGTATTTCTCTTATTATTAATGATTAACATCTTTTGAAATGTTTAAAGGTCATTAGTTTCTTTGAACTGCCTTTTCGTATCTTTTGTTAATTTGTGCTTTTTCCCATTAAACAATTAGATCAGTTAATGGTTCATCTATTTGATTTGTTTTTTCAAGAAACCAAATTGCGAATTTAATTATTAGTAGTGCCACTTTTTTTCCTGATTTCTAAGTCATTGCTGTTTTCATCTGCTTCACTTATTCCTTGTGTGTATGTGTGTATATGTGTGTGTGTGTGTGTGTCTGTGTTAACATTAAATGAAACAAGACTGGCAAAATGGTGAAAATAGCTGACAGTGGATAAAAGAGTACCTGAGAGTTCATTATAATGTCTTTTATACTTGCATGTTTGTTAGAAAAATTTTAGAATAAATGAATACTCCCCTCAATCTCTATGCAAATTAATTTGAAAGCTTTACAAAGTAAAAGGTTTTCTTGAAAAGACACAACTTAATAGAACAACTCTTGTATTCCTTTCTTGGCCTCATTTTTTTTTTTTTTTTTGAGATGGTTCCAGGTTGGAGTGCAGTGGCACCACCTGGGCTCATTACAACCTCTACCTCCCAGGTTCAAGCAATTCTCGTGCCTCAGCTTTCCAAGTAGCTGGGATTACTGGCGTGTGCCATCACACCCAGCTAATTGTTGTTGTTTTTAGTAGAGATGGGGTTTTGCCATGTTGACCAGTCTGGTCTAGAGATGAACTCCTGATCTCGGGTGATCTGCCTGACTCAACCTCCCAAAATGCTGGGATTATAGGTGTGAGCCACTGTGCCCAGCCTCCTGCCCTCTTTTTAAAAAAATATATATTTATGACATTATTTTAAAAAGTGAACTTTTAATTCAAAATTTTACATTTACAGAAAAGTTACAAAGATGGCAGAGAAGTTCCTTATTCACTTACACCTTTATAGTCCTTATGCACTTTCGTCACTGTTTACATTACCATGGTACATGTGTCAAAGCTAAGAAACTCATACGAGCACATTACTATTAGTTAAATAGCAGACTTCATTTTTATTAAAAAGATTTTTTTTTTGAGATAGGGTCTGGCTCTGTTGCCCAGGTTGGAGTGTAGTTGTATGATCTCGGCTCACTGCAACCTCCTCCTCCTGGACTCAAGTGGTCCTCCCACCTCAGCCTTCTGAGTAGCTGGGACTACCGGTGTGCACCATAATGCCGGGCTACTTTTTTGTATTTTTTGTAGAGATGGGGTCTTGCTCTGTTATCCATTCTGGTCTGGAACCCCTGGGCTCAAGCAATTCACCTGTCTTGGTCTCCCAAAATGCTGGGCTTATAGACATGAGCCACTGTGCCTGGCCAGCAGACTTTATTTGGATTTCACTAGTTTTCCATTAATGTCCTCTTTTTGTTCCAGGATCCAACCCAAAGGGTCATGCTGTATGTAGCAGTCATATTTCCCCTGGTCTGTGACAGTTTCTCAGTCTTTCCTTGTTTTTCATGGTCTTGACAGTTTTGAGGAGCACTGGACAGATACTCTGTAGAATGTTCCCCAGTCTGGGTTTGTCTGATGTTTTTCTCATGATTAGACTGGAGTTATGAGATTTTGGAAAGAAGACCACAGTGCCCTACTGATCATATTTTATCAAGGCATACATAACATTCTCACGGCATCATTGAGGATGTTGACTTTGATTACTTGAATAAGTAATCAGATGCAGTGGCTCACGCCTGTGCAGTGGCTTGAGCCAGGTGCAGTGCCTTACGCCTGTAATCCCAGCACTTTGGGAGGCCAAAGCAGGTGGATCACTGGAGGTCAGGAGTTCAAGACCAGCCTGGCTAAGATGGTGAAACCCTGTCTCTATTAAAAAAAAAAAAAAAAAAAAATATATATATATATAAAATTAGCTGGGCATGGTGGCAGGCACCTGTAATCTCAGCTACTCAGGAGGCTGTGGCGGGAGAATTGCTTGAACCCCGGAGGCGGAGGTTGCAGTGAGCCGAGACCACGCCATTGGGCTCCAGCCTGCGCAACAGAGCAAGACTCCATCTAAAAAAAGAAAAGAAAAAAAAAAGAATAGGGTACACTTTTCTTTTTTCCTATTCTATTCTTTGGAAGTGAGTCATTAAGTCTAGCTTACCCTTACAGAGTGTTGGAGGTGGAAATGAAGCCATAGCTCCTGGCTTTATAGACCCTCTCCAGTAAGAAGAGGTCTCTACACATATTATTTTGTGTACTTCTGTAAGAAAGATTTGCACTTTACTATCTATCTATCTATCTATCTATCTACCTATCTTTTCAATCATTTATTTTAGTGTGGACTCATGGATATGTATTCATTTAACACTTTGAGTTATAATAATCTAATACTACGTTATTTACTGTATTGTCCAAATTGTTCCAGCTATGGCCATTGGAAGCTCTTTCAGGTTGGTTCCTGTGTCCTTTTGACATGACCCCATCTGTTCTTTGTGTATTTCTTACGTTCTGATACTATAAGATGTGGCACCCTCATTTTCCTTACCCCATGTGTAGACATAGCCATTTTTTCAAGAGTCATTTCTTTTGTGTGTTTTTTTTTTTTTTTGAGAGGGAGTCTCGCTCTGTCGCCCAGGCTGGAGTGCAGTTGTGCGATCTCGGCTCACTGCAAGCTCCGCCTCCCGGGTTCACCCCATTCTCCTGACTTAGACTGCTGAGTAACTGGGACTACAGGTGTCCGCCACCATGCCCGGCTAATTTTTTTTTTTTGTATTTTTGTAGAGACGGGTTTTCACTGTGTTAGCCAGGATGGTCTCGATCTCCTGACCTCGTGATCCTCCAGCTTTGGCCTCCCAGAGTGCTGGGACTACAGGCATGAGCCACCGTGCCTTGCCCGAGTCATTTCCTTTTGTTGGAGAATTAGAAACCAAGATCATCCTGCCTTCTTTTTGTTCGGTTATTTTTTATCATTCTATTTTCTACTTTATTAGGTTGAAATTAAGTACTCTCTTTTTGTCTTTTCTTAGTGGCTAGGCCAGAAATGGCTACATACACCTTTGACTTGTCAAAGCCTAATGTCTGTAATGTCTTCAGTTTTGTTTATTTTTCCATTATTTGAAATGTATTAGGATAGGCTTTCTAACATCCCCAGCTCCCGCTTCCATTGTAGCATGTCCTGTTCAGACAGACTTGCCGTCTGAGTTTTCCTAGCATTGCTCCCTCCCTGACTCTGATGTGGACCTCTTCGTGCATTGGCTCTAAGGTCTCTGTTCCACTCGCTTTTGATTCCATTTCCATAAAGTCCTTCTCAGGGCAGGACCCTTTCCTAGAAGGGAGCTTGCCTGGCAGCTCCCAGAGCTTAGGTGGCCCAGGCTGCTCCAGCCCCTTGAGAGCTCACACCGGCCCTCGCACTCCCCTGCCATTTTCTTGGGCTGAAACTCCTCCATGTTTTTGCTGCTCTTCCAGGCTGGACCAGCTGGCTTTCCAGTGAATACTGGGCTCCTGTTCTCAGAGCTTCAGACGCTCTTTTACTTAGCCAAGTTTTGTGGCTATTGGTCATTTGTCCCTACTGCTTATTTATATTTTGTATGCATGGTTGCTTGTAATTGTTGTTCTTGCATGTTTGGCTTATCATCTATTTCCTTTGTTTGCTTTTATGTGAAGATTCTGAGACCTAAAAACTGTGCTGCCCCCTCTGCTTCAATCATCTCAGTCCTTTTACGAGTCTTGTCTTTTTTTTTTTTTTTCCTTTTGAGACGGAGTCTCACTCTGTCACCCAGGCTGGAGTGCAGTGGTGCGATCTCGGCTCACTGCAGCCTCCGCCTCCTGGATTCAAGCAATTCTCCTGCCTCAGCCTCCCAAGTAGCTGGGACTACAGGCGAGTGCCACCATGCCCAGCTAATTTTTGTACTTTTAGTAGAGACAGGGTTTCACCATGTTGGCCAGAATGGTCTCGACCTCTTGACCTCGTGATCCGCCCGCCTTGACCTCCTGAAGTACTGGGATTACAAGCCTGAGCCACTGCGCCCGGCCTACTCTATGAGTTTTAATGACGCTATGTTTGCATAGATATATGCCTAATGGATCTTTACTTTTTAATACTATGAGTTCATTTTTAAAAACTATTGGAATTTATTACCTCTTCATTTCCTCCTTCCTCCCCTCCTTCCCTCTCTCCTTCCTTCTTTTCTTCCTTTCTTCTTCCCACCTCCTCCCTGTCTTTCATTTTCAAGGTTTGCTTTTGCCACGTTGAAATCAGTCTACATTAGAGGTAGACCTTGCATAGCATTAATAATTGGGTTTTGTCTTGTTATCTGAGTATCTGAGTAAATTTTGAAAATATGGCATCATTCCATTCACAATTTTTAATCACAGATTTTTTTGGGATTTATTGCTGCTAGCACCATGTTGTATGTTATGAGAGTTAACGTTTCCTTTGTTCTCTTTTTCATTTATCCTCTGGTCTTTTTGCTCTTCTTTGCTTGGTCTATAGTCATCTGATAATCTAAAAGTTTCGTATTGTTTTTGTATGTCATGATTAGCCTTATAGTTACAATTTTATGTATATGCTTAATCCTCACTATTGTGAACATTGATAAAAAATGTTCCTGCAATTTTGTCTACCTCCATTTTCTCCCTGCCTCTCCTGATTTTAGCTAATTATATTGTCTTTTTCTGTTTTCCTAGTGTTTTCTTTTTGTTTGTTTGTTTCTTTTTTTTTTTTTGAGATGGAGTCTTGCTCTGTCACCCAGGCGGAGTGCAGTGGTGTGATCTCGAATTACTGCAACCTCTGCCTCCTGGGTTCACGCGATTCTCCTGCCTCAGCCTCCCAAGTAGCTGGAACTACAGGTGTGCGCTGCCATGCACTAGTGATTTTTGTATTTTTGGTAGAGATGGGGTTTCACCATATTAGCCAGGATGGTCTCAATTTCCTGACCTCGTGATCCGCCTGCCTCGGCCTCCCAAAGTGCTGAGATTACAGGCGTGAGCCACTGCTCCTGGCCATTTGTTTATTTCTTTTTGAGACAAGGTCTCATTCCGCCACCCAGGCTGGAGTGTGGTGGCATGATCATGGCTCACTGCAGCCTCCATCTACTAGGCTTAGGCAATCCTCCTGCTTCAGTCTCACAAGGAGCTGGGCCACAGGCATATGCCACCATGCCTGGCTAATTAAAAATATATATATATATTTGTAGAGGTGAGGTCTCACTATGTTGCCCAGGCTGGTCTCAAACTCCTGGGCTTAAGTGATCCTCCTGCCTCAGCCTCCCAAACTGCTGGAATTACAGATGTGAGCAACCACACCTGGCCCTTAGTGTTTACTTTAAACTCTTAAATATATTTATGCTTCTATTACTGGATTAATCAGAATTAAATGATCCATTTAATTTCAGACAATGTAATTGCATGACATTCTCATGTTCTCTCAGTCCTTATTTCCAAACTTTTGTTATTAACTGGAACCAGAAGAAATTGCCATTTTTATAGGTTAAAATGATAGTATATTGCCAGTTTCATGGTTGTTACTGGATGGCTACCCAAAGAACTATTTCATTAACTTCACATTTAATTACTTTCCTAAGGTATGTCTTGATGTTTATCTCTCTGATTCATTATTTCTTGGCATGTAGTATAACCTTCAATCTGTAGTTTTAAATCTGCTTTTACTTAAGATAGCTATGTTAAATTATATCGTTGATTTTTTTTTTTTCTGCTGTTCAATTCTTTTTTTTCAGGAATAAAAGTTATTTGAATTTAGGATCTCTTTTGTCTCACAGCTATATCTTCTATCTCCTCTCTAATCCTATAAAAGTTGCCATATTCATTTACGTTTATTCTCTTTTCTCAGTCCTGTATTTTCTGTGGTGTCTATTTTCCTCTTTGATATTTCCATACTGGCCTTAATTTCTGTGGCAGCTTCATTTTTTTCTTCCACTTATTTCCTGAGCCCTGGCCACCTCGTATCTAATCTGTTGTGTCATCTTTTCTTCCCTCTTGCATGTTTGTGTCTTTTCTTTGTGCTCTTGTTTTAAATTAACATTTAGTTTATTTAATTCTCTGAGATTCTGGATACGTATTTGTGACTTTCATCGACTTCATTATAATATTTTTAATGATATGTAGTTTTTGCCATTGTTTTTTATTTTGTGTTTTACCATAGTATCTTTGTCTTGATCTTTTGCTAATTCCTTTATATTATCCCTCATCTTTGAGTGATAAACCAGACTTCGGGAGGTGTTTGGTGTTGCAGTGTTCTGGAGTAGCAGGAAGCCTTGATGGTGCACGGTGCAACTACTTCGCTTTAGGGCTTTGAGTGGCAGCTAGTTAACTCCAGCATCTCTGAGGCTGTCAGAGTTCAACGTCTCCTCAGACTTCAGAATCTTTCCTCTCTCCTACCTCAGCAACATGCAATGCCAAGAAATGATGGCAAGTTTGTTTCTTGTTCTGTCTTGGAGTCTCTTATTCCTTCCTACTAAAAAGAAACCAAGGAAACTCCCACATCACTGCACAATCTCACCCTGTGGCTGCTAATAAAGGACTATGGCTTCTACCTTTGAGGATACCACCTTCTTCGGGCTCTTTAACCTCCAGGTACAGTTGTCTCTTTAGCACAGTTCTGTGCTCTAGGCTGGTATTTGCTAAGTTTGAGAATTCTTCCTCTTAAAATTCGGTCTCAAGAACAGAGTATACCTAGTACCTAGGTTTTGTTCAAGTTGAAAGTTGCCTTACTGCCTTTCAGATGTCTTGTTGCTTTTAGGCAATTTCAAAGAGAAATGGTGGAAGGATGTGTTTATTTTGCCTTTGTAAAATTGGAAGTCTCTGCGTCATTCGTTTTTGAAATTTGTAATATGAGTTTAAAATGGGATTGAGAGGGAAATTCAGTCATTCTCTTAAACTACTTCAGAGAGGTAACCATTCAGGAGTAGATGCACTTAGTAAAGTAGGTTGAACAATTTTTAACCTAACTGTATATAACCTGTTGGCTAATTCTAGGATAGCCTAGCATACTTGCATTAATGAACGGTAGGGAAATCTTAGGTATTTTTCTCTGAAAATAATCTCATTTGGGGAAGGCAAATGATTTAATTACATTCATGTTCAAGTTAAATTTAGGAGACTTTGAAAAGATTTTAATTTCTTAAAATGGTGTTATTTTGTGATACCTAAGAGACTTCTAGTTAGACTTTTAGAAAGTTTATGAACAGATTTCAAAAATGAAACCTCACTAGAGGCATGAGAGATATTAAGAATGTCTGTAGACTTTATAGATGAGGAAACTGAAGCTTGGAGAACTCAGTTATCACATCTAGTGAGTATTAGAGTGAGTTCTAGATGAGCGTATTCCTAAATTCAGTTGTATATAAGAGTTTCATGATTTTTGCTATATCTGCATATTATTTTACGTAACTTTTTTTACTATATAACATTTTCCTCGAATATGACTCATCTATTTTATTAAAATAACTTTTTTTTTTTTTTTTGAGACAAGGTCTTGCTCTGTCACCGCGGCTGGAGTGCAGTGGCATGATCATAACTTACTGTAACTTGAAACTCCTGGGCTCAAGCGATCCTCCTGCCTCGGCCTCCTGAGTAGCTGGGACTATAGGCATGCATCACCATGCCCAGTTAATTTTTTATTATATGTAGAGACAGGCTCTTGCTTTGTTGCTCAGACTGGTCTTGAACTCCTGGCCTCAAGTAATTCTCCCTTCTCGGCCTTCCAAAGTCCTGCCATTACAGGTGTGAGCCACTGCACCCAGCCTAAAATAACTGGTTTTTTTTTTTTTTTAAAGAAGAAATTTTGTGTAATTACTCTGATAGTACTCCAGGTATAGCCCTCCGAGCAGTGGCATTAGCATCACATAGGAACTAGTTAAAAATGCAAATGTATGGTCCCTCTGCTGACCTAGTGAACGAGAATCTCTAGAGATGAGGTCCAGGAATCTGTGTTTCAATAACTCTCCATTGATTTTTGTGCACATTCACGTTTAAGAACCACTGCATTACTGTCAATTGAAAGCCAGCATCTGTTGCTATCAATGAAAGGAGCTATAGAAAATAAGAATGGATCAACAATATCAGATTTTAGCTGGATACTGTTGCTTGTAGAGGCTCTGAGTTTGGGGCTTGCTCTTTTTATTAAAAGTGCAATTAGCAAATGCTATAAAGTATTAAATATATACAAACACCAAACGGAGAGTTTATCCTTGAAATATTGAAACAATGAAGAAAATCACTTTCTTACCATGTCCTATGCCACGTAAAATAGCTTTTCTTACTACCACGTGATAACCTATTCTACATTTTAGTACATATTGGTACAATTCCCAAATGTGTGGTAAACTTGAACTTCCAACACCATGCTGTTTCCTTCATCTCCAGCTCTCTTAGTTTCTGATCTCTGATTTGGAAGTTGATTATTTTAGCCTTTGGTCACCTTGACTTCTTTGTTTCTGTATATACAGAGATGTGGTTTTGTGGGCAGAAATGCTTTATATCCTTTCCATGAAACTAGATTATCTTTAGTCTTTTTTTTTTGTTGTTGTTGAGACGGAGTCTCGCTCTGTCGCCCAGGCTGGAGTGCAGTGGCCAGAGCTCAGCTCACTGCAAGCTCCGCCTCCCAGGTTTACGCCATTCTCCTGCCTCAGCCTCCCGAGTAGCTGGGACTACAGGCGCCCGCCACCTCGCCCGGCTAGTTTTTTTTTTTTTTTTTTTTTTTAGTAGAGACGGGGTTTCACCGTGTTAGCCAGGATGGTCTCGATCTCCTGACCTCGTGATCCGCCCGTCTCGGCCTCCCAAAGTGCTGGGATTACAGGCTTGAGCCACCGCGCCTGGCATCTTTAGTCTTTTTTAAAATCAAATCATCCTGGCCGGGCGCAGTGGCTCACGCCTGTAATCCCAGCACTTTGGGAGGCTGAGGTGGGCAGATCATGAGGTCACGAGATCGAGACCATCCTGGCCGACATGGTGAAACCCTGTCTCTACTAAAAATACAAAAATTAGCTGGGTGTGGTGGCAAACACCTGTAGTCTCAGCTACTCGGGAGGCTGAGGCAGGAGAATTGCTTGAACCCAGGAGGCGGAGGTTGCAGTGAGCTGAGATCGGGCCACTGTATTCCAGCATGGGCGACTGAGTGAGACTCTGTATCCAAAAAAAAAAAAAAAAAAAAAAAAAATCAAATCATCCCATCTCTACTTATTTTTCTAATGAAGTCCAATTTTATATCCCTTCAACAGTATTCAATCCTTCACCATAGAGCTGGAAGCCAACTTGGAATTCAACTCCCTCTTACTGGTAGGCAAACTTATCAGAGAACTGATTGGCAATAGAGGGTTGTACGGGCTTGAACTAAATTAAGACCTGGATTAAAATCTCATCCTATACGTCTTAGCTTCTTCACTTGTAAGATGAGGCTAAAAGGCTAACAAGACCTATTCTAGAGTTTTTGGTGAGGATTAAAGAAAATAATGCTTATGAAAACATTTCCATGATGCTTGGTATATAAAAATTGATCAACATGGCGCTATTATGACTCTTGTTACTACTGCCAGTATTATTATTAGTATCATTATTTGTATTTCTAACACTGCTACTGCTGCTGTTACTCTTACTGCTGTGACTAAAGATCTCAAAGTTCGTGTGAATCATTTTACCATGCTAGGTGAGCAATATCTCAGTTTCACCTGCCACTTAAGAGGTTATTCTCTTTACTTGACAATGGTTTTTATGATTAAATGTACCAAAAGTGACAAAAAGATCTGCTTATTTACCCAATCTGAAGCACGCTAAGGTCAGTATCACATAGGGGAATAATGCCTATTTGCCAAATGGTGTGGTTGGAAGTATTCACAAATATATCTTCCACAGTCTTGGCACCAACTTGGAAATTATCATATACCATATTGAGGTAGGCAAGTACAACAGTGAAGATACAGAGCCTGAAGCTAGACAGTACCAGTTTAAAAGCTGACTCATCCACTTACCTAGTCGTGTTACTCTGGGTAAATTACATTAATCCTCTCTCAGTTTCTCCATCTCTAAACTGAAGATAACACCTACCTCATTAGGTTTGAGGGATTAAGGAAGCTATTATATACAAAGCACTTAGACTAAGTACTGGTCTATCTTTGCCATCTATGCTGTCTTTGTGTTAGATCTCATTATTTTAGTCATCATACCTTTCAGCTTAAGTTAACACAGTATTCTAGGGTTAGTCGTTAAGATCTTAGTTTGAATCGGATGATCAATTTAGACTGGGAGATCAAGGTGTGGGAATAGGACAGAAAAAATGCATGTTTTTAAGATTTAATTGACTAATCAACAGAATTATGTACTCATACGCAATAAGCATACACATATAAACACACACATACATACACACATGCATACACACATTCTCACATTCTTGACCTTGATGACGTTTCTGTGATTGCAGCAGTTTAAAGCCAATGGTTAGGAATGGTGTGTTTTGATGTAGTGGCAAGGGGTCAGAAGACGGCCGATAGTGAAAACTCAGATGTCTCAGGAAAGGCCCAGAGGGCCAGGCAGCAGTCTCAACACCCCAACTAGGGTCGAATGGGATCAATAACGTGAAAAGAAGAATAACAATGGGCTAAGAGTGATAATAAAATGAATAATCTCTTACATTTACAGAGCAGGTTATCATTTCCTTAGCATAAATCTTGCAATAACCTTGGGAAGATGGGAAAGAGAAAAATAGGGAGGAACATGAGCCTGGAAGAAAAACCCTGTCTCATCATTTCATTTTAGACTCCTGGTGTCTGCTGGTAACATCATGGAGTTTTGAGTCCTGGTGATTTCCTTGGGCTTCTCTTAAAAATTAGACATTGATGAAAATTAGACATTGATGAAAATGGGATGTTGAGGGAAAATATGATAATCTCTTAAGCACTTCATAGTTTGCTTCCTGTCTATGCTCATTAACTTGCCATTTTTAGAGAGCAAAGAACTTTCTTTGAATTTCTATATAAGTAAGTATAGCGTGAGCATCAAGACTGTTTATTCCCCAATTGTGTGAAGAGATACAATAGTCCTTATCAATTTGAAGCCCATCAAGGCCACAGTCCATAGTGTTGCTAGCTTGTTCAAAGGTCACACCATGACATACACAACAAGGGCAAATCTTTAGGGAAGATTGAGGTTATGGTCTAGTGCACTGTTGTGTTGTTGACTTTATCACCACCTTGATCTTTTCAACCAGGGGTCTGAGCAGGGTTACGGCATGGAATGGTACAGCTCTTGGCCGATGAAGCCACTCTCTGGGTCTTAGCCCTTATGGCCTCACTGAAGGGGACCACCTGAATGAGGAGTGCGTAATTGAATCTGCAGTTTTTTTTTTTTTTGAGACGGAGTCTTGCTCTGTCGCCCAGGCTGGAGTGCAGTGGCACAATCTCGGCTCACTGCAAGCTCCACCTCCCGGGTTCATGCCATTCTCCTGCCTCAGCCTTCCAAGTAGCTGGGACTACAGGCACCCACCACCACGCCCCACTAATTTTTCGTGTTTTTAGCAGAGATGGGGTTTCACTGTGTTAGCTAGAATGGTCTCGATCTCCTGACCTTGTGATCCACCGGCCTCGGCCTCCCAAAGTGCTGGGATTACAGGCATGAGCCACCGTGGAATCTGCAGTTTTAATGCAAAGCTGCTTCAAAATGTTTTGATGGACAATCATATCTGTCTTGGCATTTAAAACTCCCTTAGCAGGTCATTAGACCTGCTCCTCCACATCTCCCCAGCCTCTTTTTTCCCAGTGACTTCTCTTGGCATGGATTGATAGAAATATCCCCAAATCTTTGCACACTTCAGAAACATGCTGTACCCTGAATACGTCTCACAAAGAAAATGTTGATAGACTTTGCTTCAGGCTCATAAAATTCTAACCTAAAAAATTATGGGCCTGGGTCAAAAGAAGTATGTACAAAAAGTCATTTGGACTCGGTGCAAAGGATTGTTGACACAGAACATACTCTTCTTTTAGACCATCAGTGGGAGACTGGCTGGTCCCGAGCCATGCATAAATCTGTCCATGTGCAATTGGTAGCAGTTCCTAATTGTGGAAAAGGAGGGTGGGAACGGACTGAAGCAGAGGGAGCTGAGACTGGCAGGCGGGCAGAGCCAGGAGGGAGACACCCAGAACTTGATGCCACCCTTCCAGAAAGCCTCCACCAAGGGGCTGCACTGAGCATACATTACCGCCTTTTCTGGAGCTCAGGAAAATGAGACCATAAATAATGAATAGGTATACCTCAGTGCATTGTGGAATGGTTGGATATTGAGAGGAAGAACGTGTCCAGGCTAAGAGACGGGCAAGTAGAGCAGCATTTGTCGAATATGGTAAAAGCGGAGTGGCCCAATTAATTTTTATGAAAACTTCTCCTGTACCCCAGATATCCAGCCTGTGCTCTCCAGTAGGGGAAGAACATGAATACTCTTGGTTCTTGATGGGTAATACATTGTAAATAGCCTTGGATGGGGGCATTCTTACATGTCTGGAAGGCTAATTTTCAGGCACTGAGTTTACTCTCCAAACGTTTCCCTGTGAACTGTCTTTCTCTGGGTTGGAACACTTTGTGCCACCATTGGAAAGCCTCTTTTGTAAATTTTTACTCCATTATGTTGCAATTTTAACATCTCATGCTTTTGGCACTCGAAGCATTTTTATAATGGTCTTTGGTTTATTTTTGGCTCAGTTTTACGGCTCTCTGCCAGCCTCCAACTTCTGCTGTGTAGCTGACCCAAAATAGTTTCAAAGGCTCAGATGCAACTTGATATCAAAATTTTCTCCCCATGTATTAAAGTTAGCCTTGTAAATGCTGAAGGCACTGAAAAAGTTTTCCTGAGTACCTTCGGCTCATGAGATGAGAAAGGCAAGTTTCTATGTCACTTGTAGGTAAATCCAAATAAAAGATGCCTCTGCAGTGAGGTGCTTTCTACAATTCAGAAAAAAGTTCCAGATGTATAGAAATTGGGTTGACATTTAAAGGGTTCTAAATATTCTCCATAACCAACTAGGCTGACGAGTGTCCTCATGAATCTTCACCATCTGATTCCTCGTGACTATATATTACTACTTCCATCACCACCAGCTAACAATGGTAACAATTATTCCCTGATTACTTTTAATGTGCCAAGACTTTTACCATCTACGATCTTGTTAAAGTATCTCATTAACTGTTTATAATTGGAACGATTTTCTCCACTGTTTTACAGATAAGAGAATTTGCGATTTAGAGCAACGATTTCCAAACAGGGTTGTAGAATTTCCTGGGGGGTTTTCAAAAATCTCAATGCCTAGGCAGCAACCTGTGCCCATTGCGTCAGAATGACTAGGGGTGGAAACCAGATATTAGTATTTTTAAAAAATATAAATGAAAAAGATGATTCTAATGTATAGTAATTTCATATTTGGAAACCACTGGCTTAAACAGATTAAAGAGATTAGCTGAGAATTCCCCTGCTACCAAATGGTAAAATGAAGGGACCATTTCAGTCTAAACCTTGTACTTTTACTAATATGCCAGGATGCCTTTCATGGTCCTGCAGGAAAAAATTATGAAATTTATACAATAATGTAGTCTGTGGACCCTGCTCTCAAGGAATTTATGGTCTGAAGAAAAAAATGATGTAAGTAAAGACCAAATCAGCATTAAGCGATGTAGCGCTGGTTATGAACTCAGGAAAATGTGAGAGCCATTCAACTAGCCAAGGACATGGGATGGCTTGGATTTGGTGCCTTACGTAAAAGAAACACTGAAAAAAAGCCACTCTAACCAACAAAAGTTGAGGAGATTGGTTAAAATCAGAGGTAGAGATTGAAGAACACTGACAGCAATGATGTTAGCACAAGGGAAACGGATTCTTTGGGAAATTATGTCATACATTCACTTATCAAATAGTTTACTCATAGGCAGGGTGCTTTAGACATATTTCATGTCACAGTAACCCAGAGTGATGTTATCATCCCTATTTTACAGATTGAAAAACTAAAACTCAGTGTAGATAAAACTGGAGCTCACATAACTTAGAAGTCTCAGACTTGGAATTCACATTCAGATTTATTTAACTAATATTGATAAAGGCCCTACTGTGTGCCAAGGAGTGACATAGATGCTGGGGATATAATGGTGTATAAAATCTTAGTCCGTGATCTTATTGACCTTCACGTCTAGTGAGTAAAACAGACATGAACCAAACTTTCATGTAAAACACATAAAAATGTAAATGTGTTCTAGTATATAAGGCAAGAAGCATAGTAGGTGTTAATTAGGCAATTAAAGGGAAGGAAACAGACTAAGGGAACAGCTCATGACATTTTTCTATGTTAAAAGGAAACATGGAAATCAGGAGGCGATGAAAGAAGCCCCATGAAGGGGGAGCACCGGAAAGAGGGTAAATCAAGATGAGGTTGGAGTTGGAGAGGTGGCCCGTGTTAGCTGTGGATGGTGGGAGAAGCTCTGGGAAGTGACATCAGACTCATGTACTGAAAGAGTCACTCTGGTTGTCTTGCAGAGAACGTTTTGCAGGAGGCCAGACTGGATTATGTCAGTGGCTGTCAAACATTTTTTGTAGCTGATTTCTTATAAGAAATACATTTTGTATTGTGACTCAGTATGCTCACATACAGACACACATCAGAAGTTAAAGCGTTAAGACCTAAGTCTTTTTATGAATGAATATTTCTTTTATGTTTTATCTAGTCTATTTCATTTTTTAAAAATGGGCTGGTTGCCATCCACTTTATTTATTTCACAGTCTGTAAATGGTATGCAGTTTTTAAGAATAGTGATTGAGGCTTGGTGTAGTGGCTCATGCCTGTAATCCCAGCACTTTGGGAGGCCGAGGTGGGCGGATCACCTGAGGTCAGGAGTTCAATACCAGCCGAGCCAACATGGTGAAACCCCATCTCTACTAAAAACATAAAAATTAGCCAGGCATGGTGGCGGGTACCTATAATCCCAGCTACTCTGGAGGCTGAGGCAAGAGAATTGCTTGAACCCGGGAGGCAGAGGTTGCAGTGAGCTGAGATTGTACCACTGCACGCCAGCCTGGCGACAGAGTGAGACATTGTCTCAAAAAAAAAAAAAAAAAAAACCTGAATACTGATTGAAGCTGGGCATGGTGGCTCATGCGTGTAATCCCAGCAATTCAGGAAGCCAAAGCAGGAGGATTGCTTGAAGTCAGGAGTTTGAACCCAGCCTGGGCAACAAAGTGATACCCTGTCTCTACAAAAACAAATTGAATAAATTAGTTGGGTATGGTGGTGTACACCAGTAGCCTTCAGCTATTCAAGAGGCTGAGGTGGGAAGATGGCTTGATCCCAGGAATTTGAGGCTGCAGTGAGCTATGACTGTGCCTCTGCACTCCAGTCTGGGTGAGAGAGAGAAACAAACAGAAAAAAACACAAAAAACTGTGTGAGGTGTCATAGCTACCAGTCTATTACAATGGTCTCAATGAGACGATAATAGAGAATGAGATAAACTGATAGATAACAGGATAGGGAAGAGGAAAGGAAATCTATGAAGGATGACTTAGTTTTCTGGCTTGAGAAACTGTATAGATGGTTTCATAAATGGAGAAATGATACCTTAGAGGAAGACCATCCTTGGTGGGGGTAAATCATGGGTTCAGCTTTGGACATTTTGGGTTTAGGGTACCATGGAGATACCTCTCAGGAGTTGTCTGTGGGAGACGCCTGGACTGGAGATATACATTTTTGTGCTTTCATGAGGTGATTGAGGGACAGTCCTAAGAGAGGCTGTCAGGAGACAGAGTATGAGTGAGAAGAGAAGACCCAGCACCAAAGCTTGAGAAACTCCAAAATTTAACTGGCAGGTGGAGGAGGATGAACCTGTGAAGAGGATGAGAAGAATGGGCTGGTAGGAAAAAGCAGACGACTTGAAGCCGAGAGGAGAGTGCTTCAAAAAAGAAGCCAACAGTACCAAATGCTGCCACACAGGGTCAAGTGGGAGAATAAAGAGTTCGCCGTCTTTGTGAATATGAATGTCCGTGGTGGCCCTCCACAGAGCTGTTCTGATGGATTCATGGGGGTAGAAGCCAGACTGCAGCACTTTGAGGCCCTAGAAGGGGAGTGATAGGCATCAACTACCTGAGAAAGCATCCTGCCCCCCTTGGTGAGAGGCCAGAAACCAAATGTACTGTTCAGAAAAGGCTTTTGTAGCAATAGAAGAGCTCCCAGCTTTCTGAATGGGTCCTGGGGCTCTGGGCTGCTCCCTTCCCTGTGGAGTCTCAGTTTCTTTGGCTACCACTAACTAAGTTCATTCTCCAACCCAAGCATAAGTCACGTGTTCTACCAATATGAGTGCACTTGTGCAGGTGGGAAGTTTAAAGTAATAGATGCAAAAACCAGGAACACTGAGTATTGTATCCACTAACAGTGCTAGCTCCTGACAGAAGGGACTTTGGGCATCTTCCATGTGCCTTACCACACACTGTACACTCCTGTGTGAAAGAAATAGAGGTGCAGAGAGGTAAGGAATTTGGCTCATGTGGCAAGGGCCAGAGCTGGGATTCCAACTGGAGTCCTATTCTCTAAGACTTTTGGTTGCTGGTCAAAAGTCCAGAAGCATCTGAAGGGTTCTTTGTCCACCCATCATGTAGGGGTGTGGCTGTGCAGAAGGTTGCTTTGATTGCCTGTTGAAGAGGGCTTGACATACATGGGCCATTTTCAACAATAGAACTTCTGTCTATGCATCTGCTCTCACAATCAGGACATTCCTCATCTACCCTCATATTACTGAACAGTTCACCATAATGGTGGCCTGTTCCACCTTTAGGAATGGATATTAGATTCACCTGAGCCATGAAAGCAATATAAGACTAATAACATGGAGCAAATCAATAGGAAATAATAGAATACGGACATTTATTATAAATCATATTTTATCTTAGATATATCTTGACATCCTTGGAAATTTTTGTTCTCTCATTCCTTTCATAGTGGTAAGGTGAAGGTCTGATCTTGGAGTTGTAGATGTTCTCATGTTCAAACAAACTCTGTCATTAATAAAGGCTACTGCTTACAATGCTAACTAAATGTCAGATATGTTACATACTTTAATCCTCAAAACAGTCATATAAAATAGGTTTTCTTGTGGTCTTTTTTTCACAAATGAGGAAACTGAGTCTGGGGTGCATTAAAATGGCTGCAAATTCTTTGCCACTTTTCCATTAAGAAGTGGGTGTTTTCTCCTCTCCTTTGACTCTGAGTTGGCCCTTGTGGCTGACTTGACCAACAGCATGTGGCGGAAAGGACATCGCATGTTCTAGATCTAGTTTTTAAGAGGCCTGGAAGCTTTTGCTTTAGTTCTAGCTGCCATGTGAGAATTTCAAGTACCCTGAGACTGTTATGCTTTGAGGAAGCCCAGGCTAGCCATGTGGAGAGGCTACCTGGGGAGGGGGCAGAGGAAGACAGAGAGACAGACAGAGATCTATACCCAGCCAGCACTAGCTCATCAGTCATCTTAGCCTAGAAGTCATCCTGGACACATTCTAGCTTCATTAGAAACTGGGGAAAAAACCTGCCCCCAATCCCCTCAAAAAACTGTGACTGTCAGTTAAAATGTGGGTCCCAAGCGTATAAACAGAGTTGAGCCATCCTAGTCATTTTCAGTTCTCAGTACTACTCTATTTGAGGCCACAGACATTGTAGAGCAGAGATAATCTGTCCCTGCTGTGCACTGCCCTAATTCTAGACTCTGCAAAACCATGACTACGGTAAGATGGTTGTTTTAAATTACTGAGTTTTGAGGTGGTTTGTTATGCAGCAATAAGTAACTTAAGCAGTGTTTCATTAAGCAATTTTGCCTGATGACAGAGGAAGGAGCCGAGTATGGATTCAAACCCACATTTGCCTGATTACAGAGGTGGCCACTCTCTGCTACTTTGTGTGGTCCCTTCTTCTGGGACTTTTAGATTGGTGTTTAATTTTCTACTAGGTCTCCCACTAAATTTCTCTTAGTTTAAATCCTGGACACATAGAAGGGATAAAAAGATTTGTCTTTCATCATAACAATAAAAAGTTAAATTATAGGTGAAGAAGTTCTGAAGATAATGTTGTGTCAGCTTGTTAATTCTTTTTCCTAGACCTTGTTAGGAAAATAGGAGGGTCCAGAAAACCACCCTAGCCAGAACTTCATCCCGGCCCACTCCCACTTTTCAATTGTTAAAATGAGACTATTTTCCCTACTTCTTGATTTTTTTTTTAATGTTTTAAAATAAAGCATGATGAAGGTAATTCTGCCAGAGGAAAGAGGCAAAAGAGGATTTGTGGAAAACAAATGCATTACTGCCTATTCTAAATTACCATGAAGTAGGAACCTGTGGAGTCATTTTGTGGGATCTTTGGGAAATGGCAGGGATTCAGCTTACAGGATGAATAGGGGCTGTTCCTTTAGAAGACGTTCTGTGTTTCTGTGGTAGCAAATATACCATGTGATGATAGCCCTGTGAATAGCTGTGTTTATCAAATTCCAAAGCAAATACTCAAGTGAAACTCCACATGAAAGGCCAAACCACAAGCTGGAGGTTCCCCATGGCACTGCCAAATTTGCAAAAATGTCTGTGGTTTATGTATGTGTGTGTGTTTGAATTACACATCTATTATAAATGCATCTATTTCTAGTGACTGCTACATAGAACCAGAAGAAAGGCTTATCTCTTACCTAATGCTCTAATATCTGTTTATTATCTCATTTCTCTTACCTGATGCTGAGTAGGCAATAGGGGTAGACCTCATGAAGGTTTTGTTGTAGATCCAGCTTCCCTATCCATAGATGTATTGTGTTATGTAACGTCTAACTCTGGCAATATCTGGCAAGAAAGACATAAATATTGAGTTGCAGGGAAATGTTTAGTGTGTAAGGAGTAACTAGATGTGTACACAGGTGTTGTAGGTTAGATCATTGTTTGGCAAATATTTACTTTCTTTATCCCCACTACCTCTATGGGAGGATTATATTTCTCCACTCTACTAATGTGGAGTTGGCATTGTGATTTGCTATGGCTAATGGAATATATAGGAAGTGACAGTGTGTGAGTTCTGATTCCAGGCCTTAAGATGCTTCGCATGTCTCCACAGGAACCTCTGGAAGCCTTCAACTTCTTCCCTTGATACGAGCAACCGTCTCTCTAGTAAAGGATCCAGAATGACCACTTGTGGAATAGAGTTATTCCAGCTGACTTGCAGCCTAAGGAAAAGCGTATTAGTCTTTTCTCATACTACTATAAAGAAATACCCGAGACTGGGTAACTTATAAAGAAAAGAGATTTTACTGGGTCATGGTTCCATAGGCTATACAGGAGGCATAGCTGGGGAGTCCTCAGGAAACTTACAATCATGGCAGAAGGTGAAAGGGAAGCAGGCACATCTTCACATGGCCAGGGCAGGAGAAAGAGAGGGAGGAGATGCTATACACTTTAAAACATTTTTTATTTTATTTTATTTTTATTTATTTATTTATTTATTTATTTAATTATTTTGAGACTCAGTGTTGCTCTGTTGTCCAGACTGGAGTGCAGTGGTGCAATCTCAGCTCAGTGCAACCTCCGTCTCCCGGGTTCAAGTGATTCTCCTGCCTCAGCCTCCCAAGTAGCTGGGACTACAGGCGTGTGCCACTATACCCAGCTAATTTTTGTATTTTTAGTAGAGACGGGGTTTCACCGTGTTTGCCAGGATGGTCTCGATCACCTGACCTTGTGATTCACCTGCCTCGGCCTCCCAAAGTGCTGGGATTACAGGCGTGAGCCACTGCGCCCAGCCTATATACTTTTAAACAACCAGATTTTATGACAACTCTGTCATGAGAACAGCACTAGGGGGATGATGCTAAACTATTAGAAACTAATCTAATTGCCTAACACCAGGCCCCATCTCTAACATTGGGGATTACAACTGAACATGAGATCAGGATGGGGACACAGATCCAAAGCATATCACAGAGCCTTATGCTGTAGTCACTGAGTTCTAGGTTGGCTTGTTACTCAGCATTATTGTGACAGTTGCTGATTGATATAATAAGTGTATTTCAACTTACGTGCAAATTTCTTTTTCCCTGAGCTTGTGCTTGTACATTAAGTTTGCTTTTATGGTTGCAAATTGGATGAAACAGTTAAAAAAAAAACCCCAATATATGAAAATCAAACCTTTGGTTTATTCAGAGTAGAGTTTGTGATGAGAAAGGGTGGCTGTCATCTGACGACAGGATAGAGGACTGTGTGTAAGGTTACAGAATAGCTACAAACTAGGCAACTGGACAACTGGGCATGGATCACAAGGAAGATGGGGCAGTTTTTTCATTGCTAGGGATTGCATCTGTTATTTGAATTAGGTAAGTGGCCTGATTGGGAATATGCAATTGAGGAAGAGCCCTATAATGGTTCCTGGTGAAAGGGGAAGATAAGAGTATGCATTTGCTGCTGCCATGTGAAATTGATGGTCTACTGTTCTAAAATATCTTGTGGGAAGGACGAGAGCTTAATTTCCTTTAGAGGTAGTTGGATTCACCTGCTTCATGAAGCACTATATGGCTGACTCACTCTCCAGGCTTAAACTAACAGAATGACATATTTTCTGTGATGCCAACATTTTCCCTGGACCACAGGAGACCAGCAGAGGAAGAGTGGTCTGGGCGGACAGTCAACTCTGACCACATAACAACTCTGCTTTTCTCTTCAGATTGTATGTTCTGGAGGGAAACTGGCAAACATATTTGCCTTTTAGTGTGGACACATCAGCATCTTAGGAAACACATCCAGAATTCAGTCACAGACAAGAAATCCCTCTTCACAGCCCTTTTGGCTGCTGCCAGTGTCCTCGCTTTAGCTGAGTACCAAAGATAGACTGCCAAGCAAGTACTGTAGTACTTCTTTGTGAAGTTGAACTAAAATGTGAAAAAAATCAACCAATGTTTACAGAATGACTCCCATGTCCTGGGGTAGTTGTTTTTAGTGATTTACTTCATTTGCTCCTCATACAATAACACTATGAGGTAAGTATTATTGTAACCATTTTACAGATGAAGAAACTGAAACCCACAGTCAATCAACTTACTTCCGGTCACACAGCGATTTGGCAGAACTGTCTTGTTGACCCAGGTCTTTTGGTTCTCAATCCAGTTTTCTTTCCATAATGCCTGGAACTTTCCTAAAATTTAATTTTTGGCTTAGAAGATACAATTTCGTAGAGAGATGGTGGTTGACTCTGTTAGATACAAATTGTGGGAATGTAAGGGAAGGCAGTTCAGACTGTCTCATGGAGTGGAAACAAGACATCCTTGGAGCCCTTGTCAGGGGGATAGATTAAGAAAATGTTGGGGACTTTTCTGTCAACCTCGAGCTTTATTCAGAGCCTTGAACCTGTATTAGAATAGATATTTGCAGCAGGCAGAAAGAGGGCAGGAGTTTCCTCTGGCCTACAAGCCTTTTTCTACTACCTGGTTATAGCAGTGAGAAGACTCCTGATATCTGGACAATAGTGACTTCTGTTTGATGAGAACCCATAATACTGCAGAAGCCATTCTAACTGTTAGTGTACATCTATTTTCTGTTGGTACCTTTGGCAGTCTCAAAGCTGAGAAGGAGGAATGAGCAGACTGAAAAATCAGAACAGGCTTTTATTATCAACTCCGCTGTGATTGTTGCAACTTACTTAGCATTCTTCAACTTTGCCTTTCTGTATTGCGAGGAGATTAGATGATATCATTGCTTCTTTCTTCTTTGTAGCAGCAAAAATTTTTTTTAAGATAACATCTGACGTGGCATCTTAAGATGTAATATAGATTCAGCTCTTCTGGATGAAGCGAGGATTGGATTAGGTGCCTGATGTGGTCTGAATGTTTGTGTCTGCCCAAAATTCCTGTGTTAAAACCTAATTACCAGTGTGGTAGCAGGAGGTGGGGCCTTTGGGAGGTGATTAGGTCGTGAGAGCATCTCATGCAAGGGATTGGAGCCTTATTATAAAAGAGGCCTCGGAGAAGATCCCCTTCTACCATGTCAAGACACAGCAAGAAGGTGCCATCTATGAACCAGAAAGTGGGCCCTCACCCAACAGCAAATCTATTGGTGCCTTGATCTTTGACTTCCCAACCTCCAGAAGCATGAGAAATAAGTGTCTGTTGTTTCTAAGTCACCCAATCTATGGGGTTTTGTTACGACAGTGTGAAGGGAATAAGACCGACCCAAACCGAGGGGCTGTTTGGAAGCCCTTGAGTCACGTATGAGAAATGCAGGGCTTTGTGGATGAGATTTACAACTGCTATTCTGGGTGATCTCTTGGGTCTTTTTCAAAATTAATAGCATGGGATTTCAGAACATGGTGGTCTACATTGTCCTCTAACTGTCCTCCAGGTGTTCGTTTCTTGGTTATTTCCAAATCTTCCAGCCTTGGGGAAGCATCCTTCATTATGTGTTGATATATTTTTTTAATTGTCAAATGAACTGGCTGGAGCGTCTACCTAGAAGCTTCTTACCACGCTTTCCATCCATATCTGAGGATTCTTAAGGGGTGTCCATTTCTCTCAGTCATATGTTGCTCCAGTTTTCTGCTTCTGCTAACCACACATTTCCTCTTTTGCAGTTGTCTCTTTCTTCTGCCCATATCAGCTCAACATAAACAGCAGCTGCCTTTGGTTCTTTTCCAAGAACCACTCACATATGGCTGCATGTGCCTTGCTTTTGCTGAAGGTTGGCAATAATGGAGGGTTGGGGGGATCATGGCGCCTTATGCACAGCAAATAATTCAAAATTGGATTTTAGCCATCCCTGTTTTACATAGTCTCACAGCCATAGCTAGTCCTGAACATTTCTTTCAAGGTCATGCCCTCTGGGGCTTTATTCACCAGGGCCTTCTGAAACCCTCCATGACCCCACACAAGGCACAGCCCCAGCAGCCTGGAGCTCGGCCACCTGCAGTCTCTGGTGGGTGGAGGGCGGGGGCAGGGAGTGTCGGATTTGGGGCCTGTTTTCTGGGTTTTCATTTCTGAGCAAACCCCTATTAGGGGAAGGGGCTGGATTAACCAGCCGCCCCTCTGTTTTCAGGGTCCAGACAAGGCAGTCGCTGAGGAAGCGCTTTTGCTCTGGGGCGCTCCCTTGGCTTCGGAGGGTTTGGCCTCAAAAGCAGGTAGGGGGTGTTACTGGGCTGCATTTCCTACTGGCCGCTGTCCCTCTTCCGCTGGTCTTGCCTCTGCTCCCTCTTGGCTTGTTCTCACAAGGGCAGGTCCATTCCCTCCACACAGTTCAGCACCAGTGCCTTTACCACGGAGCCTCCGTGCTGCTGGTCCTGCAGCCCCCCGAGGACGATGTACAGGGAGCCCACCTGGGCTTGGAAGGGCTTCACCAACTTGGTACAGATGAGAACCTAGTGCCGATCAGATCCATGCGGAGCCATCAGCATCACTCCGGACTGATCATGTCGTAGAGGTGCAACCTGTCAAATGTTCTCAATGTGACCCCACCAGGAACTTGGCTTGCACTGACCTCCCAGTGGAGGGAATAGGTCCGGGGTGTGGGCAGCATCACTTGCTCCTTCTCTGCCCCCTCCATCGGCGTTGCTGTTAGTCACGTGCCAAGGGGAAAATTTCTTTATGGAAAAGACTTCCTTCCAGGGTGCTGGGTTCCCTCACTGTCTGTACTTTCTTAGATCTCTCCTTCCTTCTGAGGCCATTCACTTCTCAGCTTTCTGTGCATGTCCCAATTCTCATTTTTTAAAGTAATAAAAAGGCATTTATTCTTCTCATTCTTCTACTGTTTTCTTCTAGACTACCACCATTGTTCTACCTAAATGGCTCGTCAAGGTTTTTTGCTCGACAAAAGACAGTTCTGTTCTTACAAGAAATTCTGCCAAGATCCTTTAAAATAATATTGTCCCTCCTTTCTAATGGTTGGTCATGGAACTATTAATACAGGAGGTGTTTCTTGATTTAGCTATAAAGCAGGTGTTTTCTTCCAAGCCTTAATTCAGAGAAATAAGATACCTTTAAATTGAAGATGGATAATTTGGATATTTGTGATTATTCTGGAATTTTAAACTTTTATTATCTTTACACAAAAAGGAGAAAAAAGAACAGTAAAGAACACCCATATTCTCATCACCTGTTGAACAACTTTCATCTCATGGCAAATCCTGTTTTATTTAACTCCCTGCTACTACTTGTAGATGGATCATTTTGAAGCAAACCAGGACACTGAATCATTTTATTCATAATTTTAGTATGTATCTAAAAGGTAAGGACTCTCTTAAGACAATGTAATCATGTTACCATTGTCATAAGATTAATAATAATTCCTTAATATCATCAAACAGCTAATTGGTGGTCAAATTCCCCAGATAGGCTAGAAATCTTTTTTTTAAACAATTGTTCAAATCAAGATTAAAGTTTGTCTATTGCAATTGGTTGATATGTCTCTCAATTCTCTTTTAATTTATAGGTTCTTTCTTCCTAGCTCTTTTTTTTTTTTTTTTTTTTTTTTTTTGCAATTTGTTAGTTGAAAAACGGGTCATTGGTCCTGTAGAACTTTTCACATTCTTGATTTTGTATCCTCAAACTGTCATTTAGTGAGATTCTTGTTCCCCTACATATCTATTAGAAACTGAGTGATCCACAAGCTTCTCTGTATAAGTGGTGGTATCTACTTTCAGAAGGAGACATATATCTGGTTATCTCTCTTTTGATGATGTTAGGAGCCATTAATGATCATTTTCTGTGTTCATTATTTTACCAGAGTTTGCAAAACTGATGATAATATAATTCAGTAATTCCTTCCTGATTTATAAACTGGAATACATCTGTAAAGAAATATACTATTCCTCACTAACTATTTGCTTATCCTCAAGTATAGTTGGTATAGGAGAGGCAAAGTATTGCTTGATGCTTTCTTTTGATTCATCAGTTTTTGGAATATTAACTTAATTCCCTAACACTTTCCAAAGGTAGCCAGTGAGTATTTATTTTAGAATCATAATGGTCTAATGCATTTAAACATATACAATGTGTTTTAATCCATTGCAGTTATTATTATTACTTTTTGACACAGGATCTCACTGTGTTGCCCAGACTGGAGTCAAGTGATCCCCTTGCTTCAGCTTCCTGAGGAGCTAGGACTATAGGCAGGCACTACCATGCTTGGTTATTTAAAAACTTTTTTTTTTTTTTTTTTGAGATGGAGTCTTGCTCTGCTGCCCAGGCTGGAGTGCAGTGGCGATCTCGGCTCACTGCAAGCTCCGCCTCCTGGGTTCACGCCATTTTCCTGCCTCAGCCTCCCGAGTACCTGGGACTACAGGCACCTGCCACCATACCTGGCTAACTTTTTTGTATTTTTAGTAGAGACGGGGTTTTACCGTGTTAGCCAGGATGGTCTTGATCTTCTGACCTTGTGATCTGCCTGCCTGAGCCTCCCAAAGTGCTGGGATTACAGGCTTGAGCCACCACGCCCAGCTAAAAGCTTTTTTTAGAGATGGGATCTTACTGTGTCATTCAGGCTGGTCTCAAACTCTTGGCCTCAAGTGATCCTCCCACTTTGGCCTCCCAAAGGGCTGGAATTACAGGTCTGAGTCACCATGTTCGGCCCATTGCAGTGATGATTAATATTAAATGTTCACATTGTTCCACCTTTGCCACTGTAATGCTATTCAAATTGGCTCCTGGACCATTTTAACAATTACAATAGCATGTCATAGTTTTCTTGCTTTCTAGTTTGGCAAAATGTTCCAGGTTCATCTAGAATGGGCCATTTCTTCAAATATAGCTGGTTCCTTTTGGTGGGAAAAGGTATTTAGAAACCACAATCTGAGTGTTAGAGTGCTTATTGCTACTAGAATGCTGATTATTTCTAAGCCTTTTCAATGGACACAGCTAGGAAATGTATTTGTGTATTTTTTAATGAGAAAATACATCTTAAGTTTATACTGGTATTTCAAATCGATATTTAGAATCACAAGCTTTTAATTAACTTGAAAATTTCTTGTTTCTCTTTGCTGAAAATCTTGTATCCTAATGATGTATGTATCATTGGGATATATATATATTTTAAATTTTTAGCCTATGTATTTAAATTTTTGTGAGTACATAGTAGGTGTATATATACAGTTTTTTGAGACAGACCTTGCTGTGTCATCCAAGGTGGAGTACAGTGGTGCAGTCTCAGCTCACTGCAACCTCCATCTCTTGGGTCCAAGTGATTCTTCTGCCTCAGCCTCCTGAGTAGCTGGGACTACAGGTGCATGCCACCACGCCTGGCTAATTTTTGTAGAGACAGGGTTTCATCATGTTGGCCAGGCTGGTCTTGAACTCCTGGCCTCAAGTGCTCCACCCGCCTTGGACTCCCAAAGTGCTGGAGTTATAGGCATGAGCCACCATGCCTAGCTGTAAGTGTATATATTTATGGGATATATGAGATGTTTTGATACAGGCATGCAATGTGGAATATGCACATCATGGAGAATGGGTATCCATCCCCTCAAGCATTTATCCCCTAATGCTATTAACATGATTATTTCTTAGTTTGATCTTATAAATAATATTTTCAGAATATTAAATTTAATATGATTACAAACAATATAATGACGTGTGTTCATTTGGGCTGTTACACTAAAATACCATAAACTGGGTAGCTTATAAGCAACAGAAATTTATTGATCACAGTTTTGGAAGCTGGAAAGTTAAGGCACTGGCAGACTTGATGTCTGGTGAGGGCCCACTTCCTGGTTTATAGACTGTGCCTCTCATTGTGTCCTTGTATGGTGGAAGGGGTAAAGAAACTCCCTTGGGCCTCTTTTGTAAGGACACTAATCCCATTCGCTAGGGTGGAGCCCTGATCATTGCCTAAGGTCCATCCTTTTAATACCATCACGTTGAAGTTCAGATTTCAACACATGAGTTTTGGGAGATACAAACATTCAGACTCTAGAATTACTGAAAATAGTTTCCAAGAAGTTCTTTTTGTCCTTCAGGTATATTCATCTAAGAATGTGCAGTCTGATTTTTATGCTTTAAAATCACTTGAAATAATTTTTCTCTCTATGTTAATGTTACCACTTTAGTACAAAATCTAGGTTAATTTATTTTATCTTCCTTTAAGTTTTTAGAAATTTTTTGCTTAAAATTTATTTTGTAATCTTATAAAATACATACAGCATTCCAAAATCAAATAAGTCCAGCATCTACTTCATCCCCTTTACCCTGTCCGTACCCTACCTCTCCACATTGCTTTGTTTTTAGAGGTGTGTGTGAATGCACGTGTGTGTATTTATATTCTCTTTCTTCCTTGGATAAATGACATCATTGCATGCATACTTTTCTCCATTTTGCTTTTCTCATTTAACAGTGTTTTCGGAGACATCTGCATAGTGATATAGAAAGATATTCTTTATTCATTTTTACAGCTGCACAGTATTACATCATATTACATTGTATGAATGTACTTATATTTAGCTAGTTTCCTATTTATGAATATTTGGGTTTTTTTTTGCTATTACCAATTGTACTGCAATAGCTATGTAAATATGACTTTTAATATTTTCTGATTAACAATAATGAAGCTAGTATATTGTTTGAATGTATTTCTGGAAGTAGGTTTGCTTGGTTAAAGGGTAAATATATTTGAAATCCTGATGGACATTTCTAATGGTTCTCCAATGGAGTTGTGTCATTTTGCATTTCTACCAGTGTGGGTAAAAAATAGTATCTCAGTGTAATTTTAATTTGAATGTAAAAGACGTTTGAAGAAATCCAGAAGCTTTTACAGTTGTGAGAATTAAGGACCGTCTATCTAGAAAGTCTTCAAAAGTTCACTGCCTAGAGTTGAGCTATTTCTTATTTATGAGGAGTGGACATCCAGGTTTCCTATCCTGACTTTCTTTCACCTGCTCACCACAGGTACAGGTGAACAGTACAGGCATGCCACAGAGGTCTTTCTGTATCACCTCTGAGCCAGGACTGGTGGTTTACAAATATTTTTTTCTTAGTTTTATTGTAAATTGAGATTTTTCTATGGATAGACCATTCTGTTAAATGATTTTGCCTGTGGACTTGATTTTGTTAGATGTTGTCAATGATAAAATTTTGATTGATTTGGGATTTGAGAACCTGACATATCTATGTGTTTACCTGTCCATCTGTCTCTCCATGTATCTACCCTCGCTATAGCCAAAATGAATTGAGGTGGCCTATACACTATGAGTGAAACAAGATTTTTAAAAGGAAATATCAGGGTAAAAGGTTAAAAATGTGGTAAAGGGGTAGAAAAATAGGGAGAAAAATAAATCATGAAATTCTAAGCTGAAAAAGCCACGAATGTAAGCTGTGATTTTCAACATGTAGGCTCAGAGTAAAACACAGTACATTATGTAACTCTCCTTGTATAATGGTAGCAATTATACCAGCTCATTAGAAAACAGGTACAGTTTTTTTTTTTTTTTTTTTTTTTTTTTTTTTTTTTTTTTTAGAGGGAGTCTCCCTTTGTTGCCCAGGCTAGAGTACAGTGGCGCAATCTTGGCTCACTGCAACCTCCGCCTCTCAGGTTCATGCTATTCTCCTGCCTCAGCCTCCCACGTAGCTGGGACTACAGGCGCCCGCCACCACGCCTGGCTAATTTTTTGTAGTTTTAGTAGAGATGGAGTTTCACCATGTTAGCCAGGATGGTCTCGATCTCCTGACCTTGTGATCTGCCTGCCTCAGCCTCCCAAAGAGGTACAGTATTGAAGAAAAGTAAAGGCTGGGTGCAGTGGCTCATGCCTATACTCCTAGCACTTTGGGAGGCCAATGTAGGAGGATTGCTTGAGCCCAGGAGTTCAAGAACAGCCTGGGCAACATACTGAGATTTTGTCTCTATTAAAAATAAAAAAAATTAGCCAAGTGTAGTGGCATGTGCCTGTAGTCCTGGCTAATCAAGAGGCTGAGGTGGAAGAATCACTTGAGCCCAGGAAGTCAAGGCTGCAGTGAGCTATGACCATGCCACTGCATTCCAGCCTGGTGACAGAGTGAAAACCTGTTTTAAAAAAAACAAAAAATGAAAACAAAAAAACCAAAAAACCACAGAAAGTTTGGTTGGAAGTTCTGTTTGTAAACCATGGCTAACAAGCTTGTTACAGTCAATCTTCATATACATACATACATGTTACATATATATGCATATATATGTTTGTGTGTGTATTCATCTGTTTGAAGTTTTAAAATATTGTAAGGCTACCAAAAAAAAAAAAAAATCCACAAAACGGAAAAACCAGCAGTGAGGATTTGCAGGCCAACATTCCCAGAAAGTAAGGAAGGACAGAGAGGACATTTGGCCCCATGTGACTTTTCCAGTAGAGAAATTTGCTGATTTGCAATTAGTAATGGAGAAGCCAAGAGGCTGAGCAGAAATTTAAATATTCTTATGAGACTAGGATGAAATAATTGGAACTAAAGACCTGCCAAGGAGAAAGGGTCTTAGCAGTCATACCAGGTTTTCATTTGGGATTCTGCAGAACCAAATCTTAAAAATAAATAACCTGGGCCAGGCGCGGTGGCTCACGTCTGTAATCCCAGCACTTGGGGAGGCCGAGGCAGGCGGATCATGAGGTCAGGAGATGGAGACCATCCTGGCCAACACGGTGAAACCCCGTCTCTACTAAAAATACAAAAAAATTAGCTGGGTGTACTCGGGAGGCTGAGGCAGGAGAATGGCGTGAACCTGGGAGGCAGAGCTTGCAGTGAGCTGAGATCACGCCACTGCACTCCAGCCTGGGCAACAGAGCGAGACTCCATCTCAAAAAAAAAAAAAAAAAAAATAATAAATAAATAAATAAATAAATAACCTGAAAATAGATCATCCACCACAGGGACTGCATTGCAGCTCTGATTATCTCCATCCTTGATGCATTAAGAAGATCTTTCTTGCACCCTGGCAGAAGCACATGTCTAGAAGAGAATACATTTGTAATACATATCACTGTTAAGAGAGTTGTATCCAGAATGTATTGTAAAACACAAAAAATACAGACAATCCAATAGAAAAGTGGGCAAAATACTTGAACAGGCACTGTTCATGAAAGAGGATCACCAAAATAGCCAAGAAACAGATGAAAAGGTTAACAATCTCACTATAATGCATCATAGAAATGCAAATTTAAATCACAAGCATATACTACATACCTGATAAAATGGCTAACATTAAAAAGTTTGAAATATCAACAGTTGGTAAGAGTGTAGAGCAACTGGAACTTTCTTATAGAACTGGTGAGAGTATGAATTGGTACAATGCTTTAAAATACTGTTTGGCAATATCTACGTGGGCTGCACATTCACACACCCCGTGACCCAATAATTCACACCCCGGTATAAATTGGGTGACAGAAGTTGGCAACGGAAGCATACATATGGTCCTCTAAAAATCACATAAAATGCTCATAGTGGCATGATTTATAATAGCTCCAAAGTAGAGACAATCCAAATATCCACCAACAGTAGAATAAACTGTGCTGTATGTGTACAAAGAGACATTACAAAACAATGAAAAAGGAACTACTGTTAAAACACAGATGAACTTGACAAACATGTTGCATGAAATAAGCTAGACACACAAAAATACATACTGATTTATATAAAGTTTAGAAATATACAATTCTGGCCTGTGGTGTTAGAGATTAGGACAGTGGCTAATTTTGGGGAGGAGGCAGGAGCTGGGAATTGAAGCAGGCATGTTGAAGGCCTTGGGTATTGGACGTGGTCTGTTTCACAACTCGAGTGTCAATTACATAGGTGTGTTCACTTTGTGATTTAGCTGTACACTTATTTGCACTCTTCTGTAAGTATATTATGCTGCAACAAAAAGTTCATGTAAAGGAAAATTCTAAATGAAGATATCTCTCATTGGACTTCATTCCATTTCCTAATCACTGTTTTAAATCTACAGATTATGCTATTGACCCCAACATCTTCTAAAAAAATCACCTGTATTTATCAAAGATATCAAGTGGAAAAAGATGTAGAAAGTTAAGAATCCACAATAGAGACCCCAATAGCCAGAAAAATGTGAGCCAATTGGGGATAGACGAAGATTATAAGGAAATAGAACAGTAACAGTAATTCAGTTGAGTTTTCATACACATGTATTTAACATCAGGCCAAAAATAACATTGTTTTTAAAAAATTTATTACATTAAAAGTGACAAAGATGTACTTACTGTAGAAAATACAGGAACATATAAGAAAAGGAAAAATAACCACATGTAACCAGTAATCTTGTCACCCTAAAATAATCTTTATAAACTTTTTGTCGAATGACCTTTCATTCAACACTCTCTTAAAATACATTTATAAAACTTGAATTTGACTTGCAGATTTTTAAAAGTTTCCTTTTGTTTATGTCCAATCACATGTGCACTTAAGCAGTTTATCTAAGTTATCTAAGTTTATCTGTTTATCTAAGTTATCTAAACAGAACAGGGACAATCAGCTGTGATGAACTATGAATCGAAGACCTGGCTACTGTAAAACTGTAGAGAGCAGGCACAGAGAAATGGAATGAGGGACTGTCTCTATCTGTAATCAGAAGACAGATTCCCCTTAGAAAAACATTTTTCTCCACTGTTCAAGTCTTATAATTTAATGTTTTGGAGGGCAGTCATCAGGTAGGTAGGGAATTCTCTGAATTCCCAGAAAATAGCTTCATTCCCCACCCCCTCCCCCCACATTTCTGCATTGTAGATGACAAATAAGGCAGAACTGGGTGGCATGAGAAAGAAATGGGCACTTTTGTTTGTGTGTCGACTCGGTAAGGATATAGACAGTGCCTGCTCACAGGGCAATTTTCTTTGGCATTTTGTCTGCTTTGGAATCTTCCTTTCTGTTGTGTTGTGTTTCAATCGTAGGGTGCATGCCGCAGCCATTGCCTACCAATCCCTGAAGTTTCCAGAGTGTGGGGGAAGCTTAATCACATAAAGCCCAGTGACATTTAGGGAGCTACACTGTTCAGACGTTCTTATCGCTTTCCTCCACTCATCTCCCCATCCAGGGCACAGGGTAACTTGAGATCTGCACTTGAGCAGTCTTTCCTGTTCACACCTGCTCAGCCCTGTCTGGGCCCTCAAGTTTGAAGGGAGGGATGTCTGCAGAAGCACCAGCAAGCCCGTGGGAAGCTCGCTTGTGAGGATACTTCTTCAAGGTCCCTAGGCAAGGGGACTGAGTTGGAATAAAAAATGTATACCTGTAAAGCACTTCAAAAACTCTGACAAAATATAGGAATCATGAAATTTACCTTTTTAGCTATTTTAAGTGTTTAATCCAGTGGCATTAAGTGTATTCAAGATGATGTGCAACCATCATCTTGAAAAATTCTGAAATTTTTCATCCTAAAAATTTCAGAATTTCAGAAAAATTCTGAAAGTTTTTCATCATCCTGAAAACGCTATACCCGTTAATACCACTTTCCATTTCCCATGTAAGCCATCATCCTTCCCAGCCTCTGGAAACCACCAACCTGGTTTCTATGTCTATGGATTTGATTATAAAGGATATTTATTTTTTATTTTTTATTTTTTTTATTTTTATTTATTTATTTATTTTGAGACGGAGTCTAGCTCTGTCGCCCAGGCTGGAGTGCAGTGGCCGGATCTCAGCTCACTGCAAGCTCCGCCTCCCGGGTTTATGCCATTCTCCTGCCTCAGCCTCCCGAGTAGCTGGGACTACAGGCGTCAGCCACCTCGCCCGGCTAGCTTTTTGTATTTTGTAGTAGAGACGGGGTTTCACTGTGTTAGCCAGGATGGCCTCGAACTCCTGACCTCGTGATCTGCCCGTCTCGGCCTCCCAAAGTGCTGGGATTACAGGCTTGAGCCACCGCGCCCGGCCTATAAAGGATATTTCATAGAAACGAAACCATACAGTCAATATGTGGCCTTCTGTATCTGGCTTCTTTCACTTAACATGTTTTTAGGGTTCATGCCTATTGTAGCATATATCAGTATTTCGTGCCTTTTTTATGGCTAATATCCCATTGTATGGATATACCACATTTTGTTTATCCATTCATCTGTGATGGGCATTTCAGTCGTTTCCACCCTTTGGCTACTGTAGATGGCACTATTATGAACATTCATGTGCAAGTAGTTGAACACCAGTTTTCAGTTCTTTTGGGTGTATATCTGGGAATGGGGTTGATGGGTAATTTGGTAATTCTATGTTAAACTTTTTGAGGAACTGCTAACTATTTTTCACAGTTTTAAAGAACTCTTAAGGCTGGAAATGTTCAACGCTGATGCCCACCTCAGCATAAGTTATTAATAGAAACCTAATAGAAAGTAGTTTTAAAGCTTTTCTTCTTCCTATTCTAGTTCCCTTCATGCTTCCCAGTATTCAGTTTCTTCATTTTGTCCCCTGAACTCCAGAGTTTTTCCCAAAGCAAACTGTTCTGACCTACTTTTATCTTTGCTGACTGCGATCTCACCATCAGACTTACCTTGTCCTGTTATTTCATGGCACTTAAAAAGAACAAATTCATTCTGTTGTGTTTGGATACTTAATGAGGGTACTGCAGTGGCTCTGAAGCTAGGATGAACATTAGGCCTAAGATGATTTTCCAAAGCAACACTTATTTCTGGATTCCTGACTGAATCACATGTTCTGGAAGGGGAGGCTCTGTGTGTATATTTTCATTGATTCTTTTCCACACTTCTATTTAATAATCAGTCCAGTTTGCCTGTAATCCCAGCACTTTGGGAGGCCAAGGTGGGAGGATGGCTTGAGCCCAGAAGTTTGAGACCAGTCTGGGCAATGTGGTGAGACCGTGTCTCTATAAAAAATAAAAAAAATTAGCCAGATGTGTGCCTGTGGTCCTACCTACTAAGGAGGCTGAGGTTGGGGGATTGCTTGAGCCCAGGAGGTCAAGGCTGCAGTGAGCTGTGATTGTGCCACTGCACTCCAGCCTGAGTAACAGAGTGAGATCTTATATCAAAATAAATAAATAAATAACTCATAAAAATTTAATAATCAGTGGATTCGTATGTTGCCTACATAATTTACCATGTTAATAGGAGTGTTCAGGGTATAATGCTACATTCTAAAAGTTAGGACTACTGATAATATTTCTGGCACTAAGGCAGTAGATAGAAAAGAAAGTTTGACATTTTGGAGCAGGAGTGGGCCTTGACATTCCTTACTTCACACTGAATAAGGATCTGGTGGATTATAGGACTGATTCATCATGATTTTATGAGCATTTGGCTGGTTGCGGTTGAAAATAAGCTGCCCCCTTTGGAAAAGCAGACTCCTGAATCATGCAGAGTTGGTATAAAGGAATAGAGTGGGTAGATGGGAAACTGTTGCAATTTGTTTAATATGAAACAGATTAGGGATCTAGAATTAATTACCTGAGTGTGCTTACAGAAGAGAGAATACAGAAGTGGAAATAGGCTGCTTTGAGAAACCAGAAAAAAAATGTGTATTCAAGACTTCACTATGTTATGGCTCTTTCACTTGTTGACCAATTGAGATGATATGTAAGTGTGGGAATTGGCTGAGAAACTGAGAGGGTGTCGTTAGGAGTCAAAAGATGAGATAGAATCCTGTAATTTTTAAATTTAGAGTTTTGTTTATTTGGCATTACTTGGATTCTTCATTTGTGCTAGATACCTACTTTCAATCACTTGTCTTATTGTAAACATTTACCTTTATATAAACACTAATCTAACATTTTCCATTGACTTCCTATTCTAAAACTGGTCATTCTTAAATTGTCACACACACTCCACCACTTGCTGGAAGCATTTATTATGAGGCTTTATTTGCAAGGAGGAAACTTTAAGAATGTGATAAGCTGCAGTGCCTTAAAGCTTAAGACACCACATCCTGACCCTTGTTCCCATTGTGTCTCCATCTCCAAATCTATACAGTGGAGATCACAGGATGAATATCTCAGGATAGTTTAAAGATGACTCAGTTAATAATTTGTGAAGCTCACAGGAAATTACATATTTCTTTATTATGGTTATGAGCACAAGAAAAAAATTTCAATACTGTCTCCTTTGAACACAAGTCAGACATACTTCTAAATATATTTAATATAATTCAGGATATCAGTCAGTTGTTGCTCAGTTGTTATCCTAGGCTTGGAAAACAGGTGTGTTTTGCTGACAGTGCTGCCAAATTCACACATGGGCTGAGATATGAATAGTGGTGCTAATTACGCTTTGCAGAACTGGTAGCCAATTAATGTAATAAGAGAGTCCCACTAAACCACATCAGCCATGCTAAAAATAATATCATCCCAGTGGTGACTGATATGCTGATTTTATTTGCCTGCTGAGCTACCACAAGAGTATATTATGTTTTCTGACTTTACCTGTTATTGAAATTAGAATGGAATAAAAACAAAATTGAAATATATGAAGAATTTTTTCTACAATACATGTTTTCAAAATCTAGGTTCAATTACTTCGTTTCATACACTGGAAAGGAGGGGTTACCTGATTAAATCCCATAATAAGACAGTTCAATGCCACAAACAAATAGGTACTAAATAAAATATTTTCTTGCATATATTAATTTAGACATTTACAGCTTGACAGATGAGCAGGCTGAACTCTCAGAATATGAAATGTATGAGTGTCCTCTTTGTCTTGACCATTTAAGCAGTCAACATACCTTCACCTATAAAAGCAAACCACAAGCCCAAATGTATGTTCCAAGGCTATGTTTTCCAAACAGAAGTAATATACAGGCCTACTTTAATGGACAAAATTTTCACTCATTCTGCCCTTATTAAATGAGTTGATACCATTTTAAGATAAGGGTACTTATATCTCTGCAAATGTAACTATGTATAAGCTTGTTATTCTTTTTTTTTTTGAGATGGAGTTTCGCTCTTGTTGCCCAGGCTGGAGTGCAATGGCATGATCTTGGCTCCCCGCAACCTCTGCCTCCTGGGTTCAAGTGATTCTCCCGCCTCAGCCTCCTGAGTAGCTGGGATCACAGGCGCCACCACGCCCGGTTAATTCTGTATTTTTAGTAGAGATGGGGGTTTCTCCATGTTGGTCAGGCTGGTCTTGAACTCCTGACCTCAGGTGGTCCACCTGCCTTGGCCTCCCAAAGTGCTGGGATCACAGGTGTGAGCCACCATGCTTGGCCTTGTTATTCTTATAGATAGAAAACAATGATAAAATCAAAACTGATTTACAAATTAAATGTTAAGAAAATTACTAAACCAATGAAATCCAAATTCTACACCGATTTAAGAAAACATAGCTGCTGACTCCAGTGCAACTCTAAGTCTTCAGTTTTGGTATTATAAACTCAATCTTCCTGTTTGTTTAGTTGGACCATTAAGAAATCATCATTCACCACATTTCACTTGGCTTTCAATTGGCACATGTGTGTCATTTTAATACTAATTCCTCCTCAGCTTTCTCTACATTAGCCCATGTACATTAAATAGTATCACTTGCTGATGATGCAACAGGAAAATGAAAGCACAGACACTAACATGAAGTGGAAATACTCACTTATAAGGTGGTTATCTACGTGGCCCCAAGTATATTTCGTACATTTTTTAGCTTATCATCAAAATAAATCACAAAATTTAAAAAATTCTATTCTAAGGACTCTTCCTGCCCTCAATTGTCCTTATTTTTCTGGGTTTAGAAGTTTAATGCTGCAACGTGACTTCAGCACCCAACTGTGACCCCTTCAGATTTTGTAGTTTCCTAGAAATCACATCTAGCATTTTGGACTCATGAATTCCATCATGGATTTTAGCTTTTCTGACTCCTGTAGCCAGAAAAGAAACAGAGAATAGGTTGAGTAAGAAGTGACACAGAAAAATTCCTCCCACCATTCAGACTTTCTTCTGTTCATTGCACTCTACTGGGAAGCCCGCTCATCATCTCCTAGATGGATGACATCAACCATCATTTCCCTGCCTTCCTCCTCATTCCCTCTTTTTCGCATTGCACATGACCGTCTGACCAATTGCTCTAAGCTGTGTGCTGATAAGGATGATCACTTATTCTCAGTTGCTCACCAAAGAGTTTAAACTCTTTATTTATGCTTTCAAAGCTCTTCGCCATTTAACCTCAACTTACCTTTACCTCCCAAGCACCATCACCCTCTACAGTACACCATGGTCCAGCCAAATTGGATCACTGCATGTTCCCTGTGCTTTTCTACTTCTGCCCTTGCTCATGCCATTCCACCTGCTGGTCATGCCTCATCCCCCATCTGTGCTTTCTGAAATTTGACTCGTGGCTTAGTGCCCAACTCAGATGCCTCCCCTCTGTGGTGAAAGCATTCCCTGACCATGCCTGCTGGACATGATTCTCCCTTTGAGATTCTAGAGTACTTGATCCTTCTCCCCATAGCTCCAATTTTATGTGGCCTCACATTATGGCCATTGTGTGCATGGCTTTTCTATCTGTCCTTGTAGAATGTCAAATTCCTGGAGGTCAGGAACTGCACCTAACTCACTTTCCATTCTCTTCACTGTCTAGCCCAATGCTTTTGGCATAGGAGAAACTAACTACTATTTTCTGTGTAAGTAGAAAACTGAAAATCACAATTCTAGAAGAGGTATGAGTAGACAGTTTAATATAGTTCTAAGTAATAGATGGTATTTTACCTTCAAAAGCAGCAAATCAACTGGAAAAGTCTGATAAATTTTTCCAGGTTTCAGGCCTGGAAAATAACAGATAGTTATTTCCATTCAGGATCGATAACAAATTTAACAATTTGTTCAAAGGTAAAAAATGATCATTATAAGGAAAGGGCAGCACTTCCCACTCACAAAATGAGAAGAGCTATTTTATGCACATGCAGGAGATCTAATGAGAAAACAGAGCAATGGCCCGAGAATGTGGTCCAACAACATGGTATTAATCATCTAGAAACTACATTTACAGAAAACAGCTGACTTTGGGGATCTATGCCAAAAACACCTGTACTTTTTGGCAATCATTTTTTGCTGCCAAGCTTAAAACATGAATAACAAATTCACATCAGTTCATTTACCTCACTGACTTAGTTTTTACTATTTATTTTCTCTCCATGTAACATATATTAATGGGAAAATGAAAATACATAGAGATACAGTCTTCTACTAAACTCTGACATGAAGCTGAGGTCAAACTTACCATTTGGAGAAATGTTCTGGGTTTTAAATAATTTTCTTCTACTGGCCCTATTAGTATAAACATGTTTATGAATGGGCACATTTTTCATCTGGTGGTGTTTATTTTCAGTTGAGTCTAAATATATTGCTTTCTCCTTGTTACATCACTATTGGTTGCCAAATTGATGATAATAAATTTATCAAAAGAAGGTGCCTGCCATGTAGACATTCTTAGTTATGAGAAGCGCAACACAGTAAAAATGTCTTAGTCATGACAAGGGCCGCCTCTTGAAGCTGCCATGTGACTAACCCTAGTTGACCAGGGAATCTGCAAGTATGCAAATGGCTGCTTGATTCTTGGGAATCTGACCATTGTCAGTCAAAGGTTACTGCAGTTCTGGAAGCAGTGTGAGTAACACATTGTATTGGCGAGAAACACATTGTTTTGGGGACAGTGTGGTACCCCCCAAAAAGTTGCAAAAAAGGAAAAATTCTGTCCTCTGAAAGTTAAACTTTAAGCTCAAGGGACAGTAGCAGTGATATGCAGAATCGTGAGAGGGACAGCTTTCCCTCCAGGACTGACTAGTTTAGTGTCATAAATATGCAAAGAAAAAAGACTTGCCTGCCAGAAAGAGAGGATGTTTTGTCATTGAGGGATGTACCAGTGAGACACGCATTGGCTGTACCTTTCCAAGTGCCATGTGGGAAGAGAACATCCCAGTCAGTGGGTGTTTACTTTAGTATGCTGGTTGCAGTGGGTGTTTAGTATGCTGGCTAGCAGCACTGGCACAGCCCCTGGTCAGATTACCCCTAATTTAGTAATTTAAAGAGTTGTAGCTAGAGCACTTTGGGTCCTATTGGTAAAACTGCCTTTACTGGCAGCTGCAGACACCTGGGCATCTTTATCTGATGCTCTTTGCTTTTGATTCACTTGGTAGATGCCTTCCTTCTGAAGGCAAATCCTTTTTCTTAATATAAGGAGATGTGCACATTTTGCTTGCAAAAGAATTCTGGTTTCTGTGGCACATATTTCTTGAGTCAAAATTAAATTTGGTAACTCCTGACTTGGGTGAAAGTAAACGGATCTGTTTCCCGTTTGAGGCTGTAAAGCTGAGAGTGAGTCTCTGAACTGCGATCAAGCAAATCCACAAAGGAACTGCCATCTTGCGAGGCTGCCCAGAAGTTTAGGCAGATGGAGGCAGGGGGGAGTGATTGTTCTGAGCACATTCTCTGAAAGTGGAACACGCAGGGCCCACGCGTTTGGACGTTTGTGCAGTTTGCTCACTGCGCAGTGAGTGAAGCTGCCACCCGGCCTCTGCTTAGTTCTCAAAGCTGCACTCCCCAAGCAGGTCCACTTGGAGGAAGGGGCTTTTTTATTTCCAGTTTGCAGAAAGAGTTTGGTTTTGAATTAGAGTCCTTACAGTGATTGCAATACTCATGAAAACTGTTTCAGGGCAAGCTACTTTATGCATGTATTTAGAACCTCACAGGTCATACCCTAGACTCTGAGTAAGGGTCTCCAAATATGTGGATCATTCCTCATTACCAGGACAAAATTAAAAGTGTGCAAATATATATATATATATATATATATATATATATATACAGTAAAAAGGAGGAAATAATAAATGTAAACAGAAGATCTTGTGAATTCACTCTGGAGATCAGGAGATCACTAGAATAGGGAAGATGGTTAAAATGGGCCCCTTTTTGTCCTACTAATACATTCAAGAAAAATTGTGTCTGCATCCACAGAGAGATTCATCTTTTCTACTACCCATCCCACTGCATCACCCTAAACTCAGAAAATCTTCTACTTGTCTATCTCAAATTCCAGTCACATCAACCTAACTTTTTTTTTTTTTTTAAGATGGAGTTTCACTCTGTCGCCAGGCTGGAGTGCAGTGGCGCAATCTTGGCTGGCTGCAACCTTCACCTCCCGGGTTCAAGCAATTCTCCTGCCTTAGTCTCCTGAGTAGATGGGACTATAGGCACATGCCACCATGCTCAGCTAATTTTTTTATTTTTAGTAGAGACAGAGTTTCACCATGTTGGCTAGGATGGTCTCCATCTCTTAACCTCATGATCCACCCGCCTTGGCTTCCCGAAGTGCTAGGATTACAGGCATGAGCCACTGTGCCCGGCCAACCTAACCTTTTTAAAGACACCCAATATTCTTCACAATAATTAATTCTAACAATTGGTATTTAGATAGGATTATAATCTTGACTATCTTTAAGCAATTAAATCAATCAACATCATACATTTTAAAAAGCTTAATTTGATAATTTCAAAGATCGTATTGACAATTTTATTTTTACATTTCTAAAAGGTACCCTCGGAGCCTACTTCAAAGATAAAGATTAATAAGTGTCTGAAAATGCCACTACCACTAATTACAATAGCTATAGTAATGTATTTTATCTTTTAACTGGCTTTAAAAAGAAGCTCAACTGACCAAGCCTATTGCAGAAATTGGTCATTGAGACAAAGACAAATACTTCCTGCTCCATGACAGGTTTCCAGAAGTTTTGCTTTATTATCTTTGATCACTTTATCTGGTTGTCATTTTAGGATATTTGGTGATAAAACTCCAGTACTTTTCTTGTCTATCTCTGCATTTTTATAGCATTGGCACCAGACTCTGTCTGGCAGAGCAATTCCATGGAGAGGATCAATTAGCCTGGTTATGACTCCAGAAGGTCTGTTCAAAGAGACAGAACTCTGTGTAAATAGGGTTAACCCCTCAGAAGTTACTGGAACATCAACACTCACTTTGCATCTTACTGGAAGGGTGTTCTTAGAGGCCAAAGGAGTGTCCTTTATATACACAGGGAATTTTAACAGGAAAATATTTCTTGTTTCTTTGGAGAAAATGATTTCTTGGGTTAGTATGATAAGGAAAGTGAAGGAAGTACAAGGAAGAGTATCTTTCTATAGACTCTTGTTATCTGTTGAAGGACGTCCTACCTTTTGAATACTTACTAATTACTGATTTTTGACATGCACTGCTGAACTTTGGCAATTTTGGTTGCCCTGTTTCTCTCTATGCTCAGAACTACTTTTATATATACCTCTTATACCTCCTTAGACACATAGAAATCATACACACAGGTTAAACAGACACATAGAAATCATAACTTTTAGGCAGTTACACATCATGAGAGTCAAAGGACCGATTCTCATCGATTTAACTGTTAAGAACTGGTATAATCAACACAATCTATGGCAACAATGTGTGAATATAGTTGGTAGAAATTCAAGTATAAAGAAATGGTTTTCTGCCGGATGTGGTGGCTCATGCCTGTAATTCCAGCACTTTGGAAGGCCGAGGTGGGCAGATCAAAGGGTCAGGAGATTGAGACCATCCTGGCTAACACGGTGAAACCCCGTCTCTACTAAAAGTACAAAAAATTAGCCGGGCGTGGTGGCAGGTGCCTGTAGTCCCAGCTACTCAGGAGGCTGAGGCAGCAGAATGGCGTGAACCCGGGAAGCGGAGCTTGCAGTGAGCCGAGATCACACCACTGCACCAAAAAAAAAAAAAAAAAAGAAATGGTTTTCATGTTTTCCATTGAAATGCTAAATATTATTCATACATACATGCATACTCATACATTTAATGTGTGTGTGTGTGTGTGTTTGCAAAGTGGGTACTCATATATTATTTTATTTTGATCCTTATGACAATTGTATGAATTAGGAAAGTAGATATTATTGGCCCCACTTGGTTTATGAAGAAACTGACTCTCTAACCTCTTAAATGACTTGCTTAATAATGATCTTTCCACTGATCTCTAAATGTATATATTTAACTGTTTATTTGACATATCTTGGATGTCCCCTAAACAACTTAATTTGTCCAAGTGAATTCCTAGCTTTATCCCAAAGCTTTTCCTACCCATTCACCTGTCTTCAAAAGTAAATATCATCACCATCATTTCATTGTGTATGTTAGAAACCCAGGCATCATTCTTAATTTTTTTTCCTCTTTTAGCAATTTCCTGCATCCAAACCATAATCAATATAACAGATATATCAGATACATGTCATCAATTCCAAAATACATCTTCTTTCCACTTCTCTTCATTGTCACTGCCAGTACCTAAGTGGATTGCCATCATCTCTTGCTAGACTACAATAGTCATCTCTGACAGGTCACCTAGATTTTACTCTCACTTCCAGTTAATTCTCCATACAGCAGCTAGTGTGTTCCAAAATGTAAAGTGGATAATATTCTGCTGCTGTTTAAAATCCTGCAATGGCTCCTCATTTCTCTTGGGATAAAATCTGTGCTTTTTATTCTGACCTACACAACCTGGTTCTGTCCAACCTTGTGTTGTGTCTCTGCCCCTTGCTCACTATACTCCGTCTACCCTAATCTTTCTTTCAGCTTCTTAAACATGCTGAGTTCACTCCTATATCAGAATCTTTGCACAGTCTAGCCCCTCTGTCTGGAATGTTCTTGACCTGATTATCTCATCATCTTTAGGCTTCAGCTTCAATATTACTTTTTTTTTTTTGAGACGGAGTCTTGCTCTGTCGCCCAGGCTGGAGTGCAGTGGCTGGATCTCAGCTCACTGCAAGCTCCACCTCCTGGGTTTACGCCATTCTCCTGCCTCAGCCTCCCGAGTAGCTGGGACTACAGGTGTCCGCCACCACGCCCAGCTAGTTTTTTTGTATTTTTTTTAGTAGAGATGGGGTTTCACCGTGTTAGCCAGGATGGTCTCAATCTACTGACCTCGTGATCCGCCCATCTCGGCCTCCCAAAGTGCTGTCAATATTACTTTTATACAGAGGCCTTCTGTAAAAATCGCATCCAAAGTAGATCCTTGCCATTATGTTTTATTTCATTGCCTCTGTTTCTTTCACAGCATTTATTACAATTAATATTTTTGAACTTCTTTGTGTTGGTTCCCTTCCTTACTTGATTGTGAGCTCCACTAGGGCAGTGGCTCTGTGTCTCTTTTTGCCATTCTGTCCTGGGCTCTTAGCAAACTGTCTTGCACATAGTAGGTGTTCAAGAGATATTTGTTCAATAAATTAACCACTTAATTGAAATTCCTCATAATAAAATGGGAAATTAAGCTTGTTGAGGTGAAGTGTTTTGCCCAGTGCAACATGGAGACTTAATGACTGGATCCATCCCTTTCTATATCAGGCATTGGATTTAGTTGTGCAATGATGCAAAGGTAGTAGAAATAGTTTCTTGAGCCTCTCATTCAGGTATTGGGTGAGACTAGTTCCATTTTAAGCTAAATGTTTGATTTAGGTAGGTAGAATGTTATGACTCTGTAGTTGAAATTTAATCAACCTCTTTCAACCTGTTTCTGAATGTGGGGACTCTGGCTTTCCTGTAATCACATATTCCTGATGACTCGACTCATGAGAATCATGTAAACCAAGAAGGAACTTCACTACTAAAGCTCATAATTTTTAAAAGGATCATTCAACATGGTCAATCTGTAACAGAATAATGCTTGATAAATGACTGAGAGAGCACTGCCTTTTCTTTTCCATTCTCCTGTCTGGATCCTCCTGCGGAAATCACTGCAGGGGTCCTTCCTGACAAGAACAGAAATTGTTCTCAAGAGATAGCCTACCACACGATCAAAGCCTAGGACTAGCCTGGAATAGCTGTGGGGACAGAGGAGGCCACTGAGGCAATGCTTGTTGTGATTCAGCCTTGCATTTATAATTCTGACCTGCACAGCAGCTTGGCATATGGTATTTGCTCAGTGTTATAGTCACTGTTGGTCCTCCTCCCTCTCAGATTCCTTTCATGGGGCCAGGGTGCCTGTTGGCCGCTGCTGTGAGCATTGGTTGCTAACAGTTTAGACTTGTCCCTGTTGTTGACCTAGAAAGTTTCCTCATCTAGAAGTGTTTGGGAGGTACATTTCTTGCCATGCCTACCCTTAACCGAGGGCAACTCCAAACCAATGACTGACAAATATGTGGATAAAACATCTGGGCTTTTTGAGAAAGTGGGATGATTGTGGTGCTATTCATGCTACAAAATTTCCTGTAGACATTGGCTTAACCTGCATCTTCCTCTAGGTTTTTCTCCTGTTCTATCCTCCCATCACTCCCTTACAGATTTTACCTGCAAGCATGCCCTCAATCAGTCATTTGCACAATGTTCCCTGTCTCAGACTCTGTCCCTAGGGAACCTGACCTAGAACACTTAGAATTTGGGAGCAGTTGTAAATGATATAGTTGAGAGATTATCTTAATGGCTCAAACTGCTAATATCCCTGTAACCATATTTCAGGATACAATGACAGCTCCCAGGAATGAGATGTACCTATAAAGTTCTTATTTTGAATTTCAGCCTGATCCATCGCAGTGGTAAAAGGATTGGCACTGTATATAATACTTAACAACACCTCAATCTTTGAAGTGAAAACCGAATGGTCTTTTTGTTACCGGAAAAGGGTCCCGATCCACACCCCACCTCCAAGAGAGGGTTCTTGGACCTTGTGCAAGAAGGTCCAAGAAAGAATTCAGGGAGAGTCCACAGAGTAAAGTGAAAGCAAGTTTAAGAAAGCAAGGGAATAAAAGAATGGTGACTTCATAGGCAGAGCAGTGGCATGGGCTTCTTGCCTAATTATACTTATAGTTATTTCTTGATTATATGCTAAACAAGGGGTAGATTGTTCGTGAGTGTTCTGGGAAAGAAGTGGGCAATTCTTGGAACTGAGGGTTCTTTCCTTTTAGACCATATAGGGTAACTTCCTGAGGTTGCCATGGCATTTGTAAACTGTCATGACACTGGTGGGAATGTCTGTTAGCATGCTAATGCATTATAATTAACGTATAATGAGCAGTGAGGACGACCAGAGGTCACTTTCATTGCCATCTTGGTTTTGGCTGGCTTCTTGACTACAGTCTTTTATCAGCAAGGGCTATAAGAGAAAGACTTATATCTTTGCCGACCTCCTCTCTCATCATGTGACTTAGAATGTCTAATCTCCTAGGAGTGCAGCCCAGTAGGTCTCAGCCTCATTTTACCCAGCCCCTATTCAAGATGGATTCGCTCTGGTTCAAACGCCTGTGACATTTGAGTACTAAGTCATTCCCCTGTCAGTTAATTACAGACTAAGCACCCTTGACAATCCTATTTCATGTATCCCCAAAGAAGTTCATCTTGTAAAAAATAATAATAATATGGCAGTTTCACTAGCACACTGTCTCTTCAGTTTTTCTGGTTTATCTTCTTCTGGGACTGGACCCATTTCTTCTTATCTTTTGTTATACGAATCCAGGAAAATTTAGTCCTAGAAATTCTGATTTAACACAGAACTGGAAGACGCTGGCATGCTCTTAGGAAATATGGTGACTAAACTTTAGCACTGGCTGAAGTTGTCCAGGAAGCAGATTCTGAGTGGAAATGAAAGCTCGTGAAATTTAAGGAACTGGCAGCTGTGGAAGGGAAGAAAAGAAATTGAGACTGTGCAGAGGGAGAAGTGAACTGTAATGCAGTCACGATGGAAGCCTCAGCCAACCCACGGGGAACGTTTTTTTTTGAGACAGAGTCTCGCTCTGTCGCCCAGGCTGGAGTGCGGTGGCGAGATCTCAGCTCACTGCAAGCTCCGCCTCCCGGGTTTAAGCCATTCTCCTGCCTCAGCCTCCCGAGTAGCTGGGACTGCAGGCGCCCGCCACCTCGCCCGGCTAATTTTTTTGTATTTTTAGTGGAGACGGGGTTTCACCGTGTTAGCCAGGATGGTCTCGATCTCCTGACCTCGTGATCTGCCCACCTCGGCCTCCCAAAGTGCTGGGATTACAGGCTTGAGCCACTGCGCCCGGCCAGAACTTTGAGGCTGCAACGGCCCTTCAGAATTGTCCTGGACACAGCATCATAACAACTGTTCGTCAGACAGGGGCTGCCCCAGGAATGGGGTGATCTTGAATGTGGGGGCTCTCTTTAACAGAAGCAATACTTGTGGGGCGAGGACAGCGGGCAGCTGTCTTCCTGCAGCACTCCCAGCAGCAGCAGACTAGTTCCTTCATTCCTAAAGAGAAATATGGGTGGTACAGGGACACATACGGTCACTCTGTGGTTAGGAAGCCCTGAGACAGGCAGGGGCCTGGTCTGCTGCTCTAAGATTTACTTTATGTGGTCTCACTCTTTCAGGACACGCTTGACCTAAAAGCCTGTCTTCAAGAATGTAATTGGAAAACTCACACAGTGGGTAAGTTGCTGGCCTTGTCTGCTTTTAAGTTATCATAGTTGCGTGGGGCTGGATTTGAGCGTAGGCTTATTTCTATGGTGCCTCCTAGCTGCTGGTCCAAGAAGAAAATAGAGTTGTTTGAAGTCCTGGGTGTTCTATTAGAGGATGGTGTTTTTGTAACATAAGATTATGAATTCTATTCCTGGGATTGTATGATTTATATTTAGCTAGGAGCTGGGCTGGCTGTGTGTCTTTGACCACATACCTATTAAAAGAAAGCCCTGCGCTGTAAGAGAAAGGCTTATCACAGCTTCTCCCAGTGTCTTGGAAACCTTGAAAGAAAGAAGAATATTTGAGAAGCAAGAAACTTAGTAGACATTTAAGTAGATATGGGACAAGACTCAGAAAAGTGTCAATAAAGTTAAACATGTCAACTAATTAATTTGATAGAATATAACACTTCCAACACTTTGTATTTTCATTTCCATTTTTAAAAAATGCATATTTTCTTATAGGCCTTATATTTTTTCTGATAAAAGTATGTCTACAGTGAGTACCTCTTTCAGTAAAATGGAAATGATAGATGACCAGCTATGAAATTTTAAAATTATAGGTTATAAAGCATTTTACAAATTGCTACCCACACAGAGTACTTGGATAAATGATACATGTTTGAGTAGCCCATCAAATTGCAGCAAGTTTAATCTCATCCCCAGACCTTCTTTAACCGTCTACCTAAACATCTGGTAAACCAGCACAGATATGAAAATGGTTTAGTATAGAGCCAAAAAACCAATAGAGGATGTCTGTTCAGTGTACTTGGGTAGCACATTTAGCATTAAGGATTTCACAAGCTTCTCAATGATCTGTTCAGAAGAAATGAGCCTTTTCATTTTAATTTAGACACTACCTCTAACAGCAAATAACTCTGACAGAACTTTAATTTTACCATGGCTCATGGCCCTACTAGTGAAACGTGCTAACAAGTCCCCAGTCAGAAAAGCAGAGTTCCAAAAGGGACTTGAAAAATTCTACATAGTTTGAAGGTTCCTGGGAGAGGGGTGGACCCTGCCCTTAGGTAGTAGGCTTGCCTAAAAACTCACAGTAGGAGGCTATTTCTTTCTTAGTTTTTTTTTTTTTTCCTCAGCATGAAAATGTAGTAGAGAAAAGAAATGGTGTTGTCCTTTTGCATATCCATACTGGAGAACCAAATAAAATCCTGAAGACCTAATAAGATTTAGCTTTCCAGCAATATAAATAATTTAATCAGATTAATGACATTGTTCTACCTGAGGGGTTCCATAATTAGTGGATTATTGAAGCCACGTGAAAGTTATCTGCCATTAGCACCTGGAGGAATTCCTGTTGTCTTAGACCGTGGAATTGAGCAGTATGAATATTCCTGTCATGCAAACTGTAAAGATAATAAGCCCCTGGCATTTTGTAAGCTATATAAATCCACAGATTTCACATTAAATATTTAAGGCACAGGAGGTGTTATTTGTTAGGATATAGATAAAGGGAGTTCAACTGCCTCAGCCCTTTCCCTTTCGGGAAGCCTCTTTCTTTGTCAAAGGTACTTTCAAATTGTTATTATTGTGTTTCATCCTCTCCTTTAGTTTGTATATTGCTTCAGTTCCTCTGGAGATATTATTTGGATTTTGTATGAGAAACATTCAAAATATTTTAACAGAAGGTTTGTCCTTTTCATATAAAAAGGAAATTAATACCAAGGGTGCAAACAGATATGAATCAAGCAGTATATGAAAATATAGTAAATGCTGGAAAGCTATGAAAAGATCATCTCGTTACTGTATTCCTAAAATATTTAAAATACCAAGTGTTTTTCAGTTTTATGGGTTTCCTCTTGTTTGTGTTCTTTAGCTATGGGAAAAAGGACTGGCCTTTTCGTGTGCACCTATGATTTAATTTTTTATATCACTGTAAGACCTTTCATGTAAGCAGAATTCATAAATCAGAAATTAAAAATACTGCCTGAGACTGTGTGTCTAAATGGTTGGTGCAGAAAATACTGTCACTGTAGCTTATGGAGAGAGATGACACAGCCAATTTGGCTGGATGTGCTGCTGAGATAGGAAATTTCCAAATTAGAGCACTTCTCCTTTGGTAAAGGTGCTGCTTCCTTAACTGAGTTCCGTTCACTTAAGATAACTTATCAGTCAGGTTTTGTCAGGAGAGGGACAGAAGACTCAGATGGGTAAGTTGAGGAGAGATGAATGAAATGACTATTTGGACACACATAGGCAGGGTTAAGGGAAGCAGCAAGCAATGGTGAAGCACCCCAAGGTTAGCAAGAGTGGAGAGCCCTTACCACATGCACCCTTCATTCTTCCTGAAGGGGAAAGGGGTGCAGGTGGTTACCAGTCTCCTACAGCTGCAGAGAAGCACTGCCCAGCAAGAATTAACATGAATGATCACTGCCAGCGGTGGACCAAAGCTGCTGCCAACCCAAGGCCTTGCAGGGAAATAGCTGGTGGAATAAATACCCGCAAACCTCTTTCCTCTCACCTTCTGTGCTGTTACCTCCCATTGACTGGTCCTAACTGGAAACCAGAGGATAAGAGAGCCTGTTGTTGCTACCCGTGGAAGTTGGGCTCCCAGACCACACAGTAGGGTGGGAATGGGTGAGAATGGAGCTGAATGGCAAATAGGAATATCCGATGCAATCATATTTAAAAATATTTGGCAGAGTTGTTTTAATATGAGGCTTTATGTAGACAACTAATGCATTTATGAGAAGAGTGATAGAATTTATATAATGACATGCTGTATGAATTTATAGCATTGTTAACTTAAGTGGGAAAATATGTTTGTATATAATCTGCATATACCACAAAATACCACTCATGTTTCCCTAGAGAATTTATGAAATTATTAGCCACTTAGTGGTATGAGAGTATCTCTGTCATAATCACATCCAGATTCTTACTTCCTTAGACTGGTTCAGTATCATCTGCCTTTCTGATGTGGTATGGTGGGAAATATTAAATGACAGTCTGTGTTGGAGTAAACAGGATTTATATTAGGGCTTTTATATTCATTAACAATTGTCCCTATTTCTGCAATTGTCTGAAGTTCATAGGTCAAATACTGAGTTTGTATAAGTACTTCTATAGCACTGACTATCTTTATTTTAAAAGCATTACTGGGCTCAGGCGCAGTGGCTCATGCCTTAATCTTAGCGCTTTGGGAGGCTGAGGCGGGGGAAAATCACTTGAGGTCAGGAGTTCGAGACCAGCCTGGCCAACATAGTGAAACCCCTGTCTGTACTAAAAATATAAAAATTAGCTGGGGGTGGGGCTGCACGCCTGAATCCCAGCTACTCGGGAGGCTGAGGCAGGAGGATTGCTTGAACATGGGAGGCGGAGGTTGCAGTGAGCTGAGATCATGCCACTGCACTCCAGCCTGGGTGACAGAGAGAGACTCTGTCTCAAAAAAAAAAAAAGGGACTTGACATAGTGCAATGTTAATGTTCAGTGAAATTTGCTCTCTCACATAAGCCTTGAAGTTTTTAATTATCGATTAAAGGTATCCCCTTCTTATGTTCTCTGTTCTCTTCAGTGGGAAATAGAGATTTTATACACATCCCAGAGTTTTTGAAAGGGAAGGTGTCAAATTTTCCTAGGCATAGTGTTACTTTAAAAAATTTCTCTGCTTTGCTGAAGCAATTGATTCTATAATTTTTTTCTTTTGTTTTTTGAGGCAGAGTCTTGCACTGTTGCCCAGGCTAGAGTGCAGTGGCGTGATCCCGGCTCACTGCAGCCTCTGTCTCCTGGGTTCAAGTGATTCTCCTGCCTCAGCCTCTAGAGTAGCTGGGATTATAGGCAGCTACCACCACACCTGGCTAATTTTTGTATTTTTAGGAGAGACGGGGGTCTTGCCATGTTGGCCAGGCTGGTCTCGAACTCCTGACCTCAACTGATCCATCTGCCTTGGCCTCCCAAAGTGCTGGGATTATAGGCATGAGCCAAAGCACCAGGCCAGGTTCTATAGTTTCTTATATTCATCTGCTTATATTCTTCTTTACACTCCTTATATATTTCTCCATAATTTTGTTCTAGGTGTGACATCTTTTAGTTTGCCCTTTGTCTTTTCATACCGTCGTTCACAGTGGCTGTGTATTGCTATAGCTTTTTTTTTTTTTTTTAATTTTTTTAAGAAGGGCAGGGAGAAGGTACTTTTTTTGCCCAGTAATAAAGGATTGCACTTACCTTATATTATCTTCCTTGTATGGAGAACTACGGTGTACATAAAATTGAGGGTTAACACCTGGGCTGTAGTTTCTTCTATACAATTAATTCATACCTTTGGTATCACTTGCAAATTTTTCCATGGAACAGCAACAGGCAACATGCTCCATGTTCCATGGAACAGCACAGACAACATGGAGAAGTAAAATGCCCATGGAGATAAGTGCATTCTTTGTAGTTGACAGGAGCAGCAGGAGACCTTTGGAAACTCCTAAGCTTGCAGAGATGTTTTAACTGAAGGTCTTTAAGATTGCCACATCATGTAAAAACTTTTGTGGAGATAACGGATAACCTTGGCATGCTTAAGGTGGGTTTGTGGTTTGTGTGCTTGAGGACCATGCAATTAAAAATATTTATGTAACTGTTCTTTAGAAAGCCTTGGGACATTAGCATGAGGTTATAAATTACTGTAACTTTCACAAAAGCCAGAGGGGCTGAGGTTCTCGATGGGGTGGTCCTGGAATTTATCTACATAATTGTTGCGTCTTTGTCAAGTTTTGAAGTCACCAGAAGGACATCCCAGGCAACAAGAAGTTACTGGTGGGCTGATAAAGCAATTGAGTTATAATATGGATCTAATTCTTCTCTGAGCAGCAATTGTAAGACGTATGTCAGAAATTTATCACCTCCTTTTTAGAGACCTCCAATTAAATAATGAGCCAATGCTGTCTTTCATCTTCCTGGCGCCAGTGGTGGTCTAAATAAATCATTTCTAAACAAATACGTTTTAAAAGCTTTTACTCTATTTAAAATGATAGGCTTGACTGAGTAAGTCTTTATCAAATTATAGTGCTGCATTTTGCCCTGTCTCTGTCTCCGTTAGAAGAAACCCCTATTTTTAGAGATTTGTAACTCAGATTTCCTTGAGGGAGGAAACTTGGCATTCAAGCTAGTGGGAGGGAGTGATGGTTATTCGTTAGTATTACTTGTTTCTTAGTTTTTAAAGTGCCTTATTTCCAAACAGAATTATAGAAAAGCAAACAAAAGCCTGAAGTAAGTTCAGGGCTATTTGTTTTTCACCAGTAGCTTGAGCTTTAATTACATAACTCAAGAATAAAAATGATATACTACTGAGAAAACTGTACCCAAACTGTGCTGGGCATGGGACTATTTTCTGACTCTCCTTGTAACCAGCCAAATTTCTCCTATTCTCTCTCTTCCTCTTCCTCTCTCTTTCACAAAGTCTGAAGTCCTTATAATTCTGTTTGACTTAAATCTTTCTCCAGTTCCTTCTGTTATCTATGTTTTTGGATTCTTTTGTTACTCTTCAATATCATGTGGATAAAAAAGGATGTTTCCGGCCGGGTGCGGTGGCTCACACCTGTAATTCTAGCGCTTTGGGAAGCTGAAGTGGGCAGATCACGAGGTCAAGAGATTGAGACCATCCTGACCAACATGGTGAAACCCCATCTCTACTAACAATACAAAAATTAGCTGGGCGCGGTGGCATACACCTGTAGTCCCAGCTACTTGATAGGCTGAGGCAGGAGAATCACTTGAACCTGGGAGGCAGAGGTTGCAGCGAGCTGAGATCACACTACTGCACTCCAGCCTGGTGACAGAGGGAGACTCTGTCTCCAAAAATAAGGAAAGAAAGAGAAAGAAAGAAAGAAAGGAAAGAAAGAAAGAAAGGAAGAAAGAAAGTTTCTGTTTAAAACATCTGGAATAATTTGTAGCAAATAGTAATTTTTTGAGTTAAACATTGAATTATTTGAACACTATAATCTGGAAATTGTATAGAAATATTTATCTCCTATCCCTTGGCAGCATTGTATGGGGGACAGGGGTCATTAATTTGATAGTCTTATCTAATGGAGCCAGGTGGAATTTTACCTGTGGGGTGATTCTTATCCAAGATCAGGGATTTGGGCCAGAGGAAAAATGCCAGAGGTTTTGCATTGAGCAACGTGTTGACGTCAACATGGATGCAAGGGAGCTGTGAATCAAAGGAGCAGCTGAGACTCTGGGATCAAGAGACTGACCCAAATGGATGAAGTTGAGGGTAGAGACAGCATGAGAAGAAGAAACAGTGTGGGGGAAAGGCAGATGTGGACCAGTGTCTTTGGCCATCTTTTTATATGTTCCAATGTGTATCTGAGTACAGGTGAGCTAGATTCAGAATTGTGAGTATGGGCTGGGCCCTGTTGAACTGATCCCAAAATTAAACTTGATGGCTTTATTTGTATCATTAGTTTCTTTTGATAGTGAGTTGCTGTGTGATAATGTGGCTTGTCAGAGTATGTGTATGTTTTCTGTGGGTTTGTGAAAACTGTAATGTATTATTAATTTTTGGATAAAGTCTGCCACAAATTTGTGGCAGGATCAGTATATCGAGAGTGATTTGGGAGTCACAGATTCAAAGTTTAGAACAAAGCTGATTTAATGAACAAATTCTTCCTATCAGGATAGCCAGAAAAATATTTAAAAACATCTTCTTATAGGTAAGGAACTAAAACTCGAAACAGTGAAGAATAACTGTGTTAGAATCTAAGGGCGTTCAGAGCCCAGGGCTGAGCTTTTGGCTACTTTACTTCTGGGGCTATTTGTTCATTTTCCAGGGAATGGCTGTGAAGCTTGACAGGGCTCAAATGTCAAATGGTAGGGGCAGGAACTGGAGTCCAGGGCCACAAAGGGCTGGGATAGGGGTGAGCCTCAATGTTTTGGGTTAAGAATCAACGAACTGATCCCTAATAATAAAAGGAACTGGGAGAATTCATACCTTCCTGAGACTGCAGCTCAAATGTAAATAATACCAGTTTCTGAAATTAGAATGAAATGAATTCATATTGCTAGTTCTTCTAGCTACAAGCCAAAGTCGAATTTAAATTCTCTGGTGGAAGATGTCGTCATCCTACACATCAAATTATTTCTACAAATAATTTTTCAAATAAAATGCTTGGCAAACAATAAAAAGTAACCAGATCCCTAAATAGTCAATAAAACATTAGCAAAAACAGCAGAAGAAACAGGCAAAATAAACAAACCCACAGAGGCTACAGATCCTGAAGTTGTCATAAAGAGATTTTAAAATAACAATGCTTGTTACATTTAAGAAGATGAAAAACAAGATTGAGAATATTTGCAGAAAGCGGGAAGCTATTAAAAAAAGGGAACAAAATGGAAATTCTAAAAATTAAAGGTATAAGGCCAAATTTGTGGGTTTAGTGGATAGGGTATTGAACATATTAGACCCAAATAAAGAAATAATTCACACACTGGAAAGTAGGTCAGAAGAAAATATCCAGATGGAAATATTTAGTGACACAAGGATGGAAAATATAGAAAACAGACAAAAGACATAGAAGATATGGTAATAGTCTAATATGCTTGTAATTGGAGTTTTGAAGGAAGGGAGATAGAAACTGGAAAAAACAATATTTACAGAGGTAATGGTCGACACATTTCCAACTCAATTAAAGACATTAAGCCATATATTCGAGAAGTACTATTGTAGCAGCATAAATGAGAAAATTTTTGTCTTTAGATATCTATCTAATCTAGAAAAATCTTATAAGCAGGCAGAGAACAGGAGATTGCTAAGTAGCAATAATTAAACCAATAGCTGATTTCTAAGTAAAATCAAATATAAAATCAGGAAAAAACTTATGAGTAGAATTAGTGTCCAGGGAGCTGGAACTGACAGGTAGAGTAATAGATGAAGGCAGACAAGAAGTACTGTGGGGAGATATAAAAACCCTGAAGTGAAATAACTCGAATGGGTGTGGTAGTTCATACCCGTAATCCCAGCACGTTGGGAGGCTAAGGTGGGTGGATCACTTGAGGTCAGGAGTTTGAGACCAACCTGGCCAACACGGTGAAACCCCGTCTCTACTAAAAATACAAAAATTAGCTGGGTGTGGTGGCACATGCCTGTAGTCCCAGCTATTCGGGAGATTGAGGCAGGAGAATTGCTTGAACCTGGGAAGTGAAGGTTGCAGTGAGCTGAGATCATGCCACGGCACTCCAGCCTGGGCAACAGAGTGGACTCTGTCTCAAAAGAAAGAAAAAAAGAAATAGCACTCTGGTACAAGTTGAGATTCGTATATGTGCAAGCGACTGCATTTGTGGACTCTTCCTAACACCTTCAACAACTGAACATGTCTCTGTTGGTCATAGATTTCTGTAAATTGGTTTTTTATCCTGGTCTCTGGTGCTTTTTGTTATTTCAGGAAAAGAGAGACGTTGCATAGCCGTGTTCCTAATCCTTTCACAGATTATATTGGCTTACATGAATCTTTTAATAGTTTATAATTGAGAAAGTAGCATTAACCTATGCCTTGCTTTGCTTGACGTAAAAGAGCACACTTAAGCCCTGTCTGATATAAAGGTGGCCCAAAGCAGTCAGCATCATGCTATTCAGAACTCCAAGATGACTGCACTGTGCTTCATATTTAAGAAAGCAGAAAGGAAATTCATCCCCCAAAACCTGGGTCAAAAATATTTACTACGAACAAATATTTGAAAAATATTATGATTTGTATGTTACTACCAAGGAAAGCATCCTTGAATTCAACACTCCTTGAAGTGAAGGATTGGTCCTGTGTTAATATTTGCTTATCAAAATGAAAATGTTCTCTCCTGCCTCTTTATAAAACCAGTGACTTGTAACCATATTCTAAAGGAAGTCTTCTCAGCTGTCTAAGCACTAAAAGCAATCTCCCAAAATTTCCAAGTCATCGTAAGAACCAGTATGTTGTATTTTAAAAAGGTATCTCAAATAATACCATGCTTGTTTCAGACCTTTTGACAACTTCCAATTGCATCTCTTCTCATCATATTGCCTACACAATCTACGTGATTTGGCCCTGTCTACTTCATATCAGCACGAAGAATCCAAGCCAAAGAAAAGATTTTGGCAGATGAAAGGCTGTAATTAATGAAGGTGTTTATGATGAGGCTTCAGACAACATGATTGCCAAACATTGTGTTTGAAATTTGAGATGCCCCGTAATAAAGGTAGACTCCGTGAGTATTTTCCAAATAAATCCATTTCAGATGAGGACAAATGAGTAATGCTTAAAACCGTTGCAGAAAAATAATCAAGAATTAGTAGGACTATATGCTGCTGACCCAAATCAGGAGGAACAGTGAAATTGTGGTACTGCACAGACTCAGGACACAATGTCTTTTTTTGGAGCTTTCCAAACAATTCCAAACCTATACGAGATGAAAGGAAGACTTTTCTACTCATTTGAAGAGTGCTGCAGCTTTGCAGGGAAACACTTGGTTGGAAATAAAGATGGACACGTAAGAGTGTCGTGATTCTATTATGTAGCTGGTTCATCGATTCAGAAAAAAATGAAAAAATATGGAAGCAGATGACCATCTAATCTAGCATTCCGTGACCAGTGTTTTCTTTGTGTAAATCCTTAATGCTAAAGGGATCAGTGTTAGAAACTGTTCTATGCTGATCATTAAACTAAGTGATAATCTTTAGAATCCCTTGGAATATAAATTCTGTGAGACGTAGTGTGATGGGAAGTAGAGAGGAGAAAACATTCAAGGGCCCTTTGAAGGCCTTGGCTTTTTACCATCTGCTTGTTGATTCATTGGTCCTATTTTTTCCTCATCTGTTTATTTGCATAGCAGCACCAGCTGCCCCCTCAAATTTGAATTGCTTGACTTAATCAGACAGGCCCCTGATTGAGAACTGAGTTACAAATTGGCAGATGAATACCAAATTGTTTTTAATAAGACACAGAGTTCTGGGTGCTTTGTGCCTGTGCTATAACTGTTTGTTGGCAGCTACAATAACCAGCAGCATTCCTTTCATCTTGAAGAGAAAGGCAAAAGGCATTCAAAAGAAGCCTTTGAATTTGGTACTCAGAAATTCCACTCATCTGCCTAATGTCCTTTTTTTTTTTTTTTTTTTAATTAGAAGGATACACATATGACTTAATTAATCAAGCCCGTCTTAGGGAATTATGCATTTATTAATGGTTTCTGCAGTCAAGCACATTATTAAGGGATTTGTGCTAAGCACCTGACATAAAGCAGACTAATTTTGCTTGCTTTGCTTAATGTATTGAGAAATGGCATGTTGATCAGATTTCAAAACATTCAAGCTATGAACTAATGTCCTATTTAGAGGGTTTGAAAATTCAGTGCTTTGGCAATCCAGCCTTATAATGCTTTCTTTATCAGGCAATCCCCAACCTGAAAGGAAGAATGACTTGATGGAGAGAAAAGCACTAAAGAATGAAAAGAAAGGAAAGAGTAGAGGGGAAAGCTGCCTCCCATCCCAGGGCAGGGCAGGGCAGGGCTGGGCCAGGCCTTAGATAATTGAATTTGTTGTTCTTTCCTCCAGTCTTTCCATAGTTTTTGATGACCACATCTGAACTGATTTTGCAAAGACCCCCACTGGTTATGTGAATGGCTGAAATGGCTGCATTGCACCTACTCTGTCATATAGACTTTGTCAGGGTTGAGTGTGTAGATCCATATTCACATTGCTGATCTCATTGTAGTCTGAGCTCCTTAGATTACTGATCATTTTATAGTTTTTATTCATGACAGTGATTAAAAATATATTATCTGGCATGGGCGGTACCATTATTAAAAGGACATTACATGTTGAACCAGGAATTTCTCTACACAAACTACAAAAATTTAGTGCACCAAAGTTCTCAATAACCAAAAAGTTAACACAGGAAACACATTACAGAATGCTCTATGTACATCTACAGTGAAAAGTAATGTGGTTTGACCAAATGGAGAACACATCTCATGAATTTGGGGAATTTTTCAAAGTGTTTCACTTTTAGGGAAGAGTGACCAGCTGATGTCAGGGAAGGGTAGCTCCTCGTGTGTTGCAAATATTAAAGTCTTGCCAGTCAGTACTGTCCCAGGAAAGCAGAGAACACAGAGGACCTGGGTGCAGTGTCATTCAGTAGATAAGAGAAATACCTCAAGAGCCGAAAAGCTGACTGAGATTGGAATCCTGGCCCTGCCACTTAGCAGCTGAGCAACCATGCACAGCTCAGGTAACCTCTCTAAACCTCAGCTCTAGAATGGTCAGCATGGTGTCTCCTATCTAGATTTGTTGTGATGATTGAATGAGATAAGACAAGTAAACATTCAATGTGTATTCACATTGTTGTTATTCATCAGTCATCAGCCACATCTTAGTGCACATTTATTGTAGGCAAATTCAGTTATACCATGTAATGCCTTTCTACCTGTACTGGCTGATGGAAACCTCAGTTCAGAATCTGTAGCTCACCTCTGGCAATTACTCTGGTAAAAATCCAATCAGGGCTTTGCTGTATGTATTTTCTGTACTACAAAGCTGGCTTCATCTTTATGTTCTTATCTTTATTAACCTTTAATTCTAATTGTCTTCCTTATTTTAAAAAAAGTAAGTACATATTTCTTTCCTTGAAATGTTCCCCCTTCTCTCCTGTTCCTGGTTAACGTTTGTTTATGCCGCATCCAGTCCAGCACTTTTCCCACCTGTTAGATTGAGTCACATCCCTTGTTTTACACTGTCATAACACTCCAGTTTTCTTTCTTTTCTTGTTGCCATTTAAAGTGTGTAACCATGTCACAAGGTGGAAAAATCTTGTTACTTTCACAGGTCGCAGTAACATTCCCCTTAGGAAAAGCACTTTTGGGAAAATGCTTCAGAGTGCATTCAGAGTTGAAGCAAGCTCCTTGAGGGACTGGAATTGGTCTGTACTATAAGCTCAGCAAGGGGCGATATCTGACCTAGGAGATAGAGAAAAATATGGAATTCTTGCTGAATTATCATATTTGCCATTCCATATTCTATACATTGTACTCAATAATGGAATTGAAACAAGAGGAAAATAATGGACAAGGGAGAAAGTGGTGAGATTGGAGGAAGGTTGTGTACTATGGACAGGGGACCAACCCCTTCTTGGGATCCAACTGAAACCATCAATAATGACCACCAATATTACAATTGCTTGGGTTAGATGATTTTATTGTGGAAATGGAATAAGGCAGGCCCAGTTTAATGGAGGAATTACAGTGTGGCTTGATCAAGGCACACATAGGGAAATCAGTGCCCCAAAAGCCAGATGACTGGAAAGCTTCCCCTTTCCCCTACAGAATTGGCAGAAATCTTGGGGGAAGACTTCTGTTAGTCATGATCATGGCATGGGGGTGAAGAGGGACCGTTCAGGATCCCAAAGGTATGGAAAGCCCCGGCTGCTACATAGATTGCATCTATTCATGTGATTATTTTGTAATATTTGTCCCCATTCCATGAGTGCTGAGATTGTGTCTATTTTGCTCATCTTTAATTTCCTGGCCACTAGCTCATTTTCTGGCACATAATAAGTTCTCAATAAATATTTGTTGAATGAATAATTATTGTACATCTCTTTAGGTTCTTCTGGAAACATAGCTTGGAAGAAGGAAAGTTGGAAAGAAGAAATGAAGAGAGAATAAGTGCAAATACATTATCCAAGCTTACATAGCAGGTTAGCCATGGAGTCACAGTTTAAACATAGTCCATTCCTAAGCCTGTTTGCTTATACATTAATGTAGTATTGTTATCCTTATGTTTACAGACAAGGATTTTGAGATCCAAGGAAGTTCAGGAATGTGGTTAGGATATACAGTTAGAAGAATAGGGAGCTGGGATGTGAATCCTAATTTGTGTGACTCCAAATCTTATTTTATTGCACTATATTTTATTAGGAATTTTCAGTTGTTAGATGGCAGAAGCCTAAGTTACATAGGCTTAAACACAATAAGGAATTAATAGACCCTTGTAAGTCCTGAGGAAGATCATCTGAGGCATAGCTGGATCCAGGAGTTCTAAATTATGTTATCAGGGCTTTGTTTGTTTTTGTCAGATAGACTTTCTCCATATGACTGACAGCTCAAGAGCCGAATACTGCTATCTTAGCAACCTCAAGGGAAAGGAAATATTTGTCCTTGATACTCTGGTTGAGTGGTCCCTGAAGTTGTCTGACTGGCTCAGCTTGAGTCCTATCCCACCCTGCCTAGGGGAAAGGGGTTGGAGAGCTATGATTGGCCAGCTTCCTTCATCTGCCCAATTCTTTAGTAGAGAAAATAAGGCCCACGTAGTCAAGCCCACCATAATCAGACACACTGAGGGAAGGCTCCAAAAAGGAGGGAGAGTGAGGCAAATGAATAAATGACAGATGTTTACTCCCACTTGTTTCTGATGCTGTAGAGAAAAAAATGCCTAAGAGCGTGGGTTTTTGGATTACATTCTTGCAACCAATTCCCAGTTACTTCACTTTCCATATGTGCCTCTTGAGCAAGTTACTTACCCCTGTGAACCTTGGTTATTTTCTTTTATAAATAACCTTTACTAAAATGTTGTAATGGATAAATGAGTGCATGTATGCAAAGCACTTACCACGGTATCTAGTTTATAGAATTACAATTTGATCATTACCATGAGAAACGTGAAAGAATTTAGGTGTGTAGTGGTTTTGCGCAGTTGTACATATCATGGGATTAAAATTTTGAGATTACCTTAAAGTAAGGAAATAGTCATTGTGGAATCCTAATAAAAGTCCCCCCCCCACCCTTTTTTATTCTTTTTTGGGTACAGAGTCTCGCTTTGTTGCCTAGGCTGGAGTGCAGTGGCACCCTCAACCTCCTGGGTCCCAGCCTTCTTAATAGCTGGGGCAACAGGTGCACACCATCACCATTGGCTAATTTTTGTATTTTTGGTAGAGATGGGGTTTTGCCATATTGTCCAGGCTGGTCTTGAACTCCTGGCCTCAAGTGATCCACCTGCCTTGGCGTCCCAAAGTGTTGGAATTACAGGCGTGAGCCACCGTGGCTCCTAATAAGGATTACCATTGATTTCCATCATCAATATATAGCGTATGCTTGTAAGCCCCTTGGAGACTTTGTTTAATCAGTTATTTGTACCGTCATTATTTTGAGACTCTTAGATGATCTTGGTTCTTTCTCTTCATTCTATAATAATTTACCTTAAGCTCCTCCCCTTTTAAGAACAGAAAGTGTCGACAGCAACCACCACCCTTCCCTTTACCTTATTTTTCAAGGTGTCATACATAAACCATGTTACCAAAAGACTTCTTGAATGATTTGCCTTTGTTTCTTCTCAATTATTTCCTAAACAACTCAGTCTAGCTTCTGTAGACATCAATGCATCACTTAAACTGCTTTCAGGAGAGCTATAATACCTGGCCTGGTGGTCAGGGGACATATTAAAGAACTTATTTCGCTTGATTTCCAAATCTGTATCTCTGGACAGGCAGGCCTCTCCCCCTTAATTCCAGATTGATACATCTGAGTGACTGATACATTTGTCGTCATGAGAAGGGCACTGTTGGGAAATGAAATAGGCAGCATGGCATGGGACTTTGGCATCCCCATCTTACTCAGGGTGAGTTCAAGGGTGGTAGACAATATTGTTCCTTTATGCTGAACATCATCTCTAAGCTGCCTCAGGACTAATGGTAATAATGACCATTAGTCATTATTTTGGTTTCTAGTAAGAAAGTATACCCTGTCAAAAAGATCAATCTATATGACGTTATCAGCTGTTATTAGCTCTTAAAAGAGCTAAGTTATCCCAGCACTTTGGGAGGCCGAGATGGGCAGATCATAAGTTCAGGAGATCGAGACCATCCCGGCTAACGGTCTCTACTAAAAATAAAATAAAATAAAATAAAATAAAATAAAATGAAATAAAATAAAAAAGCCGGGCGTGGTGGTGGGCACCTGTAGTCCCAGCTACTTGGAAGGTTGAGGCAGGAGAATGGTGTTAATCCGGGAGGTGGAGCTTGCAGTGAGCCAAGATCGCACCACTGCACTCCAGCCTGGGCAACAGAGTGAGACTCCATCTCAAAAAAAAAAAAAAAAATTCTAAGATCAGCAGTATGATTTGCTCAAGTAGATTGGGCCTGGCCAATATAGCTTTTTTATTTTTAGGAAAGAAATAATTGCATTGTTAGACAAGAAGACAGATATATAGAACTTGAACTTAAATACTGATTTTGAGCTGCATTAAGAAATATAAGAAAATGTTTCTAAACATCAGTGTATTGACTATATTTTCTTATTTTCTGTATTTTTGATGCCCTGGCATTTGGTGTCTAGATCCTGGAAAGGCTGTCTGTACCAGGGCTAGCTAATTCATACAGACAGCAAATGACTTCCTTTCCAGCCCAGCTTTCATATGCAAATAAACCAATCTAGAGCCCATACTTCAACCATCTCCCTTATCAAATTCCTGCACACCAAGTCAATATCACCTTGCCCCACATCATCCTAGGACCAGGTAGTGGACAACTAGGGATCACCCCTATGTTCCAGAGTGCATTGAAATTATTCTAACTATCCAATCCTAAAGTTACTCAACATACCTATCTTGCCCCACTCTTTCTTCCCTGGGAACCCCAATAAAAGCTTTAGGCCGTGCTCTTTTCTCCCACTTTGCCTCCTCACCTGGCTGTTTCCCTACACGACTTGCATGGCTGCTGTGCCTCTTGTTTCTAAGGATCTGTGTGTATCAATTTCTTTTTTCACAGCAATCATTTTTGCATTCATATCTTCTCATGTCCAATTAAAACAAATTCCAGGTACACCTTGATACCGACCATCAGAAATACAGACAAGTATATTGCAGAATTCAGGATATTTAAAAATGTACTTACTGTTTTAGGAGAAAAGATTTGTACCCCCTAGTTCGTATATTGTTAGCCTTTCAATCAGGGAGAAAAGTGATTAAAAGAAGCAAAAATCCTCTGGAAGGCCAGGACAGGATTTAAATAAGCAAATTGTGCATAATTTAAAAATTGAATGTGGGAGGATAAGAATACAGAAAATGCGCTACATACGCCCATTTAGAAGCTTTTTCCTTAAGCAATGATTGGACAAATATGTAAAAAGTTTAAACGAAATAAAGACAAGTCGATAGTTAATTTAAAAATAGACTTAATAATATTTTCGAATAAAATTCTGAGTAGATTGTACAGCTGAAGTAAAAGGAGCCTTGTCTTCTCTTTTTGTAAGTGGACTCAGAAAGAAAAGACAGATTGGAATGGGAAATTGCCAATTTAGAAAATTTCTAACGTGGTAAACATTTTCAAAGAATAACAATAAAGCAAACAAGCTAGAAATCAAAATAAACTTCCAGCTATTTAGATAGAACCATTAGCTCCTGAAATAAAAGGAACAAAAGGGCTTTTATTTTCTAAGAATCAAGAGCTCATAAATGAGGACACCTGTAGATATTACAGGGAAAAGAGTCATTGGAAGAGTTAATGTCCAATATTATCTGAAAACAAAAGGTCTACTTTCCAAAATGTGTCCAGTGATGCTACTTCAAGGGAAACATTAATGCCCTTCCTCTGAACCAATAAGGGTAGGATCGAGAAATATAAACAATACTATAGTTTCTTGTTGATACGGTACTATCTAGTTAGCTTTAATCCCACTACCATAGAATATCAGTTTCCTCAGTGTACTAAAACCACTCAAGTAGTGGAAATTTATAGCAATTCTAAGCATTTGCCATGCCTGAACTTTCAAATATTACTTTGAGACCATTATCGAAGGAACACCTCTTTCTTCTCCGTGACCCACTCTGAGCATGTAATAGAGATTCACTTTAACAATAGTACTGCCAGATACAATGTATTGCTGAAGGATTTTTGAGGACATCCCAGAAATTTCTCCTCACCCAGTAAAATTACGGCTGGTCTGGATATGCAGATAATGCACTTATATTATGTAGGATTCAAGACATAGCAGGAGAATTATCTATATACTAGAATCACTATGGGCAAACACTTTATGGACATGGGCAAAATAAATGGAGCAGAACCCATAAGAATTCAGACTGGGGAGAAATGGTGGATAAGAGGCAGCACTAACATGCAGCTGCCACTTGGATGGGCAGAGCAGTGTGTGGAAACTCACATCATGAACTTTTGCTCCAAGATCTACTGCAGGAACGTACCAGGAAAGCTGAGAGAAACCACAGACCCTTTGAAGGAAATGTATTGCAGCCGCAGGCTCCAGGAGATAGCCAAAAAACTGAGTGCCCAAAGTGTGAAAGTGTGAAAGGGGGATCATCTGCCCACAAACACACATCTTACCAGGGAACCTGAAGGTCCAGATCATGGGAGAAGGATTTGACCTTACCTGGGGCTGATAAGAACTTAGAGAGCCAACTGGAATACAAGGGCAGAGGAAGCAGCGGGAAGAGCCCTGTGGGTATTCTTGGTCCCCAGGGAAGTCATTTCTGATTTTGTCCCACAGGGATTCTTGGGGAGGGCTGCCAGTAGAATTGGGGAAAGACCACAGGGAGAAGGAAACCTCCAGATGAACTTTGTAACAATTTTGACTGAGGGTGAAATTTTTTGGATGGAATCTGGGGAAGGGGGAGAACCAGGAGTGCAGATGCAGCACAGAAGCTGTGGCAGGTGGGGAGGTCTGAAACCTGAAAGCCCTGCTTGCTTTCCCAAAGGGGAATCCTGGAGCACTGCTCACTTGGTGTCTGGAAATAAACTCAGTGAGTTTTTTTTCCTCACTCAGGGAGTGAGACTGGCCTTTCAGGCTGTGTGGGAACTGGGTGAAGCCTGTTACTGCCAGCGTTCCCCCAACTTCCCTGGCGACCTGTATGGTATATCAGACCCAGCCATAATTCACCTGGGAATATAACTCCATTGGCCTAGAACCAACCCCTATCCCTCACAGCAGCCACAGCAAGCCCTGCCCAAGCGGAGTCTGAGCTCAGACATGCCTATTCTGGCTACCAGCTGGTGGTGGTCTTTTTCTACTTGCCCTGGTAGCCAAGGACAAAGGATATAATCTCTTGGGAGTTCTATGCCCAGGCCTGAATACTTATCCAGGCAACCCTAGGGCAAGTTTGTGTGCTCCCTATACTACCATAGCTGATACTCTCTTGAAAGTGCCACCTCCTGGCTGGAGGCCAGTCAACACAAAACTAGTGCAACAAACCAAAATAAAACTAAGGACCCTCACAGAGTTCACTTCACTCCCCTGCTACTTCCGCCAGAGCAGGTGCTGCTGTCCAGAACTGAGAGACCTGAAGATGGATCACATCACAGGGCTCTGCAGACATTCCCCAGTACCAGCCTGGAACCTGGGAACTCTGCTGGGCTGCTAAATCCAGACAAATAAACAATCTAAGGTCACACCTCAAGGAACTAGAGAAACAAGAACAAACCAAACTCAAAACCAGCAGAAGAAAAGAAATGAAGATCAGAGCAGAATGAAATGAAACAAGACAATACAAAAGATAAATGAAACAAAAAGCTGGTTCTTTGAAAAGAGAAATGAAATTGATAGACCATTATTGAGATTAACCAAGAAAAGAGAAAATTCAAATAAGCTCAATTAGAAATAAAACAGGAGGTATTAGAACTGATACCACATAAATACAAAAGATCATTCAAGGTTATTATGAACACCTTTTTGTGTATGAACTAGAAAACCTACAGGAGATGGACAAATTCCTGAAAATATACAACTCTGCTACATTAAAGCAGGAAGAAATAGAAACTTGGAACAGACCAATAGCAAGTAGTGAGATTTAAATGGTAATTAAAAAATTGCCAATAAAAAAAGTCCAGGATCAGATGTATTTACAGCTGAATTCTATCAGACATTCAAAGAAGAATTGATACCAATCCTATTGATGCTATTCTACAAGATAAAGAGAGAATCCTTCCTAAATCATTCTGTGAAGCCAGTATCAACCTAATACCAAAACCAGTAAAAGACCTAACAAAAAAAGAAAACTATAGAAAAATATCTCTGATGAACATAGATGCAAAAATCCTCAACAAAATACTAGCTAACCAAATCCAACAGTATATCAAAAAGAGAATCCACCATGATCAAGTGGGTTTCATACCAGGGATACTGGGATGGTTTAACATATCCAAGTTAATAAATGTGATACACCATATAAACAGAATTAAAAACAATAATTACATGACCATCTCAACAGACACAGAAAAAGCATTTGCCAAAATTCAGCATCCCTTTATGATTGAAACCCTGAGCAAAATCAGCATTGAAAAGACATACTTTAATAAAAGCCGTCTATAGCAAACACAGAACTAACTTTATACTGAATGGAGAAAAGATGGAAGCATTCACCCTGAAAACTGGAACAAGACAAGGATGCCCACTTTTACTACTTCTATTCAATATAGTACTGGAAGTCCTAGCCAAAGCAATTAGATAAGAGAAAGAAATAAAAGGCATCCAGATTGGTAAAGAGAAAGTTAAGTTGTCACTGTTTGCTGATGATATGGTTGTATACCTCGAAAACCCTACAGACTCATACAAAAAGCTCCTAGAACTGGTAAATGAATTCAGCAGAGTTTCAGGATACAAAATTAATGGACACAAATCAGTAGCACTGCTATACACCAACAGTGACGAAGCTGAGAATCAAATCAAGAACTCAAACCTTCTTATAATAGCTATAAAAAATACAATACAATACAATAAAATACACAGGAATATACCTAACCAAGGAGGTGAAAGACCTCTACAAGGAAAACTATAAAACACTGCTGAAAGAAATCATAGATGACACAAACAAATCGATATACATCCCATGCTCATGGGTGGGCAGAATCAATATTGTGAAAATGACTATTCTGCCAAATATATTCTACAAATTCAATGCAATTCCCATCAGAATACCACCATCATTCTTCACAGAGCTAGAAAAAAAAATTATAGAAATTGCATGGAACCGAAAAAGAGCTCATGTAGCCAAAGCAAGGCTAAGCAAAAAGAACAAATCTGAAGACATCACATTACCTGACTTCAAACTATACCGTAAGGACATAGTCGCTAAAACAGCATAGTACTGGTATAAAAATGCACACGTAAACCAATGGAACAGAATAGAGAACCCAGAAATAAAGCCAAATACTTGCAACCAACTGATCTTTGACAAAGCAAACAAAAGCATAAGGTGGGGAAAGGGCACCTTATTCAACAAATGATGCTGGGATAACTGGCAAGCCACATGTAGAAGATAAAACTGGATCTTCATCTCACCTAATACCAAAATCAACTCAAAATAGATCAAATTCTTTTTTTTTTTTTGAGACTGAGTCTTACTCTATTGCCCAGGCTGGAGTGCAGTGACGTGATCTTGCTCACTGCAACCTCCACTTCCCAGGTTCAAGTGATTCTCCTGTCTCAGCCTCATGAGTAGCTGTGATTACAGGCATCTGCCATTACATCCAGCTAATTTTTGTATTTTTAATAGAGACAGGGTTTCACCATGTTGGCCAGGCTGGTCTCAAACTCCTGACCTCAGGTGATCCATCTGCCTCGGCCTCCAAAAGTGTTGGGATTACAGGTGTGAGCCACTGCACCTGACCAAGATGGATCAAACACTTAAATTTAAGATCTGAAGCCATACAAATTCTATCAGATAACATTGGAAAAATTCTTATGAACATTGGCTTAGGCAAAGACTTCATGCCAAGAACCAACAACCAAATGCAAAAACAAAAACAAAAAACCAAACAGATGGGACTTAATTAAACTAAAGAGCTTCTGTGCATCGAAAGAAAAAGCAGAGTAAACAGACAATCCATTGAGTGGAAGAAAATCTTCACAATCTATACATCTGACAAAGCACTAATATCCAAAATCTACAAGGAACTCAAATCAGTAAGAATAAAACAAAGAATCCCATCAAAAAGGGGGCTAAGGACATGAATAGACAACTCTTAGAAGAAGATGTACAAATGGCTGACAAACATGAAAAAATGCTCAACATCACTAACGACCAGGGAAATGCAAATCAAAACCACAATGTGATAACACCATACTCCTGCAAGAATGGCCATAATTAAAAAAAATAGATGTTGGCATGGATGTGGTGAAAAGGGAACACTTTTACACTGCTGGAGGGAATGTAAACTACTACAACCACTATGGAAAATAATGTGGGGATTTTTTAAAGAACTAGAAGCAGATCTACCGTTTGATCTAGCAATACTACTACTAGGTATCTACCCAGAGGAAAAGAAATCATTATGCCATATATATAATTCCACACACATGTTTATGGCAGCACAATTCACAATTGCAAAAATATGGAAGCAGCCCAAATGCCCATCAATCAATGTGTGGATTAAGAAAATGTGGCGTATATATACCATGGAATACTACTCAGCCATAAAAAGAATGAAATAATGGTATTCACAGCAAGCTGGATGGAATTGGAGACAAGCATACACAGGAAAAAAATCAGTAGAGATTGTCCCTGAGAAAGCCAAGACATTGAGCTTACTGGGCAGAGATTTTAAATCAGCTATTATAAATATATTTACAGAACTAAAGGAAAGAATGTCTAAAGAACTCAAAGAAACTAATAAGGATGATGTCTCACCAAGTAGAGAACAAATGGAGATAGAAATAAATAAAAATAAAATTTTTGGAGCTGAAAAATATGGTAACTGAAATAAAGACTTCACTAGATATGTTCAAAAGCCCACTTGAACTGGCAGAGGAAAAAATCTGTGAACTTGTTGATAGATAAATTGAGATTATGAAGTTTACTGGCAGAAAAAAATGGAGAAAACTAAAAGTCTCAGAAACTCAATGGACACCATGAAAGTTTACCAACATATACATAATGGAGGTTACACACACACCACACACACACACACACACACACACACACACACACACAGAGAGAGAGAGAGGGAGAGAGAGGGGAAAGAGTATGGGGGAGGGAGGGAGAGAGGAGCAGAAAGAATGTTTGAAGAAATAATGACTGAAACTTTCCAAATTTTATAAAATACATTAAGCTACACATCCACGAAGCTTGGAGCTCAGTGAATTCCAAGTTACACTCAGGGATCCACACCAGATAAATTATAATCAAGTTGTTGAAAGACAAAGAGACAATCTTGAAAGCAGCAAAAGAGAAGCAACACATCATATATAAGAAATTCTCAATAAGATGAGCAGCTGATTTCTTATCAGAAGCCATAGAAGCCATAAGGCAATGGGATGACATATTCAAAGTGCTGAAAGAAAGAAAGAACCAAAAACTCTGTATCTGGAAAAACTGTCTTTCAAAAATGATGAACAAGAAATTAAGCATTCCTAGATATATAAAAGCCGAGATAATTTATCACTAGCAGGCTCACCTTATTAGAAACACTATGGGGAATTCTTCAAGCTGAAACATGTGACTGCATCCACACTGAGCGTGAAAGAGTAACTCAATTCACACAGAACTAAAAAGCACTGCTAACTGCATAGATAAAACTGAGGGATAACATAAATGTATTATTTTTTGTTGTGCTGGTAGTAAATAGCACATAAAACGAACTCTCCCTTCTTATATTTTTAAGTGTACAATACAGTGTTGTGAGCTATACGTACAATGTAGTATAGGAGAGCTCTAGAAAATTTTTAATCTTGCATGACTGAAACATATCAATTTTCCCCTCCCCCAGTCTTTGGCAACCACCATGCTACTTTCTGCTCTAATGACACTGACTACTTAAGATACCTCATGTAAATGAAATCATGCAGTATTTTTCTTGCTGTGACTTATATACTTTGCATAATGTTCTCGGGTTCATACATGTTGTGGCATATGACAGGAAGTCCTTATATGTGACTGAATTGTATTCCATTGTGTGTGTATACCACATTTTCTTTATCCATTCATTCACTGATGGATAGTTACGTTGTTTCCACCTCTTGGCTCTTGTGAACAATGTGGCAACAGACAGGAGAGTGCAGTTATCTCTTTGAGATTGCGATTTCAATTCTTTTGGATAAATACCCAGATGTGAGATTGCTAAATGATATGGTAGCTCCATTTTTAATTTTTTGGTAAAACATCCACCCCATATAACATGGTGGCTGTTCCATTCTACATTCTCATCAACAGTGTGTTAGTGTTCCAATTTCTCCACATCCTTAGCAGCACTTGTTATTTTCTTTCTTTTCTTGTTTTATTTTTGATGATGGTCATCTTAATAGATGTGAGGTGATATTCTGTTTTTTTTTGCATATCCCTGATGATTATTGATTTGAGCATCTTATCATCTAGCTGTTGATCATTTGTATGTCTTTTATTTTGAGAAATGTCTGTTAAAGTCATCAGCCTATTTATAAATCAGGTTATTTGGTGTTTTTTATTGAGTTGTAGGAGTTCCTTATATATTTTGAACATTAACCACTTATCAGATACATGGTTTGTATGTATTTTCTCCCATTCTGTAGACTGCATTTTCACTCTACTGATTATTTTGCTGTGCAAAAGCCTTTTACTTTGATGTAGTCCCACTTGTCTAATTTTGCCTGTGCTTTTGGTGTCATATCCAAGATATAATTTTACAGACCAATATTATAAGGTTTCTCCCTGTTTTCTTCTAGGAATTTTGTAGTTTTAGGTCTTCCACTTAAGTTTTTAATTCATTTTAGTTGATATTTCTGTATGATGTTAGATAAGGGTCTAATTTTGTGCTTTTGCATGTGGGATATATAGTTTTTCCAGCACTGCTTTTTGAAGTGCCTATCCTTTCCCTATTGTGTGTTCTTGGAACCCTTGTTGGAAACTAGTTGACCATATATGTGTGGTTTTATTTCTCATCACTCTATTCTGTTCCATTGGTCTATGTTTGTCTTTATGCCAGTATCATACTGTTTTGATTTTGTAGCTCTGCAATATGTTTTGAAACTAGAAAGTGTGAAGACTTCACCTTTCTTCTTCTTTCTCAAAATTTTCTTGGTTATTTGGAGTTCTTTGTGGTTTCATATATATTTTAGGATTGTTTTTTCTGTTTCTGTGAAAAACACCATTGGAATTTTGATAGTGATTGCATTGAATGTGTGGATTGCTTCAGAAAGAATAGACATTTTAACAATGTTAAGTCTTCCAACCAATGAACGTAAGTCTTCCCATTTATTTGTGTCTTTAATTTCTTTCAGCAGCCGGGCGCGGTGGCTCAAGCCTGTAATCCCAGCACTTTGGGAGGCCGAGACGGGCGGATCACGAGGTCAGGAGATCGAGACCATCCTGGCTAACACGGTGAAACCCCGTCTCTACTAAAAAATACAAAAAACTAGCCGGGCGAGGTGGCGGGCACCTGTAGTTCCAGCTACTCGGGAGGCTGAGGCAGGAGAATGGCATAAACCCAGGAGGCGGAGCTTGCAGTGAGCTGAGATCCGGCCACTGCACTCCAGCCTGGGTGACAGAGGGAGACTCCGTCTCAAAAAAAAAAAAAATAAATAAATAAAATAATTTCTTTCAGCAACGTGTTTTTAATTAATTAATTAATTAATTAATTATTTATTTTTGAGATGGAATCTTGCTCTGTTACCCAGACTGGAATGCAGTGGTGTGATCTTGGCTCACTGCAGCCTCCACCTCCCAAGTTCGAGGGCTTCTCCTGCCTCAGCCTCCTGAGTAGCTGGGACTACAGGCGTGCGCCACCATGCCTGGCTAATTTTTGTATTTTTAGGAGATGGGGTTTCTCCATGTTGGCCAGGCTGGTCTCAGGTGATCTGCCCTACTCAGCCTCCCTCCCAAAGTGCTGGGATTACAGGCATTTTTCAGCAGTGTTTTGTAGTGTTCAATCTACAAAATCCGTAGTTAAGTTTATTTCTAGGTATTTTATTCTTTTTGTTGATATTGTGAATGGAATTGTTTTCTTAAGTTCCTTTTCAGGTTGTTTGATGTTAGTATATGGAAATGCCACTGAATATTGTATATTGATTTGTATCCTACAACATTACTGACTTTATCAGTTTTAACAGTTGTTTTTGTGTGGAATCTTTAGGGTTTTCTACATATAAGATCGTGTCATTTCTAAGTAGAAATAATTTTACTTCTTTCTTTCTAGTTTGGAGGCCTTTTACTTTTTTTCTTGTCTAATTCCTCAGGCTAGGATGTCCATTACTGTGTTGAATGGAAGTGTTGAGAGTGAGCATCTTTGCCTTGTTCTTGATCTTAGTGGAAAAGTTTTTAGTTTTCACTATTGACCATGGTATTTGTTGTAGGTTTTACTATGTTAAGGTAATTGTCTACTATTCTTGTTTTTTTTTTTTGATTCATATAAGGGTGTTGAGTTTTGTCAAATGCTTCTTCTGCATCTATTGAGATGGTCAAGTGAGTTTTATCCTTTATTTTCTTAATGTCACATTAATTGATTTTTCCTTTGTTGAACCACCCTTCCGTTCCAGGAATAAATCCCACTTGGTCATAATGTATAATCCTTTTAATGTGCAGTTGAATTCAGTTTGCTAATATTTTGATGAGGATTTCTGCATCTATGTTCATCAGGGCTATTGACCTGTAGATGGTTTTTTTTGGTGTCTTTGTCTGGCTTTGGTATCAGGGTAACGTTAGCCTCATAAAATAAGTTTGAAAGTGTTCCCTCCTCCTCTTCCATTTATTAGAAGAGTAGTAGAAGGGTTGATGGTCATTCTTTAGGTGCTTGGCAGAATTCACCTGTGAAGTCTTCTGGTCCCAGGCTTTTTTGTTGTTGTTATTGAAAGATTTTTGATCACTGATAAAATCTCCTTACCAGCTACAGTTCTAGTTATGAGTCTGTTCAGATTTTCTGTTTCTTCATGATTCAGTCTTAGTAGGTTGCATGTTTCTAAGAATTTATCTATTTTTTTCTTGCTCTTAGTTCAAAATGAATTACAGATTCAAATTATTATCAGAATTTGAACCTATGGCTGGGAGCCATGGCGCATGCCTGTAATCCCAGCACTTTGAGAGGCTGAGGTGGGTTGATTGCTTGAGTATGGAGTTCAAGACCAGCTTGGGGAACATAGCAAGACTCAGTCTCTAGTTTTTAAAAAGAATAAAAGTTTAAAGGTAAAGCGGTGGGGTGCAGTGGCTCATGCCTGTTATCCCAGCACTTTGGGAGGTTGAGGCAGGGGAATTGCTTGAGCTCAGGAGTCCAAGACCAGCCTGAACAACATGCTGAAACCCTATCTCTACCAAAAATACAAGAAAATTACCCAGGCCTGATGGTGCATGCTTGTGGTCCCAGCTGCTCGGGAGGCTGAAGTGGGAGGATTGCTTGAGTCCGGGAGGTGGAGTGAGTCAAAACTGCACCACGGCACTCCAACCTGGGCAACACAGTGAAACGCCATCTCAAAAAAAAAAAAATAATAAATAATAGTAATACTTTGAGCTTGACTGGGCGTGGTGGCTCAAGCCTGTAATCCCAGTACTTTGGGAGGCTGAGGTGGGCGGATCACGAGGTCAGGAGATCAAGACCATCCTGGCTAACACAGTGAAACCCCATCTTTACTAACAATACAACAAATTAGCCGGGAGTGGTGATGAGCGCCTGTAGTCCCATCTACTCGGGGGCTGAGGCAGGAGAATGGCGTGAACCAGAGCGAGACTCCGTCTAAGAAAAAAAAAAAAAAAGGAAAAAGAATTTGAACCTAAGTCATTTCTATTCTAAAGCCCAGTCTCTTAAACACCTTTGTAACTGCTAGGAAAAATAGGAAAGGATAAATTTTCTAAATCTTGCATGCAATAAAAGTGTTATTCATTTTTTCTCATGCATAAGAGAAAAAAGCATCATTCGTATTATTTTGCAACTTGCCTGAATATACTCTTACTTCACTGAAAATAATACCATGATATCAACTAAGCAACACTACGCTTTATTTTGTAATAGGTTTCAGTTTGGCAGTGATGTCTCACATTTGACAGCTTGTATATTTCATTTTTTAGTCTGAAGATTAGGAAATTGAGCAAAGCATGTTTGTCTTATTTCTTCTAAAGGCAAAAAGCATGAAATATAAATTATTTGTCAATTACTTATAAAAGGTAAACTTCCTTTATCAGATTCTATCATCACATCTGGTTTTTGGAATAATCTCTTTATTTGAAGAAACAATTCACTCTTAGAACGTGAGGTTCAGAATTTCTCTTAGACGTGATGTAAAGTCTTGCATGGCTAGAATTATTTAAATAGTTGTTATTTGATTTTTAACCAAAAAACCCATTGATAACAAGCAAATATTGGACATCATTTTACCTTTCAAAGAAAAATGTATTCAGTTGGAAGTGATTTCAAAAGCTGCTTGTCATTTAGCGGCTATTAAATGTTTTATGGACAGTAGGCATGGAACTTAAATTTTCATAGCATCAAAATTATTATGTTAAGACCAACCAAAAACAGGGCTATAATTCCTCTAGTTTGTATCATTAGAAATGTCTTCCAAGTCATATGCTCATAAGACAATTAGAGTTTTGAATCATGACACAAAATTGATGATTCATAAATTATACAAATATCTGGATTGTTAAGAAAATGTGTTGCATTTTCTGTGTACTTAATGTACTCTCAGTGTCTATAACATACATATCATTTTAAAAAGAAGCCAAAGTTTCAAAAAGAAGCCATGTATACCCTGTCTTTGCAGGGAGTTTGTATGCATCCGTATATTTCTGCAGTAAAAGAAGTGATAACAATGAAAATGAACAGATAAAGGAAGCTATAGTTTTCTTCCTTCTTTCAGACCCCATGTATTTACCAAGAAAAAACTTTGCATAGCAATAAGAATTGAATTCAAAGGAACTATGTACTGTAAAATTTAGGATTGAAAAGAAATTTAGGAAGACATCTGATTTCAAGAGAATCTCATCCCTTTACTATCCTGAACAGATAGCTTTTTTTTTTGGCTGGCATGTTTACCAGGTACATGACATTGTATGGACAGTTTCTTAGCTATCATATTGCTTTGTGCTTGAGTGAGTGCTTGTGTTGGACTTGAGTAGAAATTTTTGAGATAAGAAAATTGTTTGTATAAAGACGCGACAATATTAAAGGCTTGATAAACATATTGAATATTGTCTCTCTAATTCATCACTTAGATTCACTTTAGAAAGTCTTTCTGAGTGCAGAGAATAGAATGAGAACTTGCCCTAGATTAACTTTTGTTTTTAGGGTATCAAAAACAGTATTTGGTTTGGGAGGCTGAGGCAGGTGGATCACTTGAGGTCATGAGTTTGAGACCAGTATGGCCAACATGGTGAAAACCCTGTCTCTACCGAAAATATAAAAAATTAGCTGAGTGTGGTGGCACATGCCTGTAATCCTACCTACTTGGGAGGCTGAGGCAGGAGAATCACTTGAACCTGGGAGGTGGAGGTTGTAGTGAGCTGAGATCATGCCATTGTACTCCAGCCTGTTCAACAGAGTGAGACTCCGTCTCAAACAACAACAATGACAACAACAGTATTTGGCTATTGTTGATACCTGAATATCTACTTAGAAGAATAGTAAAAATAGAAATCTTATAAAGTTTTAAAGTTTTTCTATCTATTTCAAAAAACATACCTCAAAAGGCTTATGTGCAATCTGATAGCATAGTTGGTAGCAATAAAATAATGCTAATTTTATTACAAGGAATTATAAGCTAATGAGTAAAGTTTTCAAGATGAAGAAGGCAGATGGGTACAGTGGTAAGTTAGAAAATACTTTTAAGCCTCAGAATAATACCAAATTGATGTTTAATCACCTGGACAATTACTGGAAATCATATAGTCTTTGATTATTTTATATCATCAATGTTACTCTCATGTTTTCTAAGAAGACAAGATTTGGACAGTGGCACATTTAATCAGAGATAATCCATTTTATGTAGGATTGAGTGAGAATATAGAAAAATGGAAATCTATTAGTTCCTTAGTCTGTTTAGTGTTGCTATAACAGAATACCCAGGCTGTGTATTTTATAAAGAAAAGAGGTGTGTTTGGCTTATGATTTTGGTGGCCGGAAGGTTCAAGATTGGGCATCTGTATGTGGTGAGAGTCTCAGACTGCTTCAACTCACAGCGGAAAACAGGAGATGAGTGGGCATGTGCAAAGAGCTTACACAGCAAGAGAGAAAGCAAGAGAGAGAAACCTAGGATGCCAGACTTTTTTTTTTTTTTTTTTAAACAACCCGCTCTCATAAGAACTAACCTATCCCCAGGAGAGCTAGAACCGACTCATCCTCATGGGAGGACATTAATCTGTTCATGAGGGAATTGCCCCATGCCCCGAACACCTCCCACTAAACACCACTTCCCAACACAGCCACATTGGGGATCAAATTTCCACAGGAGTTTTGGAGGGGACAAAGCACATCCAAACCATAGCACTAGCAGACCCTGGAATTCAAATTATTTTTAGAAAGATATATGTGACTTAGTGATACAAGTGTACTACATACATTTCAAGAAAGAAACATTTGCAAAATTTAAAACCCTGGCAATTATATGACAGTGAAAGATAGTGAGTTTAGTTCAAGAAGAAGAATTGCTAAAATCTATGAAACAGAGTGTAGTAGGTTGATTGTATCAATGGCCCTAGTTAATGGCTTCCTTATGTCATGCTGTTTGCCCTGTATCTTTGTGGTCCTCTCCCACTCTGACTCTGGGCTTAAATGCCTTGCTTTGGTTAATGGGAAACATGAATGATTGGGCTCCCTTTTTCTTGCTCTTCTGCCTATATCATAAGAAAATTCCCAGGCTAGTCTGATGGATCATAAGACATATGGAATAGAGCTGAGTCAGCCCAGTTCCCCCAGTTGAGGCCTCGGATACGTGAGAGATCCCAGTTAAATTCAGCAAAGCTGCCTAGTCAACCCCAAACTCACCGCTGACCATAAGTGAGCCCTACCAAGCACAGCTCATCTGAACAGAATGCCAACCAATTAAGAGTCATGAACAGATGTAAATGTTTATTTTTGTATGCTCTGAGGTTTTGTGGTTCTTTGTTATGCAGTTTACTGTGGCAGTAGAGAACTGACACACAAAGGATAAGCATGCTATAATTTATCTGCAAATCTATACTTTTCCTTTTGCTTCAGCTTCTGTTCCTAAATGATGTATACACATAAATGCGATCATCTGTATTCAGGCTGAGTAAAATTCCATTTTAGTATTTTCAATTGTATGAAAAATAAAGATAATAGAGGGAATGATAAAAGTAGGAAAGAGTCTTCAATGCACGCAGAAAAAAGATGCCTATTTTCAACAATACTTCAGGCTTCAACATTGCTTACATCCCATAATAGTGTTATTTATAACATACATGACATACATGTATGTTAAAGGAGTTCAATTATAATGAGTCCAAGGTATCTGATTTATAATAAGATGATTTGGTAATTAATGTTATTGATGTAAAATTTTACCTTAATGCTGATACAATAAAAATCACAATAACATGTACAGTATTTATAATGCTTACTGTCCTAAGTTACTTGCATATACAAACTTATGCCATTCTAAGAGCCTAATGTAGTATCTACAGATGTTTTCATCATTTATAAATGAGGAAACTGGGACGCAGAGAGGTTGAATGACTTGCTTCAGGTTCACACAGGATAATTATTGGTAGAACTGGGATTTAAATCCAAGTAGTCTAGCTACAGATCCCACACATTGAACATACTACCTTTCCCATTTGTGTTAAGCAGGTATAGCTTTTCATTTACTAAAAGGCACACCCAAGTAAGCAGAGAGCTCAAGTGGAGGAAGAATAATATTTGTGGAAAATGAGACAGGTGTTTTTTATTCCTTCTAAATAATTTAATGTAGAAAATGAGATAATTTTAAGTGCATTTTATAAAAGAGGACACTAATCAGGTTTCTTTAGGGTAACAAGTCTTTTTTCTGTTTGTCTCATTACCGTAGTCAGATGTGCTAGTTCTTATGGTTCAATTATAAAGTGTGACATATTAAATTGGGTGATAATAATAGGCAGGTATACAAGAGGAAATAATCAAGAGGCATAAAGCAGTTAGGATTACAACCTTTAACCTGTGATGAAACTGTGTTAAGAACCTCATACCCTAACCAGCAGTTCTTCATATTTAGTACACATATGACTCACTCTGTAGAAATCTGGATTTCAGCTTTAGAGAGAGTCTCGTTCAACATGCCTAGATAGGTGAAGAAATCTACATTTACAAATAACATAAAGTAATTTTCATTCACATTGGCTATTGAGCAGTACTTTTCAACAACTTTTTGTGGTAATGGAAATGTTCTGTATCTGAGGTGTCCACATGTGCCTCATGCTCAGTTGAGAAACTGAAGTTTTAATTTTACTTAATCTCATTTTAATTTTAAATAACTTAAACTTCAATTCAGTAGTCACGTGTGGCAAGTGGCTTTTTGTATTGGATAGCTCTAGAGCAAGGGTTAGCAAACAATGGCCTGATGACCAAATTTAGCCATGCCTATTTGTTTACATGTTGTCTGTGGCTACTTTCACTCTACAAAGGCGGTGTTGAATAGTTGCAACAGATACCGTACGGCCTGTAAAGCCCAGAATGTTTACTATCTGGGTCTTTACAGAGAAGGTTTTCTGAGCCTTGGCCTAGAGCATTTCTTTGGGAAGCAATACCCTATAATTTGGGTTTTCTTTTGAAAGGAATGGGGAACCAAAGGAATTTTTTTTTTTTATATAAGGGAATGTGAATGGATTGACTAATGGTATCTAATTTACAAGGTTATCATGGACATATTTGGTATATCATATTAGAATCACCATAATCAAGACTCCAAATGACTGGTATTTATTTAAGATATGGCTTTTTTTGGTATCTTGACAACCATGGGCAGATTTAAAAGATTTTAAAAGGAATTTTTAAGGATTTTATCTTATTTTATTAAGGATTTTAAGGATTTTGTTCCATCATTTTTATTATTTCTAGGTCAATTTCTATTAATTGATTTGTCTCCTGGATAAGGGTATATTTTCCTCCTTTGCAAACTTGCTAATTTTTCATTGGTTGCTGACCATTCAGACTTCTACCTTGTGGAGTACTAGCTTTTGTTGGATTCCTTTAAAGAGTATTAGACTATGTTCTGGCCTATAACTTGGGATCAGTTTTTGAGGCTTGTTTTTAAGCTTTGTAATGACAGTTCCAGAGTAGCCTTTATTTTAGGGACAGTTTAGCCTCACTGCTAAGGTAGGACCCTTCTGATAAGTCTGCCTTAGGGCCCCACATCTTATGAAGTCTCTCCTCTCTGGCTGGTGAGATGCAAACCATTTCCCACCTTGTTTTAGCTCTGGGAATTGTTTGACCTACTGATTTCTAGTAGTTCTTCCTGCAGCCTCATGAAGTTTTACCCGATGCATACATGGATTAGTACTCCAGCAAAGACAACAAGGGACCTCTCTTCAGGTCTCCAGAGATCTCTTTCCAGGTAGCCGCTGCTTCTCCAGTACTCTGCCCTGCAAACATTAGATGCTTCAACTTCCCTGAATGTCCTGACCTTTGTTTCCTTAATTCTGAAAGAACTGATGAGGTCCCCATCCCGGGGCTTCAACCTGGCAAATGCTTCCAGGCAGTAAGCTGGGAGCAATCCTGGAGCTTATTTAATTTGTTTTCTTTCACTCAGGAATTAATTTCCTGTGCTGCCTGTTGTCAATGTCTAAAAAGAGTTGTTTCAAATATCTTGTGTGTGTTTCTAAATGTAAATAATGGGACAGCAATTCCTGTAACAGTTAATTCTTTATGGGCATAAATGAAAGTAAAATAATTAATATTGAAGTCATTTAAAATTTCTTCAATAACAAAGTCAAATTATTTAAAAACAGAAACATGTTTGTTAAATGTTTAATTACATTAGTTAAATGTTAGTATAACTTTTAAGATTTATAAACCGTTTTAACCAAGTCAATAAGAAACAATTTAAATGTATACTTTGTTCTTTACTTTTCGTATTTATTCACGATTTGGAGGGGAAATACATTCTCTTTTAATTCAAACTCTTTCTTAGCTTCAACAAATCTGTTCAAGGGAAAAAATTATTTCCATGGTTGTGAAATAATTATTCTTATAGACCTAGATGGTTCTATGGGTATGAGTTTAGGAGGCTGGTGAATATAGATGCTTTAGTGACTTCTTTCTTTCTTATTAGTAATTCTCTTTACAATCTCCTCAGCAAATTCGTATTTCCTTAGTGACTCACCTTTAACCATCAAATCGATCCTAGTTGTCATCATGGATGAGTTATTATTGGAGGTTTATGTTTTAGTGAGTCTGCCTTAGTAAAGTTTGACCCTGGAAATGGCTGTAAGAATTTTGGTAAGACGATGTGTAGCACAAACTTGTCTATTTGTCAAAATTTTCTAGAATGTCTTCTCATGTACTATTTTTATATCATTAGCAGTTATAAGCATAATTCCATAATAATATTTTGACCTTTAGCATATCTTAAAAACCCTTTAAATATAGGGTTCAGTGTTTTAACAAAGTGTTTTAAGCATAATTAATACATTCTATAGGTGAAAAAAGTTTATCATTATCTTTCAGTCACCTTGATGTTATTTTTTATTTATTTTTTCCTTGACATTGATTGATTTTTTTTTTCCTTGAAGGAATTTGTTCCTAGCACCTACAGCCACATTTTTCCTTGAAGGAAAAAAATGAGATAAATAATAAAAAAATTTTCATTTCATTGATTGATGGGGGCTTGGTAGTTTAAGGCCTGACTCTAAGCCAACTGATGAGAATAGAATCTTTTGTGAAAGAGATACTGTGGCTAAAATGGATCAATGAATTGGAGACTAATGGTTCAATCAAGATGCTGAAGTATAAGGTGATAGGGGCTGTAGGTGCTAGATTATAGCACCAGGGGAAGGGGATTAAGAGCAGGAGAAAATAAGATAGAGCATAGGCAGAGAATAGATCATGGAGTAATCATAAAGAGTTTGTTAAGAATTAAGACGAATGACAAAAACTCAGTAAAGGCTCTGTTTACCTGAAATGACTATTGATTCATTTGAAACAGCATTTTTTTTTTTTTTTTTTGAGATGGAGTCTTGCTCTGTCGCCCAGGTTAGAGGGCAGTGGTGCGATCTCAGCTCACTGCCAGCTCTACCTCCTGGGTTCACGCCATTCTCCTGCCTCAGCCTCCCGAGTAGCTGGGACTACAGGCGTCCACCACTATGCCTGGCTAATTTTTGGTATTTTTAGTAGACACAGCGTTTCACCGTATTAACCAGGATGGTCTCCATCTTTTGACCTCGTGATCTGCCCGCCTTGGCCTCCCAAAGTGCTGGGATTACAGGCATGAGCCACCGCGCCCAGCCTGACACAGCATATTTTAAGGGGATGAACGTTTTACAGTGTGGATATCTGTAGGGAACTCTGATGTCATTTGTAATACTAATATTTAAAAGTATGTACTGTCACTTTTAGAATTCTATACCTGTCTGTCTCTGCCTGCCTATCTATCTATCTAATCTATCTATCTGAGAGATGGGTTTAATGCAGTATTTTCTACTCGTTAGAGATTATCTTTCTACCGACAACAGTTTGTATCACTCAAAAATGCTGTGAGAACATTAAGTGTGTTCTGATGTGTGAAAGCTCTAAAGGAGAAATTTATTTTTATATTACCGTGTACACATATGTAAGTATATTAGGTCAAATGTATGACATTGTTGATGTTCAACCAGTTTTGACCTACTGAACCAGCAATTTCATATGGTGCATCCTAATGTTAGGTTCACGTCTTAAAATGCTTGCAAACAAAGGCGTTTAATAAAACAGTAATCCTATTTGAATTTAGGATTGTGTTATCTCTAGATAAAGGACTGGTAGCTTAGCTCCTGGATCTTGCTTCACACTTTGAACTAAATTGAAGGGTTAAAAAGTCAAACAAATCACTCCTCCCCAAAATACAGCAGTTTCACAAACCACTTTCACCTTGAAATTTCTGTGTGGATCTACCCTCAGTGCCTTCTGAAAAAACTGCCCATGTGTCCATCTGAGAATCTCTTTCTCTAACAATGAGTCACAAATTTCCATTGCTTCCCATCATTTTTCTTTTTTACTGTTTTTTAGATAGATAATAATACTTAAATTTCCAGTTGTATTTATGAATTTTTAGATTTCTCTTTATTTCTTTTATTTTTCTCCTTTATTCTGTCCATGTGTACTTCATACTAAGTTATGAAATTATGCTATTAGGTACACATGTTTAGTTTTTTTATCTTACTGTTGAATTAACATTTTAAAATCATTTTTATTCTCTTTATCTCTGGTTATAGTTCTTGCCTTAAAGTTTATTATTTAGCTGGTTTTATGTCTACTATCTTGCTCTTTGTTTTTTATTTGAAATATCACTTTTTTCCCTTTTGTTCTGCTTTCTTGCCTGTTTTGTGACAAATCAATTATTATTATGACTCCATTTCATCCCTTTGATAGGCTTTTTACTTATACTTTTGGATATTTTTATCTGAGGACTAGAGATTACAATATACATTTTTAACTTATCACAGTTGACTTTGAATTAGTATTTTACCACTTCACACATACACACAAATGTTAGACTGTTACCACAGTATAATTCTATTTACTACTCCTTGGTGCTATTTTGTCATATATTTTACTTTTATATATGTTATACACATCTAAATACATTGTTATTGTTATTGCTTTATATAGCAGGCACCCTTTTAATATATTAGAAATAACTTTTTAATATTTTCTCACATATGTACCCCTCTGGTGCTCTTCCATATTTCCTCTGTCTCGGTGCATCCATCTGGAATAATTTCTCTTCATTGTAAAGAACTTTATGTAACGCTGACTGCTGATGGCAAAAATACCCATGCTTTGCTTATCAGAAAACAGATTTATTTCACCTTCATTTTTGATATATATATTTTGCTGGATATAGATTTTTAGGTTGGCAGTTTATTTTTCTTACAACACTTTAAAGATATTGTCCCATTGTCCTGTGTCTTCTATACTTATTGCATAGAAGTCAGCTGTATTTCTTGCTCTTTTTACCTTGTATTTAACATCTCTCTCTTTCCTTTTTTCCTCCAACTGCTTTTGTGATTTCTTTCTTTTTTATATTTGCAGTAGTTTGACTTCCATGTGCCACTGTGTGGCTTTCTTTGTATTCATCCTATTTAAATTTGCTGAGCTTTTGAATCTGTTAGTTGATAATTCTTTTCAATTTTAGAAAAATCTTGTCCATTATTTCTTAACATTTCTTGTCTAGCTTCTCTTTTCTGTCTTTGGCACTTTATTTTCACATCTGCTAGTTGTTAGCAGCTGAATTGTTTCCCCAACCTCCTTCAAAAAATATATATATATTGAAGTCCTAATCTCTGGTAACTCCAGATGTAACCTTATTTGAAAATAGGGCCCTTGCAGGTGTAATTAGTTAAGATGAGATATATTGGAGTAGGTGGGGCCCAATTCAATATGGTGTCCTTACAAGAAGATGGCCATATGAAAACAGAGAGAGACATGGAGAACAGTATGTGAAGATGGAAGAAGTGAAAAGAAGCTCTTCATTCAATAGTACCAGAAGGAATATTAACCTGGGGAAGACAGGTAGGGAAAGAGAAACATGGTCTGCATAGTCATTTAAAACTGGTTTATGTAGTTCATTTGAGAGGCACAGTGAAGTGGGATGGGAAGGAAGGTACTAGCATTTATGGCCTAAGCTAGGCCCTTTACTTGAGATGCTTCATTTAATCTTTATGCAACCTCATTGGACAGCTTTCATTTCCCATTGTAGAGGTGAGGTAAGATCCAGGATGTCAATTATTATTATTATTATTTTAGAAGCACACTACAATAGTTAATTTTATTTGTTCAAGAGCTCATATTGCAAGCATTAAACCAAGCATAGGCTTTGATTCTGTGAGCCCAAATTCACATATTGAAGAAGATCAAAGCAAACTGCGATCCATGTACACGGATGAAAACTAAAGGCTCAGAGTTAATAACATTGTAGTTTTTAAATTTCTATAGCCTAGAGCCCAGTAGTCACAGGTCTTTTAAGTCCTTCTGGATGTCCCACAGGGTATCTGCACTTTTCTTGAGCTGAGCAACTTCATCATCCTTTAGCTTCTGGTTGATAACGCTGGTTAATCCTCGGGCGTTGAGGATACACGGAAGGCTCAGGAAGACTTCATTCTCGATGCCATACATCCCCTTTACCATTGTTGACACGGGATGAATCCTGGATAGATTTTTCAACATGGATTCAATAAGATCAGCCACACTTAATCCAATAGCCCAGTTGGTATATCCTTTTAGCTTGATGACTTCATAAGCACTTTCAACCACCATCTTATGCACTTCCTTCCAATTTTCACTATCATTGTCAGTTCCCATTTCTGGATTCAATTCCTGGAGAGAAACACCTGCCACATTCACGCCACTCCACACAGCCACACTTGAGTCGCCATGTTCCCCCAAAATCCACCCATGGCAGCTGCTGGGATGAATGCCAAGTTTTTCAGCCATAAGGTAGCGAAATCTAGCAGAATCCAGATTACATCCACTTCCAATCACGCGGTGTTTGGGTAATCCACTTAGTTTCCAGGTAACATATGTAAGAATGTCCACTGGGTTGGAAACCACAATTATGATGCAATCAGGACTGTACTTGACAATCTGAGGAATAATGAATTTGAAGACATTAACATTTCTCTGCACCAGATTGAGTCGACTCTCCCCTTCTTGCTGACGGACTCCTGCAGTTACCACTACAATCTTAGAATTGGCAGTCACAGAATAATCTTTATCTGCCACAATTTTAGGCGTCTGAAGAAATAAGCTCCCATGCTGCAGATCCATCATTTCTCCTTTAAGCTTATCTTCCAAAACATCCACAAGAGCAAGTTCATCAGCCAGAGACTTTCCCAGAATGCTGATAGCACACGCCATACCAACTTGTCCAACACCCACTACAGTGATCTTATTGTTTGGGACTGTTGTCTCTTCTTCCGCAACTGGTGCAATGAGTTTTTCCTTAAGAGTTGCCATTTTGCACAGGAGAGGGAAGGCGCTGGAGACCTCTGTAACAGCAGCAGTGCCCAGGATGTCAATTATTAAATAACTGGTCTAGGGTTACACAGTTAAAGGGACTCAGTTGAATTTTGAAATCAGTTTTATCTGATTTCAAAATTTATTTTCTTTTTAAGGAAAAGGTTTAGTTCTGCTGCTGGGATTGAATACCAAGGGTAAATAAAAAGAATGCGTTTTATGTCTCTTTCTGATGACAGAAACTTTATTGTTATAGATAAGAGTTTTTAACCTGGTATTCTTGAATCTTTACAAATGGAAAATAGAACCCCCTAATAGTCGATGTAAAATGTAAAATGTAAAATCTTGTTATGTGTGATCATGCATATTTAGGAGTGCAGATCCACAGGTTTTCTTAGGTTATCGAAGGTAGGACAGCTGTTATTGTACATTCTATGCAAATAAATTCCACTGCAGTTGCACAACTCCAGCTGACAGGAGTCTGTACCTGGAAAAAGTGAAGAAATAATGATACAGATAATAAATAACATAAGAATATAATAGACTTGACACAGTGGCTCATGCTTGTAATCCCAGTACTTTGGGAGGTTGAGGCAGGTGGATCACCTAAAGTCAAGAGTTCAAGACCAGCCTGGCCAACATGGTGAAACTCCATCTCTACTAAAAATACAACAACAACAAAAAATTAGCCAAATGTGGTGGTGGGTGCCTGTAATCCCAGCTACTCAGGATGCTGAGGTAGAAGAATCGCTTGAACCCAGGAGGCAGAGATTGCAGTGAGCCAAGATCGTGTCATTGCACTCCAGCCTGAGCAATAAGAGTGAAACTCCATCTCAAAAAAAAAAAAAAAAAAAAAAAAAAAAAAAAATACAATAGTATATTCAGAGAAGGAGATTCCCACACTTGGGAGGGCAGGCATTTCAGAAATGATTGCCCTCATGAAGCTCACTCTTAGTAGGAAAACTGATATTTAAGCAGATAATTAGTCAATGCATAAATGCTTTAATGGAAGTGTGAACATGACTATGTAGGAACACAAAAGGGAAAATCATTAATTCTGTTTGGTCATTGGATGGAAGCTTCAAGGATTTTTCACAGAGGAAGAGGTGATGAAACAGTAGTAGGAATTAGTCAAGTGAATATCGTAGGGAGAAGGAATTACTTACAAGGTACAAGTCCCAGAGGTAGGAAACATTCTGTATAGTTAGAACCCACAGCAGAGTGGCAGGTAGTATGTCTGGGGAAGGTAGGCAGCTCATGGGTGATCTTGTATACAAAGCAGAAGAGTTTGAACTTGGTGTGTGGACTAGTTGGCCTTAGCTTTTCAGGTCAATGACCCATTTGACAATCTGATGAAAGTTACGATGCCTTTATTCAGAAAAAAGTTAACATATGCACCAAAATTTGCATGTGATTTCATGGGGGAACTAGAAATGGGGAACTTTGTAGTATATGATAAGATACCTTTAGAGAGTTTAAAGAGGATGTCATATGATCATATTTATGTAACAGAAAGATTATATAGCAGTTTTGCAGGGGGTTGATATTTGGATAAAGGGTACAGTCAGCAGGCTGTGGTAGAGAAATGATGACAGCTCAATGAAGGCATTGATAGTATGAATGGAAAGCAAAGAATAAGTTTGAGACACATTTTAGAGGGAGAATCTATAGGACATGGGTATTGACTGTCGAGGAATTGAAAGGGAGGAAATCTAGGATAATTTTTTCTTTCTTATTTTTCTTAGGGGTTGGCCTTCATATCTAGTGGTGTCAACGTGACATTGGGGGTCTTTTAAACCTTTCGGTTGGCTCTCTTCCAGTAGTACAGAGGCCCCACCCAGTAGCTGATGTCTGTCCCACTCATATAATCACACTGGAATACTGGCAGTGACATCTCTTTCCTCATAGAGCTACAACGATGAGAGTGCTGTTTCTTAGCTATCTCCAGTGCCTTCCTCCTTAATCACAAATGGCAGTGCTGAGGAGCCAGACTGTCCCAGTGTCTCTGACAATTAAATTGACTTTCCTAAAGCGATTTATCCCCCAGGATTTATTAATCAAGGTATCAAAGTATTGGATCAGAGGTAATTAAACGCAACAACTCCAAATTGCCTCAAGCAAAACACATACAGTGTATGGGTTTGCATGCTCCAGCATGAGTTTCCCAAGTTGATAAAAGCCTCGTCTGTCAGAAGTAGCCACACATTCCTTGGTCCCAGAGACCTACATAAATGCAGTGTGTGCCTTTGGGCAGGGCTTCTACTTTTATAAAAAGTCTTGAGGGGAGTTTAAAAGTATTTGCTTTCATGAAAACATTAGCAAATTTTTGAGTAAGGTTGGAGGCCAAAAAATTCACTTATTCTATTTAATTTGGGGTTTTTATTTCAAACTCTTTCATCTTTTAGTGCTCTGCCTCAGTCTACATTATTCATATTTACACTAATTATAATTTATAATTTTTACTTAATGGAATGTCTGTGGAGTTTTGACCTATGAAGACACTTGAATTACTTTGAACATGGATTAAATGTTGCTGCCAAGGGGCTACTGTTTTATTTGCGTAAGATTCCAAAGGAATTGAAGAATCCCTAAGAGAATTGAGCGGTGGAATGAGCTCATTTCCACTTATGGGAAAGCTACAGACATTGTCTTCAGCACAGCAATGGTGTTGATTTAGTAAAATAAGAATCAAACGTGTTCTCAAGCAAACTTGAGGGTGTGTAGCCTTTATACCTTTCTGTTTTGGTGTCATGCACCACCTTTTGCATGCAGACAAGATATCTGCTACTTTAGAGTGAAAAAGAAAATAATAACTCAAGTTATGTGAATAAGTTGTACTAGTTCAGACTTCTTGGTTGCAAGGAACAGAAATTTGCTGCCTAAATTTGCCTAAGTAAAATAGGGGTTTATTTAGAAGGATAAAGGAAACTTACACATTACTCAAAGAGCAGGAGCCGTAACTGAATTGAATTGGATTTCCCTAGGCTGGAACTGCATTCTTGGAGGCTTTGGAGTCCAGCTGCTGTAGGTCATGGGACTTCATGTTGCTATTTGGTTGTTGATGTAACTGCATCCACTCTCTATATGTGTACTTTTGTTTCTCTTAGACCTTGTGTAACCACATATGGGGTTGGAAGTTAGCAGAAGAGAAAAAGTTGTGGGCAGAGACTAGGGGAGGGCTGAGGGCAGAGCATTCACAGAATGATTGTATTATTGGTTCTAATTGAGGTATATTACTTTTAAATACAATAGTTTTGTAATAATGAGAGCAATTACTATGAAGGAGACACCATGCTACACATTTTACCTACTTTTCTCTCCTTTAATCTTGAGACAATTATTAAAACTCAAAGGACTATAGCTGTTTTACAGATGGGGAAATGAACTCAGAGAAAGAAGAAAAATGATTGTCAAGATCTTGTTTCAATTAAATGGTGATGACAATATTCAAATTCATATCTGTCTAACTCCAAATGCTAAGCTGCTTAACTTCTGTGCAACATGATGAACTCATCTTACTTAAGAATTGACTCCCCTCTCTAGCTTTTGAGGAAATTTTGTCCTGTACATCCATTGAGAGAAAGGAGTAATACAAGAATCTCTAATTATAATCTTTTGACGTCTATCTCAGTAGTGTTGAGACAGTCAGGAGAACAGGATAAGCTGCATTAGCTGCTATAACAAACGACTCCAAAATCTCAGTGGCTTAAAACAATTAATGTTTATTTTTCATGCTCTTAGAGACCAATGCTGATATTCCTGGTAGGTGGCTCTCTAAGGTAGCTATCCTGCAATTAGTGACTCAAGAATCCAGGCTGCTTCTATCTTGTAGTGCTACCATCTTTAACACATTGTCTTGAAAGTCACTGAAGAAAAAAGAAAACTATGTGAAGCCCAGCTGGTCTTAACTGATTTAGATTGGAAATAATATATTGCTCTCATTCACAATCTGTGGGTAAGAACTATGCATATGACCCTATCTCGAACAGATATGGTAAGTGCCTAATCAGTTTAGAAGTGTATTTCTTTTTTTATTTTAATTTTTTATGGGTACATAACATGTAGGTCTATATATTTATGGGTTATATGAGATATTTTGGTACAGGCATTGCAATGCATAATAATCACATCAGGGAGAGGTGTTTTTCTTAATTTAAATGTATGGGATTTTTGAGATGGAGTCTCACTCAGTCACCCAGGCTGGAGTAGTACAGTGGCACGATCCTGGCTCACTGCAATCTCCCCCTCCTGGGTTCAAGTGATTCTCCTGCCTCAGCCTCCCAAGTAGCTGGGATTACAGCTAATTTTTGTAATTTTAGTAGAGATGGGGTTTCACCATGTTGGACAGGATGTTCTCAATCTCCTGACCTCGTGATCCACCCACCTTGGCCTCCCAGAGTGCTGGGATTACAGGCATGAGCCACTGTGTTCAGCCATGTAAGGGTTTTTTAAGTCATATTTTTGTGACTAATTTCTTACTTAATTGAACTGTATGTATAACATAAAGTTTGTAAAAATAATCTTTTGAAGTTTATCAACACTGTTGTGACCCTGTATGTAGTAATTTTTCATAATTATTCCACATATGCCAGAGCAGTATGTGTATTTCAACATTTTTGGCACTAATGTTCTAAATATGTTCATTAGTTCAAGCTCATTAATTGTGTTGGTAACATTATCTGCATCCTTATTAATTGTTTTTGCATGCTAGAGAGAATTGTGTGAAAATCTTCCATCCTGGTATAACATTTGTTTATTTCACTTTGTAGTCCTGTCATTTTTTTTTTAAATTTTGAGTTTCTTATTAAGTATATACATTTTCTGGCATTTTTAAAAGTAGTTCACAACAGTACTATGTAAGTTAGAAGTGAGTGATCAAAATTAAATGCTAGGGTATGTACTTTAGATGTGGGTACAGTCTAATGTCAAAAATACAATGACTTGAAGATATTGAAAGTCAATTTCTCTTTTATATACTAGTTCTGTGGTGAGTGGGTCAGGTGGCAAAGGGTCTTCATACAGTCATTTAGGGGCCCAGGTTTCTTCCAATTCGTTCATCAAACCATGGCGTTGTCCATCTGCTGAAACAAGGATGAATAGTGAGTATGTTCATATTTCCATTACTTGAAAGAGAAAAAGAAACAAAAGTTGTATTTTTAAACTCATGACACATTACTATTATTACTGTGCTAAGTAGTCAGCATTTGATTAGAATTTATCCGTGTAGTTAGCACTTTCAATGCTCTTTTTATGCTTTTTATATTCTTTATCTCAGACTCTCCATTTGTAAAAACTTTTCTTTCATCTGAAGAATATCCATTAAAATTTCTTTTAACTAGCAACTGCTTTTAGAAAACTGTTTTCATTTGTCTGAAATGTCTTTATATCAACATCATTCATACAAGCCATTTAATCTGTCAATCATGTCTATGTCTAGGCCAGGTAAGGTTTTCTGTGTTGCATCAGATTAAACCACAAGTCTCACTCCTGGTGGTATAGAATTCCAGGTGATAATTATTTTCTCTCAATATCTGTAAGAAATTTCTCCCTCTATCTCCTGATTTTAATATTGGTGTTAAGAAGCCAGTTCTCAGTCAAATTCTCAGTTTTTTCGAGACAGAGTTTTACTCTGTTGCCCAGGCTGGAGTGCAGTGGTGCAATCTTGGCTCACTGCACCCTGTGCTTCCTGCATTCAAGTGATTCTCCTGCCTCGGCCTCCTGGGATTACAGGCTCATGCCACCATGCCCAGCTAATTTTTGTATTTTTAATAGAGATGGGGTTTTGCCATGTTGGCCAGGCTGGTCTTGAACTCCTGACCTCAAGTGATCCACCTATCTCAGCCTCCCAAAGTGTTGGGATTACAGGTGTGAGCCACTGTGCTTGCTCTAAATTGTCATTTCTTTGAAGGTAATCTTTCTGGTTCCTATCATCCTGTCGGCTTAATTTTTTTTCTTTGGTTTTGCTTTTGTTGATGGCAGTGTTCTATGTTAGGGTGAAGGGAAAAGTTTCCCTCTGCTCTCTGAAGTTTCTCTGAAATAAACTGACCATAGAGAGATTAACAGGAGAAAAGGCATACAAAATTTTAATGTGCGAGTGTGCATGAGAGCCATACAAAATACAAAACTCAAAGAAGGGCCAGGTGGCTGAAGCTTAAATAGTACCCTCTTCATAGGAAAGAGAGAGATGAGGAGATGTAGGCAATTTTAGGGGAAATGAATGGGCCCAGAGAACAGACAATGGTTTGGGACAAAGTTCCTCTGAGCTCTGGGGGAGGTGACAACAGATTGCAGGAACGTGAGGGGTGGAACTTTTCTGTGAACAAAGATTGTCTTATTACGCAGATGAAGTCTCCCAGTTAATCTTGTGGAACTGCCCTCGGAAGAATAGATGAAAAATTTGTCTGGGCCTGGTGACAATTTTTAGTTTTTCCTCTATTGGTTAGTTTTGCTTGGTTATTTGATGAGATTCCTAGAAGGAGGGATTTAAAATAATTGCATTTCTTTAGGAAGAAGTTTTGGAAAATAAGAGACCTTCCAGACAGACTGCCTTTCTGCACTTGGGATGAGAGGTGGGGCAAGAGAAGGTTAGGAAGTCCTTTTCTTCTGAGGCAGCTTCTGAGGTCTCCTACTTTCCTTTAATTATAGAGCAATCAGCGTGCCAAAGCACCATACTTTGGGGTATCATGCTTTGAGCCCCAATATTTACAATTTCACTAAGGTATGTTTTGGTATAGATTTATTTTTATTTGTTTATGTTTTACTGAAATTTAAAAATATTTAGATTGATATTTTTTAGCTAGATCTGGAATATTCTCCTCAAGACAACTGTTGCTTCAGTCTACTTTTTCTTTCCTCTCCATCTGAACATGCCAAATTGCTAATTAGATATATGTTAGAAATTACAACTTTATTCTCTATAAATTTTTTTTCTGTTTTCTGTTTCTTTTTTCTGTGCTGCATTCTGGATAATTTTTTCAGAAATATTTTCTAGTTCTGTAATTCTCTCTTTAGTTGCATCTGATCTGTTGTTAAATCAGCCCCCTGTGTGTTTAGTTTCAATTATTACCTTTTTCATTTTGAGAAATTCTTTTCATTTCTTTAAATCTTCTTGGTCATTCAAACTAGTTTCTTGCTCATATGTTAGTCTTTTAAAAATGTACTTAAACTTATTGAACATATTTATGATAAGAGATTATACTCCATCTGGATTGGTATGGGCAATTTTTGTTACAATACGTTGGGAAGTGATCTCAAGTTTCTTTTTGTAATTTCAGTTTTATGAAGCTGTGGGAAGTTAACAACTCTCATTAAACTCCTTGCCTTAGGCATGCCCTGTGATATGTCTTCTGTTCTTGGTGTCCTAAAGACCTTGAGAACCAAAGGTAAAGATCACCTGTATTATTGGGCCAGTGCTCTCCAGGTGGAAGTCAGCCTCAGTGGTAGGCAAATACCTCTAGATACTTCTAGATTTTAATTTTTAAATTTTGAAAGAGTTTTTCTTTCTTTCATCGCATTAATAGATTTAAGAATTTTACAAAAATTTTCTCTTGCATTTTTTAAAGATTTTATAAGATAACCTGTGTTTCCCTAAATTCTGATATTAAATTTCTAACACCTGATACCTCCAAATATGACTGTATGTGTAGAAAAAACCTTTAAAGAGGTAATTAAAATGAGGTCATATGGGTGGGTCTTAATTTACTATGGCTAATGTCTTTATAAGAAGAGAAGATTAGAACACAGATACACATAGATGGAAGACCATGTGAAGACACCAGAAGAGGGTGGTCACCTAAAAGCCAAGGGGAAGATGTCTCAGAAGAAATCAATCATGCTGACACCTTGATCTTGGACTTCTACCCTCCAGAAATGTGAGGAGGCTAAAACCAATTCCTATCGTTTAAGCTACCTAGGGTGTGGAACTTCATTATGGCAGCCCTAGCACACGAATACAAGGATTGTTTGGTGAATCTAAAATGGCGATCTTTTGGCTTTCTTAAAAGGAGTCTCTAAGACAAGTTAGTAATCATGGCACATTCCTGGAACCAAAGGAGATGAGCAAAGAATCTAGGAAATTCTATTCTTTGTAAAGCCTTGAAAGATCATTTAAATTATAGGGTCATCAATATTATTTATGATTTAATAAATTTATGTTCTGCTTCTTCTTCAAGACATTAATGACCTTTTGGTGTTGCCTGGGCAGATGGAGGATGGACTAGGTACCTACTGAAACACCAATAATTTCAGAAGTTCTTGTTCTTATTTACTGATGTTCAAAACTTTGTTAGACAATCAAATCCATTTGACTATAATTTGTGTACATATGTCTTCTCTTTGCAAAAATTCGGATAAAGGGATAATGTGAATTAAATAATATGATAATTCTGAGCATAATTCCTTCCTATGGAGAGCTTTTAGCAAGTTTCTCCCACTTGGGTTTAACCAGGAGACTAAGCAGGTATCTACAAAATATTTCATTTATGTAATTTGAAATCATAAACATGGGGCTAATATCTAACCACACAGCAGCATGCAAGTCATACAATAGAGCTTTAGGCAAGGATCTCTCTATTTTCTTTTTGTAGTTATGTTAGATGAAGACTTACCTTGCTTGCTTTATCTGTCTCTTGTAAAGTGCATCTTCTCTATTTATTTCACTGTTCAAGGTGTACATACATTCTGTGTCTTGACATTTGTGTGCATATATGTGTGAGGTTTCTGAATCTTGTGACACTGTTGATCTTTCTTAATGCTGAGGAATTTTGCCTGGGGAAGGCTTTTAAACGAAAAGGCATCTGCTAGAAATCATTTTCTCACTTAATTACTGAAATGGCCCTTCAAATGTAATTTGATATTAAACTCCTATACCATATTGTAGTTTTCACTTTTAAGAATACCAACACAATGGACAAATGTTTTCCATCAAATATGTTTGATGACTGATATTTTGGTTTGCCAATGTAATGAAATAAGATTAGTGCTGCCAGATTTGCTTCTCTTTTTCCCCCTCTTCATTTTGTTTAAAGAAATGACTGGTTAAATTACTGGGGTTGGAAAAATGCAGCTGCTTTCTTTATGTGCAGCATAATTTTGCTCTCTTGATTTCCTGGTTTACTTGGCAAATTTTCTAAATCAATGTTTAAATAGGAAAATGTCCTGACCAACTGAAAAAAACCCTTGTGGTTCCTAAATACATTTATAAAGCAACACTTGATAATTTCCCAAATCACAGTATTATAGTTGCTTGAAATGTGTAACTTACGCTTCTCTGGGAATCAGGGAGTTTTTTATTTTTAATTATTTTCTTCATAGGGACTAATTGCTCGAGCTATCAGCATAAGTTAGGGAAATGACATTTCCAAAATAAGCAATTTTTCAAGAAGGCTTTATAGCAATTGGTTAGCAAGGAAGTGGGACTTGGAGTGGAGAAACTTTCTTAGAAGAATTAAAGTGGATGATTTTTGACAATGTGTACCAGGCTAACATTTGTGAACTGTGTTCATTTCTGCTTCTCTGAATCGACAATAATACACTTTCAAACAATAGTCCAACCAAGACATTTCCATTTTGACAGCCAAATCAATTGGTTGTGCTGATAGAGTTTCCTGTTAGATGGAGGTTAGCCAAACTTTTCTTTTTAACTGTTGAACCAGACAATTCCAACCAGCTAAAAAAAAATAAAGTTATAAGTACAAACCACTTGTTTTTCTCTGCCAACTCAGAGAGGCTTGACTCAACTACCAGCTCTGTCTGCTTGCTCACTATGCCTCTTTCCACGCTCCCTTTGGCAATTGGATATTTGAATCTTCCTCTCTCTTGGCCCTTTCTGCTGTCACTGTCCTGATTAACTTGTGTCAAGGGGGAAATATGAGCAGGTAATCTTGGCTATAGCTATGTGACTCATCTGCTGGTTGGACAGAATCACAAACAAGAGAAAATATCGATTGCTTTACTAGCAGTTCTTGCCAGGCTGCCTTAAGAGTACTAGAAGGCTGTAAATAACCCTTGGCTTGTACTTGAGTTCTCCTTCTTCTAGGTCAGACTCTTGGCTGATGTGCAAGTCTTGCTGTCAACATAGAATCATGAGCCTACCTCTAAACCCCTTGATACGAGAGAAGCCCTGCCTGATGGTCTCGGTTTCACTGAAGGCGACATGGCTGCCTGCTTAGGCCACAGGATGCTCTGCACGAATGAGAGTCTCCACTTCTTATGTGTGTCAGCTGTGGGCTTAGAGAGAGCTTAGCAATTAAATTCCGGGAGAGGATTCACTGTGGAAACTATGTTGAGCATGAATACTCTTGAAAGCCCTTTAAGTCAGAGTTTGATTATATGACACAGTGTCCATGTGAAAGAATTCATGTTTGTGAGGGAAGAGAGAGGAGAGATGCGCGGTGAAAGGTGGAATGTAAGTGTTTGCAAAAAAAAAAATTTTTTTTAAAGTTCTGATGTAGTCCTGGCTCCCAGCTGGGTTTGGAGGCTTTTCAGATGTTGCGGATAAGAGTAGAAATCAGAGCACAGACATTGCCTCCTGCTTTTTACAAACACAGTTGAAAAAGCACTGGATAAAATTGGGCAGATTGTGGTAAGCTTTAATTACAGACTACGGTTCTGTTTGCAAGAGGAAAATATTTGGACCTGATTGGATGCCTGAAGCATCCAATAAGTTACTGGAAAATAAAAGTGACTTTAAAAGATAGCCGTCAAAACTGACTCACGTCACAATAGAGACTCTAAAAACTGACGTCAACTTAAATTTTTTTTTGCTTGTTCTCACAATCTCATTTTTAACCCAAATTTGATTAAAGATAAGGATTTTGAATGTAGAACAAGTGTTGAGTGAAGACTTGGGCCTGTATTTTTGCTGCATGATAATGTTTAAATTTCATGTTCCCGTCAGGTGCTATAGATAGAGATCGTTGATTTGCAGAACTGGTCATGTTGTGATCCTCACATACTTGCCTCACTTTTCCTCAACCCTTGCTGTCTCATCTCACCTTGCCATTGCCCTGCTGCCCTGGACCTCTGTCCCTATTCTACCATCTCACACTTCAGCCCCCTCTACAATCTTCTGTGTGAGAATCTCACTTCTGGTCCCAGACATTATTATCCATAGGTTGGAACTAGTGAAAGTCCTGGCCAGGAGGCCCATATTGTACAACTAGGAAGCAGCACTCAATGTAGAATATAATGTGAATGGTTCTCCCTGGAGTTGTGCAAAACACCCGGCCCTGCACTCCTGGTCTCTCTGGTGGCAGGGAGGTATGGATTGGACCACCCTGTGACCACTGTCACTTCTGCAGCTGGCGTAGGCTAGCCCTGTCTTTCGTCGATGGAGCTAAATTTTCTGTTATAGATGTTTTACAGAAATCATTGTTATATATGATCCAAGGACATTAGAAGGTAAAACAGAATTCTGTGGGATTCTGTATATGTTTAATGGGCAAATCATATTCAATTTTCAAGCAACAAACTTACGATGGAACTTTTGGAATATCCCCCTTTGGTAATGTGGTTTTCTACGGTAAATGCATCTGGTTTCTCTTCTTCCTGCTGGCTTCTTTTTCTTTAATTGAATTTTCATTGCTACTCATATACATATGACATTTTACAGAAATACATAAATGTGACATTATCATATATACTGGAGTTCTTATTTTGCAGTCTTTTATTCCTTTTTTTTCCTCTTTTTAGCTTAGCTTTTCTTCTATTCTCCCCCTACCTTGACTTTACTCTTATCACTCCCTTCTCTAAGAACCCTGGCAACTTGGTACGTATTCACCTCTGTGTTTCTCTATGCTTATATTTTTATAGAGAAATACATCTCTCTCTTTTTCACACACACACACACACTCATATAATTATATACAAATGCAACATACACACACCTGCACAGTTTTTAGTCAACATTTCCCTCTTTTGAAAGGATTATGTTATAATAAATACCCTTTTCTTCATTTTGCTTTTTTTCACTTGACATTACCTTGCAGAACTCTTGACAAGTGGCCAGATATTTCTTTCTAATAACTCTATGGTAGTTTTACAGTGCGGATGTACATAAGCGCTCCAACCATTCCCCTGTGGATTAGTATTTACTTGGTTTCCCGTTTTTGCTAGTACAGTGGCGCAATAAACAGCCTTGCTCATATTTCCTGTTGTTAATGGCACTTTTATTTACATAGGAGAACTCCCTAAGAGTGAATTGGTTCTCTTCAAATATATGAGGATTCTAAATTTAAATTCAGATATTGCCAGATTATTTTTTCCAAAGACTTTACAAATTCATTCATATTCTCACCAGTCATGTGGGCAAGTACTCTCTTTCCCCGTGTGTCCCTGGCAGCAATAGGCATTACCAGTCTTTTTCATTTTTGCTTAGCATCTCAATTTTAATATTAATTTCCTAACCTAATAGCATATTTTAGTATATTTTTTATTGTACTTTTCTTTCAATTGCCTCTGCGTCCCATCTTGTCCATAGTTCTATTTAGTTGTTTCTCTCTATTATAAATTTGGAAGATAAATGTATGTTACAGGTATTAACACTCTGTCCCTTCCATTGCATGTGCTTTAAAAAATTAATTATTATTCATTTAATAGATGTTTTGCTCTCTTTCCCTACATATTTTTAAAATGTGGCCAGAAAGTTTCTCTTTTTCTTAACAGTTTCTTAGCATCCAATTTTAGTGAAAGGGTCTTCTTCACTTAGATCGTATAGCCTTGTATCCGAGATTTTCTTGTAGAATTGTAGTTGTTTTATTTTATGTCCTTAAATTTTTAATAAGACTAGTATTTCTTAAATAATCTCCTCTTTTGAAGTAAAATAATACTTTTGCTCCATTAAATTCTCAAATGTGTTAGCATCTGATTTTGGATTCTCTTTTTTGTACCAATGATCTTTTGCCTATTCTTAGCCTGGCAACATGTCGACTTAATTACAACTGGCTAATAGAATGGTCTGATATCAGATAGGGCAAGTCTCCCTTGTCATTCTATTTGAAAAACTTCCCTTAGATTTATTTCTTCCATGGCAATTTTAAGATCATGTTGTCCAATCCCCAAAAAACTCCTTAAATGATGTGTTTACAGTAGTCCCCTCATATCTGGGAGGGGGTATGTTCTAAGACCCCAGTGGGTGCCTGAAACCACAAGTAGTACTGAACCCCATGTACACTATTTTTTTCACATACATACATATCTATGAGAAAGCTTAATCTATAAATTACAGTAAGAAATTTACAATAACTAATAATGAAACAGAACAATTACAACAATATGGTAGTTTTTATAAATGTAGTCTGTTTAACTCTCAAAATATTTTGCGCTGTACTCACCCTCACCCTTCTTTTCTTGGGATCTGTCAATCTGATAACCCAAGACCAACAGACAAGTAGTGTGTACAGTGTAAATACACTGGACAAAGGTATTATTCATATCCCACATGGGACGGCGCAGGACATGAAATTTCATCACGCTGCTCAGAAGAGAGTGCAATTTAAAACTTACATTTAAAATTTAAAACTTATAAATTGCTTATATCTGAAATTTTTCATTTGGTATTTTTGGACCACAGTGGACTGTGGGTAACTGAAACCACGGAAAGCAAAACTGTGGATAAGGAGAGGACTACTGCATATGTGTAACTATGTTTATGTCTATATGTGCATGTATATATGCATGTGTGGACAGGTAATTATATATTTCATGATATGTATCACATATATAGAATCTATAATAATATTTTCTGTTGGCTTTTAAGAGTAGTTTTTATTACCTTGAAGTAATATGCTTTAATCATATTTAACTTAAAATTTTTAATAAGAACAGGATCTGTATTTTAGAAAATCTGTTTTTAAGCATCTTTGATATGATCGTTTGTTTTTCTTTCTTTAACAACTGGTGTAATTAGTTCTGTTGATATATTACCTGATAATGGTCTACCCTTATATTTTTGGAATAAGCCCTTCCTGGATATATTGGTTTATTCGTTTGCTACAAAGCAGGATTCTCTTTGATAAAACTTTACTTAAAATTTTTGCATTTATATTCAGAAGAAAGTTTTTTTTATGTGTGCTATCATTACGGGGCTTTGAGTAAAAGTTTTACAAGTTTCATAAAATGGGTTGGAAGAACTCTCTCTTGTTTTCTCTGGCTTGGATTAGTTGAACTAACATTACATAAACTAATATTACTTTATATTAATTTTATTTTGAAAACCTACCATGTAGTAAACTTCATTTTTGGTGTACAGTTCTATGAATTTTAACACGTTATTTATGTAAACACAACTGCAAACAAGTTATAGAACAGTTTCATCACCTACAAAACTCTTCTTGTACATCCTGTCCATAACTGCTATACCCTGGAAAATACTGATTCGCTCTCCATCCCTACAGATGGGATCTTTTAAAGTATATTATATAAGTGGAACCAGAATACATAACATTTTGCGACTGGCTCCTTTGAGACTGGCTTCTTTTACTCCATATAATGCCTTTGAAATTCATCCATGTTGTTGTATGAATCAATAGTTTGCTTGTTGATTCATTCGGCTGTTGAAGGACTTTTGGGTTATTTCCAATTGTTGGTGATTATGAATAGAGCTGTTATAAACACTTCTGTACAGGTTTTTGTGTGAATTTAAGTTTTAATTTCTCTCAGGTAAATACCGATGTAGGACGACAGGGCTGTAGGTAAGTGTATGTTTAACTTTGTGAAACACTGTCAAATTGTTTTCCAGCGGAGCTGTGTCATTTTGCTTTTCCATCAGCAACATATGAGAGTTCCGGTTGTTCAGCATCCTTGCCAAGACTTGTATTCTCTGTATTTTACATTTTAGTCATTCTAATGGATGTAGAGTAGCAATGTATCATGGTTTTAATTAGGTTTTAATCCTAATGACTAGTGATGTTGAACATTTTCCCATGATTTGTCATCCGTATATCTTCTTTGGTGAAGTGATTGTTCAAGCCTTTTGCCCATTTTAGGATTGAGTTGTTTGCTTAGTGTTGAGTGTTGAGAGTTCCTCATATATTGCAGTTAAAAGTCCTTTTTTGACATGTGATTTTATTTCTCTGCATCTGTGGCTTGCCTTTTCATTCTCCTAACAGTGTCTTTCAGAAAATAAGAGTTTTAGTTTTGATGGTCTGTTTCATCAATTTTCTATTTTTATGGATTGTGCTTGTGGTTTCATAGCCATGAAATCTTTTCCAACCCTAAGTTATAAAATTTTTTGTTATGTTTTCTTCTAAAAAGTTTATCATTTTATGTTTTACATTTAGTTCTATGATCTAACGAATCTGTGATATATTTGGGGTATATTTTATATAAAATATAATTAAATTTGTGTTAGGCTGAGGTTTACTTTTTTACATATAATTGTCCAGTTGTTCCAATACTATCTGGTGAAATTATTCTTTCTTTATTACATTGGCTTTCAATCTTTGTGAAAAATCAATTGTCCATGCTTGTGTGGGTTTATTTGTACATTTTCTATTATTGTCCATTGACAACTGTCTATCCATTTGTGAGTACATAGTGTCCTGATTAATGTAGTTTTATGGTATGTCTTAAAATTGGATAGTGTGATTTTTCAACTTTCTTTTTAAAAATATTTGGCTCTTCTAGTTCCTTTACCTTTCTCTGTAAAATTTAGAGTCAGTTTATTTATGTCTAAAACAAACAAACAAGCCTTGTTGAAATTTTGATTGGAGTTACGTTAAATTTGTAGATCAATTTGGGGGGATTGACATCTTTACTATGTTGAATCTTTCAAGCTATGAAAATAGTATTTTTCTATTTATTTAGGTCTTTGATGTCTTTCATCAAAGTTTTACAATTTTTGTCATATAAAATCATGTACATATTTTGTTAAATTTCTACCTGTGTACTTCATCTTTTGTAGCTATTTTAAATGGCATATGTTTTAAAATTTGTTTCTGATTGTTTATTGCTAATATATAGAAAATTAACAACTATTTTTATGTGTTGACCTTGTATCTTGCAAATGTGCTAAACTCAATTGTTGGGTCTTGAAGTTTTGTTATAGACCACTTAGGATGTTTTACATAGGCAATTATCATGACTGGGATTAAGAACAATTTTATTTATTTTCCCCAATCTGAATGCCTTTTATTTCTTTTATGTGTCTTATTGCATTGTCTAGGACTTTTAGTATGATGTTGAGCACAAATGGTGAACGTGGATACTTGTACCTTGTTCCTCATCTTATGAGAAAGCAGTCAGCTTTTTGTTAGCTGTGTGGAGTTTTTTGTTGATGTTCATTATCACTTTGAGGGATTTTCCTTCTATTTCTAATTTGCTGAGAAGGATGTTTAAATCATGAGCGAGTATTGGATTTTGTCAGATGCTATTTTTTTAAACAACTGATTATTAATTTATTAAAACAGTGGACTTAAAGCATCCGCAACAGTGACTACAGTCTCAACTCCTAGCTCAATACCGGTGGAAGTAATCTGCTTAACAGTCTTGGAAAGGCTGTTCAAGGCAGTAAGCTGCTTGTGGATTCTCATCTAGAAATGGTCTTACATCTTAGAACTGCCACCACAAGGTGTTTTTGGGATTCTCGAAGTCTTGGTAGACATTTGAACTGGTTCTTTCACCTTGAGATTGTTTTCCTTTGTGCCTCTGGTCGAGTCAGCACACACAATCTCCAAGGATTTTACCCTGTGGCTGGTTAGTGTAATTAGAATTTGGTGAATCACCACCTTTGGTTCTATGAGATTTTTTCTGGTATCTTTAAAAGTCATACTGCATTTTCACTTCCTGACCAACCTTTCCTTGGCAAGAGGGAACAGTGGCAAGTCAGGAGCAGGATCAAGTGGACTAGAGCTCCGCAGCACCTGTGACCGCATCTTCCGCAAAAACCAGTCAAATGCTATTTTCTGCATCAACTGATATAACCATGTTTTGTTATTTTTCTTTAGGCTGTAAATACAGTGGATTACATTGCTTGATTTTTACATATTAAAATAGCCTTAGGTTTCTGGAATAAGTCTCTGTATAGGAAAACAAAATAGTTTTTGCTTTTCTATACTCTCACAACTCCTCTGGCCACTAAAATGTATGAGAATTTCTCCAATACCAAGCAATTCTCCAGTTCTCTATGGACACCAACTGTGCATTCTACAATTCAATTCTAACATTCACTGGATCCCACAGGTTAAGGTTAAGGGCTGAGTCTCACAAGACTGTTAATGTGTTAATCATAAACGGTAGGTCCTCATGTTACCCACCACTTCTGTCCAGTTTAGCTACGGACCAGAGACCAGAGGTTCTCATGATCCCTTCTCAAATTTGATCATTTGCTAGAGTGGCTCCCAGAATTCAGGAAAACAGTTCACTTACTAGATTGCTTGTTTATTACAAAGAATGAAACCAGATGGAAGCTATGCATAGGGTAAGGCATTGGGGAAGGGGCGAGGAGCTTTCTATGGTCACACTCTGCTATGTTCAACAACCTGGAAGTTCTAACCTCATCTTTTAGGGTTTTTTATGGAGGCTTCATTACACAGGCTTTATTTCACAGACCCTCTCCCCTCCTGGGAAATTGGAGGGTGGGGCTGAAAGTTTCAACTCTCTATCACATGATTGGTTTCCCTGGTAACCAGCCCCCATCCTGAGGCTATCCAGGAGCTGCCGGCCACCAGCCATCTTACTAGCGTACAAAAGACACATCACTTCCAGAGACAACAAGGGTTTTAGTTCCTGTATATCAAGAAACAGGGACAGAGATCAAATATATATTCTTGTTCAGTTACAATCTACTTGGTCATGTTGTAACCCTTTATAATGAGTATTGCCACATTCAATTTGCTCATATTTTGCTGAGCATTTCTGTGACTTTTTCAGGAGAGATACTGATTTGTACTTTTCTTTTTTGTACTTCCTTTGTCTGGTTTTGGTATCAGAGTAATAGTGGCCTCATAACATAGATGGGAAGAGTTTTCAGAAGAGCTTACATAGAATGGTTGGTTTTTTTTTTTTTTTTTTCTTTAAATGTTTGATAGACTTCACCAGTGAAATCATCTGGGACTGGAGACTTCTTCTGAGGGAATAATTCAACTTAATAGTTATAGAACTATTATGGGTGGAATGGTATCCTCCCCAAAATTCATATCGGAGTCCTAACCTCTGGTCCCTCTGAATGGAAACTTGTTGGAAATAGGGTCATTGCAGATATCATTCATTAAGGTAAGGTTATACCGGAGTAGGTTTGGCCCCTGATCCAGTATGACTGATATGCTTATTAAAAGGGAAAATTTGGTCACAGACATGCAAATAGGGAGAATACCATGTGAAGATAAAGGCAGAGTTTGGGGTGATGGTTCTATAAGTGAAAGAATGCCTAAGATGGCCAAGAAATCACCAGAAGCTAGGAGAGAGGTATGGTACAGATTCTCGCTCCATATTCTCAGAAGGAACCAACCCTGCCGACCTGTAGCCCCTACTGCTCTTAGATATCTCACCTCCGAAAATGTGAGACAGCCAATTTGTGTTGTTTAAGCTACCTGGTTTGTGGTACTTTGTTATAGCAGTCCTGACAAACATAGGCATGGAAGATGATTTTCAGGTATGGAAGATATTTTTGATCATTTTAATATTGTTTGTTTCTAATTGTCTTATTCTGTTTTGTGCTTTTGTAACAGAATATCTAAAACTGGGTAATTTATAAAGTATCAATATTTATTTATTACAGTTCTGTAGGCAGGAAAACATGAGGTTAAGGGGCTTGCATCTGGTGAGGACCTTCTTGCTGTGTTATCCCATGGCTGAAGACAGAGGGCAGGAGGAGAGAGAGAGAGAGAGAGAGAGAGAGAGGAGAGAGAGAGAGAGAGAGAGAGAATGTGTGTGTGGGGGGGTAGGGGGTTGAGAGAGAGAAAGAAGTAGGGGGCTGAACTCATTCTTTCATCAGGAATCCGCTCCTGTGATAACTAACCCACTCCCACAATAATAGCATTAAAACATTTGTGAGGGTAGAGACTTCATGGACTAGTCACCTCTTAAGAGTCCCACCTCTCAATACATTGAATTGGGGATTAAGTTTCCAATATGAACTTCAGGGAGTATATTTCAAATTGTAGCACTAATTGTATTGGTGCATAATCGGAGAATATGTTCTGTACAAATCTGACATGAAAAATTTATTAACATTTTTTCAACAAGAACATTTCTGATTATTTGTTTTCTCTTGTGCAAATTTTATGAATGATGATTGTACCACTGCACTCCAGCCTGGACAACAGACTAAGACCCCATCTCTTCAAAAGATATATCTATATCTATATCTACATTTATAGATATAGATTTTGAGAAAATAGTCTATTTTATCAATTTATTTTTATTTAGTTGTCCAATTTAAATGCATAGTATTACTTGTAATATTCACTTATCCTGTTCATGTCTGTAGGGGCTATAGTGTTATCCCTTCTTTTATTCCTGATATTGGTAATTTGTCTTTTTTTCTTTTTCTGTTGTCAGTCTTACTAGAGGTTTATTAATTTTAATGACATTTTCCAGAACTAACTTTGGTTTTGTTAAATTTCTCTCTTGTTTTTCTGCTTTGGTTCCAATATAAAAATTTATTGCCATGAATTTCTTACTAAGCACTGCTTTAGTAGTATCCCATAATTTTTAATATATTACATTTTGATTTATCCAATTCAAAATATTTTCTGACTTACTCTGAGACTTCCACATAGTTTTTTAGAAGTGTGTTTTTAAATTTCCAAGTGCTTGAAAATTTTTCTGTTTTTATTATTGATTTCTAGTTTAACTTATTTATGAGGGCACATTTTATATGATTTTAATTTTTTAAAGTTAAGGCTTATTGTTAATGTTTAATATTGTGTTTTAAAAGCTAAATAAACTGAGCTGTAAACCCACATGTTCATGGTGCCTTTTTCAATGATGAATTAATAATCATCTTTTAAATGTACCATGTGATAATCTATTTTATTAAAGTGTTTTTCACATTTTCTCGGGTCAGTTTTGGCAGTTTTCTTAAACTGATTTGTTTCCTTTAGGTTCTTAAATTTGTTATAGTTGCCTACAATATTCTGTTATAATTCTTTTAATATTTTCACTATTTGTGATTCCATTTTCTTTTTTAATTTCTTTTTCTTTTTTTTTTTTTTTTTGAGATGGAGTCTTGCTCTGTCATCCAGGCTGGATGCAGTGGTGCAATCTCAGCTCACTGCAAACTCTGCCTCCTGGGTTCACGCCATTCTCCTGCCACAGCCTCCTGAGTAGCTGGAACTACAGGTGCCCACCACCATACCCGGCTAATTTTTTTGTTTGTTTGTTTTTGTATTTTTAGTAGAGACGGGGTTTCAGCACGTTAGCCAGGATGGTCTCTATCTCCTGACCTTGTGATCTGCCCACCTTGGCCTCCCAAAGTGCTAGGATTACAGGCGTGAGCCACTGTGCTCGGCCGAGTACACAGCTTCTTTGTTTTTATTTTTATTCTGTGATAATAAAGATTTTTAAGGCAGTGTTTTCTTCTGAGTTGTGCTTTTGTTTCCCTCAAAGATGTTTGTATGGGATGTTTTCCTTGCATTGCTTTCCAAATGGTTTGTAATTTCTTTTTTTATTTTCTTTTTATTACAAGGCTTCTTTAGAAGTGTGTTCTTAATTTTCAGGTATGGAAGATATTTTTGATCATTTTAATATTGTTTGTTTCTAATTGTCTTATTCTGTTTTGTGCTTTTGTAACAGAATATTTAAAACTGGGTAATTTATAAAGTATCAATATTTATTTCTTACAGTTCTATAGGCAGGGAAGCATGAGGTTAAGGGACTTGCATCTGGTGAGGACCTTCTTACTGTGTCATCCCATGGCTGAAGACAGAGGGCAGAGGGGAGAGAGAGAGAGAGAGAGTGAGAGAGAGAGTGTGTGTGTGTGTGTGTGTAGGGGGTTGAGAGAAAAGTAAGAGGCTGAACTCATTCTTTCATCAGGAATCTGCTCCTGTGATAAGTAACCCACTCTCACAATAATAGCATTAAAACATTTGTGAGGGCAGAGCCTTCATGGCCTAGTCACCTCTAAAAGTCCCACCTCTCAATACATTGCATTGGGGATTGAGTTTCCAATATGAACTTTGGGGAGCATATTTCAAATCATAGCACTAATTGTATTGGTGTATAGTCAAAGAATATGTTCTGTACAAATCTGACATTAAAAATTTATTAACATTTTTTCATGATAGGCACATGATTAATTAAAAAATATCTTTATGGGCCAGGTGCTGTGTGGCTCATCCCTGTAATCCCAACACTTTGAGAGGCTGAGGTGGAGGACTGCTTGAGGCCAGGAGTTTGAGAGCATCCTGGACAAAACAGACCCCATCTCTCTAAAAAATTTTTAAAAATTAGGAGTGGTATTACATAGTCCTAGCTACTTGGGAGACTGAGGCAGGAGGATAGCTTGAGCCCAGGAGTTTGGGGCCGCATTGAATTATGATTGCACCACTGCACTCCAACCTGGACAACAGACTAAGACCTCATCTCTTCAAAATAATGAACACATAGAAAAGATGAATATACAGTATTTGGAGAAGTTTTCTCTAAACATATGTAAAATTATTACATGTGTATTACATATATACATACCCAGTACATCCAGTTTATTATGTTCCTCAATTAACTTTTGTCCTTTCTAATTTTTTCTAGTAGATCTGCCCCATTCTTAAAATACATAAACTAATATACTTGTTTGCCATCGTTACTGTAAATATATACCATGAATATATATATTCTAACTTCCAGATATTATTTCTTACCCTTGATTTTAAATTTGTGTGTATTTACTGCTTAGTTAGCTCTTTTACATTCAACTTATCTTTATCCCAGTGAAGTGTGCAGTTTTGTAAATAGAATATTGCTTTTCTAAGACCAGTTAGATGGTCTCTCTTTTATAGGAAGAATTTAGTTCATGTAGTGACTAATATACTTGAACTTTTTTTTTTTTACTTTACCTTATGATTATCATCTAGTTTTTCATTGCCTTTTCTTATTCCTCTTATTTTCTTGTTGATTTGATCATTAAGATTTATTCCATTTCCCATGTAAATATGATAGTGTACAATATTTTTTCAATCTATTAACATTTAATTTCTCCTTCCTGAACTCTGCTACACAGATATTTCTTTATATTATATAAAAACAAGCTATTATTCCCACTTAGAGGTATAGTTTCCCTCATTAGGATAGTTTGTTTTCTTCTTAATAAAATGAGATCTTTAGAACTCTTTCACTCTCCCTTCTTTCCCTCTTCAGTCCATTATTTCAGGCTTAGAATTTCCCTTGCTGTTTTAAGAGTTTTTTTAACACTTTATTTCATATTTTCAGTGACTCTATTAATTAATATTTAATACTGCAATGATATGTAGATCATTGGACTATAGATAATGCAGCAGAGCTGTTTCCTGCTGTTTTAAGAGTTTTTAAAAACACTTTATTTCATGTTTTCAGTGAATCTATTAATTGATATTTAATAATGCAGTGACATGTAGATCATTGCACTATAGATAATGTATATGTATATAAGGTATATTCATATGCAAGTATATAACAAATTATAAGATGTATTATGTTTATATAGGTATATGTTTATATGTCCACATATATATACACATATATATAAATTATAAGGTTTGTTGCTCAACCAGACCTTCTTCTATTATTTTCTAATTGTGTAGACTAAGTTCAGGTGATTATTTTTATCTGAAATAAAATTTACAAGATTTAAGAAAAGAAAATTGTTGTAAATCACCTGTCAAGTATCAACTCATTTTGACCATTTTTTTTTGCAATTCAACTTTTTTTTTTTAGAGAAGTTCTTAAGTTTGTAATGTTCATAAAACAGATTTTTTTAACGAGTAGTTAGGGCATTAGATATCAAGTTAGAGGCATAAGAGAATTTTAGTTAAAGGAATGCTTTATAAGTCATTAATGCATTAAGTCATTAATGTTTATCTTTTTTTCCCTGAAAGTCTCTGTTTGGTTTTGCCTCCAGAATGTCTTGTATATACCTCTTGTACCATTCTTTGTACCATTAAGTTCTTTTTGTGATATAGATGATTTCAAGGTGTTATGATAATGTGATTATTAAAGACTAGAATTCTGTCCACATTGCTTTTAGTGTAATTAAACATAAAAATGAATATATTAAAAAAGAGTAATTGATATGAAGCATGGTATATGTGAAATGTGATTTCCAAATTCTAAATACAGTATCAGTGTGTTCTAAAGTGAGATTAGAGTTTACATTGTGCTTAAAAAACAGTTACATAATACTAAAATAAGAAGAAAAATTTCCGTGAATTAGGAAAGCTAGTGGCTTCTCTGCAAAGATAAATAGTAAAACAATGAACAAATTCTCATTCTAGTAAAAACAAATTATGTATGGATTTGTGTAAGTAAAAGTGTGTAAGTAATACTGATTCAAAGCCTGCACACATCGGAATTTCCTTCTCCCTTAGAAAGGAATCAGCCTTGTCTTGTATAGAATGAATCTGAAGCTAGACAGGTCAGAGTCTTGATTGTTTTCTATTCCTTGTGACCTTTTAATGAACTTTGTATGCCCACTACAAATAAAGAATATTCTGAAGGTTAAAGAGAGAAATTCCTTGGGAGGATTTTTCAGATATGTCTTTGTTAAGTGCCTAACATCACTAAATTTTCAGTCTTCATAATTTCATGACACAGGCCACATACTGTAAATTCAGGTATTCCTTTAACTGCAAGGATTTATTTAACCAATTTCCTCTCAAGTCTTGTGGTGTCAGACACAGCATGACAGTAGTTAAAGATCTGTCACCGTTACCATTAAAAACCTTATTGTTTAGGCTTTGCTTCCTTGACTATTTCAAATTACATCTAGCTGAAACTTGCCAAAGAAGTTGTCAGCTTAGATATGACTTTGATTTTGAAAAACTGTTCAAAATAGGAAAGCCATTTATAGCGACAGAAAAAAGAAAATTTGGCTGGCATCAAATGTCTTTTCTTGCTGAAAGATACTTGTTCGTGAAGTTTTCCAAACAAATGCAGTATGGATTAGTACATTTTGACACTTCAAAAATAAGCATGCTTTAAAACAGGATAGATAATTAACTGGAAAAATAAATGTCTGCATGTATATTAGAAATGTTTCCTGGCTTCATTTTACCAAGGGTGTCCAATATGTCACTATGATAGTACTGAAATGGCAAGATTCTATTTATGCAGAATATGAATCAGGAACATCTCCAAAAACATTTACCACAAAAAGAATATTTGCATAAGAATATGCATTTTCATTTCTTTGATGTTTTCCAAGAATTAGGTTAAAACTATAGTTTTTTTCTTATAATGCTTAGATTAAGAACAAAGTAAAACTGAATACATAGGTTAATCCGTAAGTAGAGTGCCCAAGCTAATATTTTTCTGAATTGTAAAATCTAGCAGAATCACCCAGAATGCAGTTCAGAGAGTTTATTAGTCTGTTCTCACATTGTTATAAAGAACTACCTGAGACTGGGTAATTTACAAAGCAAAGAAGTTTAATTGACTTACAGTTCCACAGGCTTATCAGGAAGCATGACTGGGGAGCCTCAGGAAACTTCTAATCATGGCAGAAGGTAAAGGGGAAGCAAGCATATCTTCACAGTGGTGGAGTACGAGAGAGACAGTGACGGGGAGAAGTGCCACACACTTTTAAACCATCAAATCTCGTGATAACTCACTATCATGAGAACAGCGAGGGGGAAATATGCCCCATGATTCAGTCACCTCCCACCAGGCCCCTCTTCTAATTTGACATGAGATTTGGATGGGATGGGAAAAGTGAAAGAGAAATTAAGAGGCATGGAAGAAAGAATTAAAATAATCAAAAGCTCCAACATTTATCTAATAAGACTTCTAGAAGAAAATAGAAAGAATGAAGAAACCATGTTTGAAGAGATTATGGCTGAGAGTTTTTTCAGAGTTGAAGAAAGACATGGGCACTGAAATAATCAGCATGGAGTAGCAATCAGGACTTGAGAAACAAATTCCTACCAGGAAAGTCTAAAAACTACCTAAAATCCAGATTGTTATTCTTTTCTACGTACTTTTACTAATGACAGACTTCTCACGAGCAAAAAGTATATGCCAGATATCAATTAAATAATTTTTTCAAAGCCCTATGGGAAAACAAACTGGGATTCAATTACCAGATAAATTGCTGTTTAAGAAAGAGTGCCAAATATATAAACAAATTGATATGTACAAAGAAAGTTTATTCAGTTTATTACATTTAGGGTTTATCACTCATTTATTCTTTCTGCTAAAAGACCTACTGGTGTTTTTAATTCAGTAAGAAGAAAATTGAATTGAAAATAATAAAATGGGAGACAAATAAAAGAGGAAAATATGTAGGTAAATGCAAGTAGCGTTGACTGTATGCCCTGCAATGCCCTTCCGTGACATAATGAGGAGAGGTGGCTGGTCAGAGTTAAAACCAGGCTAAAATCCTCTTCTTTTTAAGGTAATACAGATTTTGATTAAAAATAGAGTTTCCTAAAAACGCATGTTAAACATTAAAGGCAACCATAGAAATAATAGAAACAGGATTAGGAAGTGGAGCGAAACCAGCCTCTAATCTATGTGATCATTTTCAGTTTTAGGATTTACTTTTTCATCTTGACTTCCACATCCAGGTGAATATGAGGACTGGTTTCACTCTAGTCTCCTCATCAAGACAGAAGCTCACCTGATTCATTTTACTTTTTTTTTTTAACTCACCCTGTTTCCAGGCAAAAGAAACTAGTGTCCTTTGGAAAAAGTTCAGAATATATATACTCCTGTCAGTTATTTATAGACACATGATGAGGGTCAGCAGGATATTTTGCTAAGCTCCATTTGACTGAAGAGATGTGGTATGGCTTTGGAGAATAAAAAGAAAATGCTCAAAAAATGAAATATCTCCAAAATTATAGTAATGATGATAACTACTACTTATTGGGTATCTACACAGGCCAAGCACATTATACTAGCTCACCTCACTTAATTGTAAAAATCCACCTTACACTTTAGATGCCATCAACCCCATTTTAAAGATATGACTGTGTAATGGTTTATAAAAATGGGGACCCTGAATTTGAACCCAGATACCTTTGATTGATTCTATCTCCTTCATTCTCTGTACTTCATTATCCTGTATCTTATATAACTGCTCTCAAATATAAATAGCTTATTCTAATGCTTGACACATCTTGATCTTCTGAAACAGAGGAATCAATGCACCAAGTAGGTTAATAACTGGTGTTTTTCCTTCTTCCATTGTATTTTCCACTTTTAGTCTTTGATACACCTACTGTGTGTCATGTTGAATGAAAAGAGTATAAGGTAAGGTTTATCCACCTTAGTGGGCTAAATCTGTAGTTCTTTAAGTAACGTTGGTGACTTTTTAAAGTATCCTATATTACTGTTTGATGTGTGTGTTATTTTATTTTTCTTGGGGGGAGTGGTTGGTGGCCGACAAGTTCTTTAGGTAGGAAAGGCAGAAATAAAGTGATTTTTAAAAAAGAATCTTTTTATGGTAAACTAAATTGTAAATAGGCAATAATTTATTTGAGTCTAAGGGAAAAGTTTCCTCTATTCAAGATGGTAGGATACGGTGTTATGTGGCATCTGGCTATACGAACGCTGCTGGTTAAGGGATACTGTTTGCCAGTCTGTTCTCACCTCTGAGTTCTAATAACATAGAATTAGGTGAAAGAGTCTGGCTACATTAATATTCCTTGAGCTGCTGTTGAGAAAACTACAAATCAGAAGAAAACTTTGTCTACATGAATCCCATGCTACCTAGGAAAGGAGCTCCAGAGTCTCTGAGATGTTGTCACCTACGTTTTGATGCCAGAACACATGTGAACTGTCCAAATTTATCCCCCAGCAAATTTAGTCCCTCCAAGCAAGTTCCTGATTGGAATTTGAATTCCCGTGTCAACTTCAGGCCCTACAAGCAAGATCCTGATTAGGACTTGGATTCCCATGTCAACTTCAGGCCCTTCAAGCAAGCTCCTGATCAGAATTTGGCTTCTCATGTCAGTTTCACTACAGGGAAGAATATGCTGAGCAACATTTTGGCTGTTCCATTAGTCTCTTATGAACTGGAATCATGTGCTTTTGTTTTTGAGAAACTAATCTCCACTTAGGATATTCGTAGAATCCAATTTCTGAGCCTTGAACACTGAAGAGCCGTTTCTGGGCCGTGATGCCTTCTTCTGTGACCTGGTAGCAGCCAGCTGTTTCAGCTACCCTGCATCATGGCCATTCTCGACACACACTCCTCCAATCTACACAATTCCCATGGCTCAGCTCTGTTTTAGTGGTGTTAGTTTGCTTATTCTGTGTGTGTGTTCACATTTCTCCAGTATCAAGATTATTTTAAACCTCATTTTTTCTAATTTTGTTGATATTTCTTGAAGCAAGATTTATGAGTACATTAAAAAGAGCATGATTTGGCCGGGTGCGGTGGCTCACACCTGTAATCCCAGCACTTTGGGAGGCCGAGGCGGGAGGATCACGAGGTCAGGAGATCGAGACCATCGTGGCTAAAACAGTGAAGCCCTGTCTCTACTAAAAACACACACAAAAAATTAACTGGGCATGGTGTTGGGCACCTGTAGTCCCAGCTACTTGGGAGACTGAGGCAGGAGAATGGCGTGAACCCAGGAGGCAGAGCTTGCAGTGAGCCGAAATTGCGCCACTGCACTCCAGCCTGGGCAACAGAGCGAGACTCTGTCTCAAAAATACAAAACAAAACAAAACAAAACAAAAACACATGATTTACATTGAGAATGAAAGAAAGCTTACCTAGGAAATCTAAACAACAACAACAAAAAACAAATTCACTTAACCTATATAACATGGACCTAAAATCCATAGTTCAAGTGTATGTGACAATACAAATCTCTAATCCTTGTGTGGCATAGATGTGTTGCTTTTGCTTTCAGAGTGCTACAGGTTGTGTATTTACTCTCAAGTTTGTTCTGCGTGGACTATATATTTGTGTCTCTCCCAAATTCACATGTCAAAATTGTAGCCCCCAAAGGGATGGTGTTAGGACTTAGGGCTTTAGGAGAGAGCCCTCTCTTTGCCATGTGAGAATACAATAGGAAGGTGGCCATCTGCAAACCAGGGATAGGACCCCCACCAGACACTGGATCTGCAGCCATCTTCACCTTGGACTTACCAGCCTCCAGGACTGTTAGAAAGAAGTGTCTGTTGTTTAAGCGACTCAGTTTATGGTATTCTGTTATAGCAGCCTGAATTAAGATAGTATCTGTTTCAGAATCCTCGGTTATGAAAATTCAGGATTTAACCTTTGGATTTATGTGTGAGAAAAGGATCAACTTTCTGTTGTTCTGCCATCAGTCAATTGAAACTTGACTGATAATGAATTAGTAAAAATGAAGTAGCAGAATCATGTGTCATTTATTTTGAAAACAGCATGATGTGAAAAACAATTGAGAAACACATTAACATGAAAATTGAAATGCTCGCTTAATAAGACTTTTACACATTCTTTGGGGTGATTACCATTGAAAGAGTTCACCTTCAAATCTAAAACAACACATGAAACACAAACAAGATCTAGGGATCAGAGGACATTGAAATTTGAACAAAGTGGTGTAATTTGAGGTCCTAAGGGTGATACACTGGGTTTGCCAGAAAATTTCTTTTTTCCCCTGGAATGGGTTCCTTTCCAGGGAGCAAATTTTCACCCCCATTGCATTGGGGATATAATCAAATGATATAAATAATGAAAAATGCTTTACACCCACCATAGGGACAGAGCTCCAAGAAGAAGCAAGGCCACAAGAATGAACTTCACTTCTCTCTTTGGCTTTCCATCTTGTACTTCCTGCCTAGATCTCATGGATCAGTGGTTTCATCTTCCTACACCTCACATTGGTTGTCCAAGCACCTCTCTCCTCATCTACAATATGAGGGTAAGGACATCTAATTGTAGGCTCTTGAGGGTCGAATGGGTCAGTAATATATACAAGACATTTAAAGCAGCTCCTGGCAGGTAGAAATCTTTCAAAATTTCTTCACCACCTCCTCATTAAACCATAATTCCTTTGCTGAAAAAAGAAACTAAGTTTCTTTCCTCAGTCTGGAAAATGGGCTGAGTTACCTTCAGTTACCTTTCTTCTGATCATATGTCTTATGTATTCGTTTGGTAAGACTACCCTAATAAAGTACCATGGAGTAGGTGACTTGAACACTGCAGATTACTTTTCTTACAGTTCTGGAGGCTGGAGGTTCAAGATCAAGGTTGGTGTCAGCAGTGTTGGTTTCTCTTGAGGTCTCTCTCCTTGGCTTGTAGATGACCACCTCCCTGTTGCATCCTCACATGGCCTCCCTCTGTGCATGAACATCCTTGGTGTGTCATATTGGGTTAGGGCCCCACTCTCATGTCCTTGTTTCACCTTAATTAAAAGGTTCTATTTCTTAATATAATCCCATTTGGGGTTAGAGCTTCAACATATGGATTTTGGGAGATACAATTCAGTCCTTGACACACTCTAAGATATGTAAAGCTTGCAATTAGGTGAACACTGGCCACAAGTGCCAAGTGTAAATCTTACCCAAGAACTGTGTTTCTTTTTCCGTTCTTTCTGTCAAGCACAGACTATGCAGGTCGTAAACCATCAATAATGATTCGCAGACTAAATGAACATTGCACCAGAAGTAGGAAAGCATGATATGAACATATTAGACATTTAGAGCAGTGTTGTCCAATAGCAATATAATGGGAGCCACAGAGTTGCTATATGTTTACACTTATGGCACAGCACAGTTTGGACTACCTTCATTTTAAGTGTTCACTCATCACACGTGGAAATCGACTGCCATATTGGATAGTGCAGATATCCAAAGCATGCTTTTAAAACACAGTCATGGCCGGGCATGGTGGCTCACGCCTGTAATCCCAGCACTCTGGGAGGCCAAGGTGGGCGGATCACGAGGTCAAGAGCTCTATCCTGGCCAACATGGTGAAACCCTGTCTCTACTAAAAATACAAAAATTAGCTGGGTGTGGTGGCGTGCACCTGTAGTCCCAGCTACTCAGGAGGCTAAGGCAGGAGAATCGCTTGAACCTGTGAGGTTGAGGTTGCAGTGAGCCGAGATGGCGCCACTGTACTCCAGCCTGGGCGACAGAGTGAGACTCTGTCTCAAACAACAACAACAACAAAACCACCACAGTGACAGAAGAGAATGCTTTTGGTTTAGCAGTTTAACAATGTTGATTTCTGAGAGTTCTAATCCTATTTTTGCCAAATAAAATCACATAAATTTTATGTCAAAATGCCCTTCTTGCCAAAACCATATAGTAGAGAGTGAAGAATGCACAAGTATCAGTATTGAAATGTATATGTGGAGGCCACAGTATTTTAAAAGCTGCTGTAGAAATAAATGCAGCCTCCCAGGGTCAGTGTTTTTAACATATAAATATCATTGTGAAGTCCTGAAAGACATAGCGTTTTCATTTATGAGGCATTATAATAACTGCAGGACCCTTCTTTTCACAGTAGAGGTTCCTGAGCTCATTATGTAAAAAGGAGTGTATTATCTAGTACATTCTGCTCCTGGAAGCTCATCTGCTCCAACTCCAGTGGATGTGAAAGCTGTATGTTTATATGAAAAAAAAAAAAAGTCATTAGACATTCCTGATGGTAAATCTCCCAGGCAGGGAGCCTCGCGTAAATCACTCGTGTGGCTTTGCTGACTTCCTAGTCAAACTCAGGCAGTGTCATTGCACTCAGCAAATTAAATTTCAATGCGCTTGGGAAAGTAATTGGGCCGTGAATGTTACCCGTTACTTGGAGAACTGTACATGTCCGGAAATGAAATCAAATGATGTAACATCCAATTAATATTTTGGGAGCAACTAACACTATAGAGATTTAGAGCAGGAGGGACCTAAGCCTAACCTCTAATTTTTCAAATTAAAAAACAACAACAACAAAATACCAAGGCCCTGAGGGGTTTGAGTGAGGCAACCAAGATCAGACAAATCATCTCGGCTACAACTGGGACTGGACTAGGTCCCAGTTCTACCAGCTCCTTAGCTCCTCAGCTCCTCATTCATTTCTCTTCAACATGCCAACACCTATGTTTCCCCCCATCTCTTGCTTTCTGCAGTTTTGGCCGTTTCTCTGAACTTTGTTATCTTCAGGAGGAGAGGGAGAGAAAGAAAAGCCAAAAGCTGTCAGCACTAGTTTCTTCCATTATTATGTAAGGTATGATAATTGCTCCAATTTCCTGCCTAGCTGAAGAGAAACATATGATATTATATGCACATATTGGTTTGGGAAAAAATACTTATTTTCTGAGCCAGAAGTTGATGGAGGTAAAATGAAAGAAAAAAATAAAAGTGGGTCAGACAACTAAAGGTATCTGAGACTGGAAGGATAATTTTGGTTGGGACTCAGCTATTGAGAAAGGGAAAACAGGTACTTGATAAATATTTATTTCATTGATGAATTGAAGGACATGGCAGATGAAGGAGAGGGATTCCTGGTGGTTCTTTGCCAAGACTTGGGGCCTTTTGAATGTGGAGGAGTTTGGGGTTACTGAAGTAGAATCCAGGGGTGCCTCCTACAAGTTGACATCATGGTAAGCAGGTCGTCCCACGTAGATAGACAAGGTGCTGGCATCACTGAGTCACGATTCCAGATGGGTTGTTTTCCAGCTGTGTGTCTTTGGAATAGCTTGCCTTCTTTGCAACAAGAGGGCTGCCTGAAGTGACTGCTTCTGGAGTTCCTACATCAGCCCTCTTGCTCGAGGAAGCTGTGGAGGTGGCAGGGAGCTGGTGTTATCATTCATGGAAAATCCCAGCATTCAAGAATGGAACATGTCTACAGAAAACAGGCACATCACGCCACCTTTTCCTTTGATATGAAGAAATTAGACCTTTTCAACCTTTCTTGGTGGCTTAGAATAATAGGCTGAGGGAGACAAAGGAAGCCCTGGGTGAAGCCAACAGAAGGAGGATTTTAATTCCTGTCTTCCAGGGAGCTCTGACACAGCCTCTCCTCCCCGCTCCTCTCCCATTATGTTCTGCTTTAGAAACAAGATCATCCCTGTACCTCTATACGTGGTTCCGTAGCATTCATTTAAAAGCATGTTTATTTTAAGTCTCTGACTTGGCACTGAGGACAGATTGGAAAGCACCAGCCTCAGGCACTCTTGATCTCCTGCTCCTCCTGAATGCGGTATTCATCACTTAAACGTAATATATTTATAATCAGGGCCAAGGCAGCATGACCTTGTTTCATTCCAAACAGATCACAGGCAGCTAGACGTGGAGCTTCCGGCTTTAAATCAGATGCAAGACGTGTTAGCCGTCAAGGACTTCGTTATAATTCAGTTCATCTCTTTACGTTTGATCTGTTTCTTTCTCTATTTATATAAAAAGAAAACAGAAAAGAAGTGATGGGTGGAGGGGATGTGGTAGGGGCTCCCCATGAGAGCAAACTTCAGAGGAATCCAAGGTTGCTCAGCTGGGCCCTTTCTATCAGAAGGGCTGGGGGGCCGGGGGTGTGGGCGAGGAAGCCATGTCTGAGGCTTAGATCTTCTAACGCAAGGTAATTAATTTCTAAGCCACATTTTTCCCCTTTCTGGAAACATGAAAATAAACAACAATAACAACAACACTAAAACCAAAAAACAATGGAGTCAATTGTTACTTATTGCTTCACTGCACAGCGGTGCTTAAAGAGCACTCACCAGGAATGTGTAGACTTTTTTTTTTTTTTTTCCATCCCAGGGCTTAGTCTGAGGCTAGCCCTATATGTAAATATCCTTTTAGGGTGATAACTCCAATCTCATTCAGTCTCATCTTTTACACTGTTCTGCCTTGCTCTTCCTTAACCATTTCTATAAGATACAGTAACTTGAATTGTTCTCAAAAGTCAGAATAGTTGGAGTAAAGCAAATACTGCTTCTTTTACTGATTGTAGCCAGTGGGAATCTGCGGGGGCCTGGTTGCTTTAAGGAGTCTGATTAGTTATCCGCCTACAGCAGGTTCCTACACTCTCCCACTCCTCCTATCTTCCCACCCACCCACCTACCCATGGTGCCCCTTGTTACAAGGTATTCTGTCTTGGAGATGAAAGAAGTGAGGGCTAAACTAATTCACTAACCAGCAGTGATCTACAGCTTCAGCACCTTGCATTCCTGAAGATTTATCCCATTTCGAATTCATTGCCATTTCCCTCCAGGGAAATAAAGATTGCTGCCTATTAAAGATGGGGACAGAAAAAGGCACCTTCACTGGAGACAGCCTGTACAAGAAAATAATACTGTAATCATTCCCTCCAATCAGCTGAAAAGGATTAAATCTTCTGCTTCTAAAGTAATGTTCCAATTGAGCCTTGGGGAAGAATAATTCATGATTAGGGAGAAGGCTGGTCTAGCAAATGTGAACATTATGTCCATTACTTAAACACACTTCCTGGGCTGACTGCTAATGTACCCAAGGGACTCACAGCCCCAGCAACTGATAGGCGCAATGAAACAGGCAGACAAGCACAAGAAGTATTATCATCTGCATTCAACAGCACTACATAGACTTTACCACTGCTAAATCACTGCCTTTGCTAAATAGCCCAGATAACTCATTTTAATAGAAGAATTCTTCTCTTCTTTATGTGTATTAAACAACAGACTCTTATGAGCGGTGGCAGTGTATTGATTCCTGAGAAAGGCCGTGTGAATACCAATTCTGTAATTTATGCTGTTTTGTGGCTCTGGCTGTATTTGTTATGCATAGTGTATTAAACATTCAATAGCTCAATTTAATCTTTGCAGCCAAATTGCACAGCACATCATGCCAGATAGCGGTTGTTTCATATACACAGCCCATCTGCTTCCTGTTCTATAATTCATTCAGCAGGCAAAGTTTCTGGCAGCCTCAGGCTACCAAAAATATATATATATATCCTTAGGGTACAAGAGTGCTTGGCACTCAATTAGTTTTCCGGGTTTCTGGTGCTGTGTGTGCGTGAGCAGGGCTATGTGTTCCCACTTTTGTGTGAATTAAAGATGGGAATAGTTTGCTAATTTCTGTGTCCTCATCTGGACAACTTTTCATAAACTTCTGGGGTTTCACAAAACCAAAAGATAAAAAAAGTTAAAAGTGAAACAAAAATGAGCCTCTCCCTGGGGAAATTATCCACAGCAATAAAATGTGTTCTCTCGACCATCCCTATCTAAATAGATTGATTTATAGCTTGTGGGGGGGGGGGAATAAATAAAACAACCCAAAAAGTACTATAAACTCTTGGCTCCTTTCTCTGGACGAGCCACTTGGGATTTGTGCTCTTATGGCGAATGTTTATTTTCCCTCCAATCGCCTTTCTTGGAGCCCTGCCTCTGTCTGTTAATGTCGGTGGTAACTTTGTTCTTTCCTCATCTCCACTTTCTATTTGCTTTTAAAGAAGTCAGTGTCTAAATGTTGCCCAGTGGAAAACTGCATTTGTAGTTTATGGAAGTCTTTCTGCAACTGGCAGTGCAAATGCCTGATTTTCAGAGCATTTTATGGCCTTTATACCACACTCAAGGGACATGGACCACCCTGGGTTTTGGGTGATCATTTTATACCTTTTTTGGGAAAAGTGACCAAAGAACCCATCTTATGGACTGGAATTACAGCCTCTCAGAGCGGAAGTAAATCATCCATTCCAGTGACCTCATTTTACAGGTAGTAACAGCCAACACTTGTGTAATGCTTTAGAGCAAGGTCAAACGGGCGGGTGCCAACAGGGATCGGTGAGGTTTCCCAAATGACTGCAGCCCGCCTGGTGGGGGTGGTGGGGAACCGGAGCACCCAAACCCATGTTGGAGGAGGCCAGCCGATGCCAAGCTACAGAATGTTGTCATGCAGAGTGTGGGCCTGGTGTTTCCAATTTTTTTTTTTTTTTTTTTAAAGCTGGGAATCTAGATTTTTCTTTTTAAATAAGAAATCTGCTGCTTTTTTCAATGCTGGTGTTAAGTGATATTATATCGTTTAAAGCACTGCATGGGCCAAACACAACATATCCGTGGGTCTGATAGAGTATCTGGGCCTCCAGTTTGCAAACTCTGCTTTGGAGTGTGTGCCCCCCTATCCCATGCATTCTTGTTATATTTTCCTGGTAGAACACTGACCTTTAGGGATGCCAGGGTCTTGCTCAAGTTTGTACTAGACATTAGGGGCAGACCTAGGTCCCGGATTTAATCTCCTGGCATAACTTTCTGGGCTCCCTTCTCATGTTTTCTGTGTAACCATGGGATTCCCTGCAGTGCAGGGAGATTTGTAGACATTCTTATCCTAGTCATTGGGATCTTTGTAGCACTTTATTTCTGCTTCTAATAACCCACTCTGCTATTACCATCATTAGCATGTATTATTTTGGTTTGATTCATGCCTTTTTCTAGGATTATGCTCCTTGAGTAAACTGTATGTTTTATAAGCACGGTCCATGATGCAAATAAAATATCAGCTTTATTTTGGCCTTCCACATTCTTTCTTTTTTTTAAAATTTCAACTTGTATTTTAGATTCAGAGGGTACCTGTGCAGGTTTGTTACAGGGGTATATTGAGTCATGCTGAGGTTTGGGGTATTGTTGATCCTGTCACCCAGGTACTGAGCATAGTACCCAACAGGTAGTTTTTCAGCTCTTGCCCCCCTCCTTGTTTTATTTATGGCTGTGTAGTATTACATGGTGTTGATCCCATGTCTTTGCTATTATGAATAGTGTTTCAATGAACATACAAGTGCGTGTGTCTTTTTGGTAGAACAATTTATTTTCCTTTGGGTGTATACCCAGTAATGGGATGGCTGAGACGAATGATAGTTCTGTTTTCAGTTCTTTGTGTCTCCCACTGTCCTTGAAGCTTATTCATTGATGGTCATCTCCTAGTCTATCTCTTCTCTTCACCCCATGATAACTACAGAAAGCACAGGCTTTTCTGTTCATTCTCCACTAGTACACAGTTCCACAATTCCTTTGTGTTGCAAAAAGGCCCTTGGTTTAGTAATTTGAATGTTCAAACCTAAGGAATAATCAAAACTTCCAACCTGATTCAGTGTTTGTGGAATGATAGAATTCTAAGAATGACCACCAATGAACTTCAGTTTTGTATAATTGCCTTTCCTTTGACTGAGGGTGAAATTTGTGAATACGATAACTATCCCTCTCGTGATTAGGCTACTTTAAATGGCAAAAGGGAGATTATTCAGATGGGCCAATCTAATCACATGAGCCCTTTAAAAGCAGAGTGTTTTCTCTGGTTGGTAGTAGAAGTCAGAGACATTGTAAGCCTGCAAAGGATTTGATGTTCTATAAAATCCTTTGAAGATGGATCAAATCCAGCTTTGAAGATGGATGGGGCCATGTGCAAGGACCTGAGAGCCATAAGGAACTGAAAGTAGTGACTGGCTAACAGCTAGCAAATGGAGAACTCAGACCTAGAGCCACTGGGAATTGAATTCTGCCGACAACTGAATGAGTTTGGATGTGAATTCCTTTCCAGATCCTCAAGATAAAGCTTTGCTGGCCAACACCTTGATTTTAGCCTTGTGAGACTTTTAGCAGAGAACCCAGTAGAGCCATGCAGGACTTCTGACCTGCAGAACTGTGAGATATTAAGTGGATGTTGTCTGAAGCTGCTAAGATTGTGGTAATTTGTTATGCAGCAGTACCAAACCAATTCAGGTTTACATCTCCCCTTTTCCAGTCAGGCCTTCAGTGGTGCATGGGAGGTTAATGGCTTTTCATGCTGTTTTCTCCACATTTACCTTGTCTTCCACTAGCTAGCTGCTGTCTGACTGGGGAAGTGGGTTGATTAGAGTAGGGGGAAGAAAATGTAAATGAAATGTAAAAGACAATGTAAGGGACAGGCAGTTCTTACTTGGCTGGTGTCTTCTTCTCTCTTGGTTTGCAGAGGGTTCAAGCTGGCTCTTTAGTGGGCAGTGTTGTAGGAATTTTAGAAGTTCCTTGCTGCCCTTTTCTTCTATAGCTCCCTTGGCCTGGGCTGATGCTACTTTTTGAGTGACCACTGAACAACCTGAAAAAGGTCTTGTGTGGAGTTGCATTCCTGTATCGTCTACTTTTGGCCCACAAGATATACTGCCTCCCTGCTCTCCTTCCTTGCTGCAGTTGGTTCTGGGGCTGCAGGTAGATTCCATGCTGCAATGCACTTCTGGCTTTGCCACCCAGTCAACTCATCCCTCACCTTTTAATTTTGGGGGCTGGCATCAGAAACCTGCCCGTATTCTGCTTAGACTTTCTCAGGTATGAGTCAGACAGCAGGTCTTTTCATCTCCCAATAGCAAATCATTTCAAAGCTTTCTAAGTAAACATGTGCAGATTCCCTTACAGGATGTATGGAGAGAAGGCAGCATTCCTTGCCCCTTTCCCTAAAGGACTGTGGTGTGGCAGGACCAGGCTGTGGCTTTGTATGTTTCTAGGGGCAGCATTCATATTTCATTCTATTTATCTGACAGCCTTTGGAGCTCCAGAACACATAGAACGCACAGAACACAACTTGAAAGGTACCTCTGAGTTGTGTAATGGGATTCCCCTTATGATGAGGATTCGCTGTAGGGTGTAACTTTCTTCCAAAAATATCCTTCACTGATCTTCTCTGCTTACTCTCTCTTCCTCTTTATCTTTTCAAAGTGGGTGGCTGGCTTCAAGATTGGTGGAACAGGTTCTCCTGTATTGCTATTGTAAGTTCTGCTTATGGGAGGTTGTGTCTCATACTAGCTTTGGTATCTTATCATATGAACCCCTTATTGACAAGTGTGATATGAAGGGCTCTGTTCTAAAATTCTGCCGCACTTGTCTATCTGCGCATCTAGCTCAGGGGCCAGCTCCCTGCAGCACTCCTGCGAAAGAAAGCATGGAGCGAGTGGATTTTTCTGAAAAGCACTTAGATTGGATGTCCCAGCCGTACTGGCCTCTCTCTCCAATTGCTGGTCAATAAACTCTTCCACAAGCGAGGAGTGGTCAGAATCTTGTCATTTGTGGCACATCTCTGGAAGGCTTCGGGTTCCTGTCTCAGGCTGCAGGGGATTTTTTTACTGGCTATCTGTCCTCACTTAACAGTTCTTTTGATTTTTGAGGTGTTCCTATTCTCTGGGTTTGTGCTGCTGCTGCTGCTGCTGCTGCTGCTGCTGCGTGTGTGAGTGTGTGTGTGTGTCTGGCTCTTTTTCTGTCTGTGTTTTCCCTCTGTTGAATGCTTGGATCTCAGTGATGTATCATTCAGGAAAATCAGTCTGGCTGACAAGCACAATCACTCTCTCCCACTTTTGCTCACTTCCTGCCTGCACTTCCTTCCGCTCAGGGTCTGCTTCAACTGTGCCAGGCCTAGGCTTCCGGACATGAGCTTTTGGCAAAATCTGCTGATACAGAACATGGGTTCAGATGGTGAGGCGGCTCTTTGACACAGCTGCTGTCTTATGTGGGTCACCTATATTGCCAGAAACACAATGGCATATTGTTCATGAGGCTGAAGACAGCCATTTTAAGTGATTGAGTGAGTGTCAGCCTCACAGGTTTGGGCGTGAGTGTCTGCTTTAACCAGCCAAAAGTTTCTGTCTGGAAGAACAGCCCTGGTCCACTTGCCTGAAGGGCATCTGAGCGCTTTTCTTTTCTTATCTGAGTCCTAAACTCTTACTCTAGGTCTCCCAATTAGATTGACAGTACTGGCCATTCTCTCTCTCTAGCCTTTATCAGAACAGGTCCAAAACCATACATTCACACTACGGTATAAATGATTGAGGGCTTAAGGTGATAGCCATAGCAGGGTATTAAAAATCTTCAGTAACATGGCTTTACAATTTCTGACATCATCCAGTGTGATAGGGGAGAATTGGAGGGACTGTGTGTCTGAAAGTGAGTGTGCATATGCATGTGTGTGTGTGTTTGTGAGCCCTAGCCCAGAATTAACCATCTATTATTATGCAAGTCAAGCTTTTGTTGCCTTCCTTTCTTCCCTCTAGGGCTTGTGAGTAGGTCATTGCCTTGGTGTAAATTGAAGATCCTCCCAAAGCCTGAGCAACCATGATATCTACTCTGGGGCCTGCCAAAAGCCGGTGATTTCTTCCACGAAAATTAGTCATTTGGGTCATGAGGTAAAGAAATTCTCAAATTCCAGAGTTACATAGTCATCCACCAGTCCTCATTGTCTAGTTATGTTTTCATTCAGTAACTATCTATTAAGTACATGCTGGGTCCTTGCCATGCTGGAGGCTACAGGACACAGAGGGGCCAGACAGAGTGTAAAAATCCAGTCTAGTGAGTGGATGAGGAAGTGTATAATGTTCTGATGTGGATGGGATCATTGAGAGCCAAGGGCATTGTTCCAGACAATGGGAATGGATGGGTAAGAGGAGACTGCTGGGCGCTGAGCCTTACTGAGAGTGACAGGAAGAATGTACAGAAGAATGGAGAACCACAGACAATCTCGGCTTCCTTCACAGTTCTGTCCAGGACTTCCCTTGTATGTCTGCCCTCTAGCCTCCCCTGTACCATCCATCTCTCCCCCTTTTCTCCTTCTCTTCTTGGCATGACTGCTTCTCTTTGTCTCTCAGCCTGTTCCTTTAAACCCTCTTCCCCACTGTGCTCCTGGTCTCTAAACTTGCTGTTTTTAGGAGGACAAAGGGAAATGGAGCTGTAATGGGACATGTCTTTCATTTTCTGCATATGCCCTGACTTTGAAAGAAGAGAAGGAAATTTGACCTTAGATGATAGGGCTGTGTGTGTTTGTTTGTTTGTTTGTTTTTCCTTTCAAGTGGTTCCAAAGTTTATTGAGGATAGTGATCATGCACTGTGGTTGAAAATAAGTAGATGCAGAAGGTTGGTGATGGGGGTAGAGTTTGTAGTCTACCTTCTCCCAGGCTGGTTCTCCAGCAAAGAATCCTTAAAGAGCCTCCCAAGGCCAAAGACAGGCAATTCACATGGTGAGGTTACAGTGAACATTATGTTTAAATTGAAGGTTCAGGAGGGAAAAGTGAAAATTGCTTCACCTGCTTACGGCTCTTGTCCTGTTACTGTACCTCTTGCATTTCAAACTGTCCTGCAAATCTTCAGCTGGAGTGTGAGAGAGGGAATGTGGTTGCCTAAATTAATCCCCGTACTCATTTTGCATGAGAAAGAACACTAGGGAGTTGTTGCTTCACTTTTGGGAAACAGGCACATCTTGGCTAGCATTCTTTAGCATAGGGCCCAGGAAAAACAGCTTCTAAACTAATGTCCACTGATGAAATGAGACTGGGCCACTTTATTTGATAAGCCATTCTTATTGTGAACAAAATAAAAACAAAGGAAAATTAAAAATAGAGAAAACAAACACAAAATGAAACAACAGTATACAAAGCAATAATAATGTCCGTGTTAATTGTCCTTCACATGGAGATCTCAAACCTTTGTACCATTTTCTTTTCTTTTCTTTTTTTTTTTGAGACAGAGTCTTGCTCTGTCGCCCGGGCTAGAGTGCAGTGGCCGGATCTCAGCTCACTGCAAGCTCCGCCTCCTGGGTTCACGCCATTCTCCTGCCTCAGCCTCCGAAGTAGCTGGGACTACAGGCACCCGCCACCTCGCCCGGCTAGTTTTTTGTATTTTTAGTAGAGACGGGGTTTCACTGGGTTAGCCAGGATGGTCTCGATCTCCTGACCTTGTGATCCACCCGTCTCGGCCTCCCAAAGTGCTGGGATTACAGGCTTGAGCCACCGCGCCCGGCCTTGTACCATTTTCTTAAAAAGGAGAGGAGGTCTTGATAAATAAAACAAAATCGGCATATGCTAGTAAATCCTATCCTCAGAAAAGGCACAAACTCTCAATGCATCATAAGGCTGTAGGGAGTAGTCCAATAAAAGGAAAAAAATCTGCTCAGTGAAAATACTTTACAAGTGAATATATATTTACTCTAAAAGAGGGATTTTAAACAAACTTCAACAGTGACCCCATTCAGGTGATAACAAGTGGTAGCAATGGTTATATGCATCTCTTCTTGTTCCCCAAAGTGAGCCAGAATTGGAGATGATAGTGCAATGCATGAAAAATTACATGCACTTTATTCTCATTTTAATCAGCATTTCTTATTCTGTAAACACATGGGCCTCTGATGTTCCCACCCAGGTGATTCATTCGAGGAGGAACGCACACTCTCTCTCACTTCAAACATTTGGCTGCTCCATGAGAAGAATCACCATCACCCTGCTCAACCCATTTAGCACCTCTAGAAGTCACTACATGGATTTAGTGATTAATGATCATTGATTTTTTCATGCCAGCCTAATCGTCACACTTGAGTGGGGCTGATGTAGACCCAGCTGTGCTTAATTAGCCCAGAGGACTTAGAAACCATATTTTAAAGACAGGCTTGTAATGGAAGAAGCCTTCTCAACGATGCTGCCTGCTGTGGTGAACCCAGACATGTGGCGGACACTGTTTTTCATTAGGTCCAAGGAGCATGTCTGGGAAATGGATGTTGTGTAAAACAGACATGTGTTGTCACATCAGATTTGGGAAAGCTATTGTCTTCTAGAACATAGGTTGTAAAAGGCGACAGCTCAATATGAATTTCTTTCTCTGTGGCATGTTCTTGACTAATTACTTATGACAAAATACTTGTTTCAGTATAGAAGGTAGGTGTGTTATATGACATCATTCTATATAGTATGTTTACTTTTCTATTTTTGGTGAATTTAACCTTTTCTAGCATCCACCTTAAAATGTGGACTTTTTATTATCCTTGAAAATGTTCCACATCTATAAGGATGTTTTCTTTTATTCAGGATCCAAAATGAAAAACCAACCTACCTTCCTTCCTTCCTTGCTCCCTCCCTCCCTTCCTCCCTGCATTCCTTCCTCCTTCTGTCCATCTCTTCTTCCATTAGATGTATCTTCTTTATAGAAAATATAAGGAAATAATAAGAAAATTATTTCTGAACTCAGTCCATTCCCTATCAGCTGAGAGGCTTAATATTGACTTCTGTTGCATGAGCATGTACTTTCTAGGCATAGCCCCTAAACAGTGACTTATTTCATACTCACAACAGAAAGTCATTCAAGAGTCATCCTAGCTTCAGTTTTAGGTAGCATCTGGCTTGAATCAAATTGGAACCAATGACATAGGAAAGCCATGGCTTTTATTAGTACTTCTCTTAACCCAGAGGGCCCCAAGGAACTTTATACGATAAGATGCTCAATGAGTTTTCAAGGAGTGTTTATAGATGTACTTGTGGATATCTCTGGAAATGGTAGAAATGTTCATATGGGGAAGTCATAAGGAGACAAAGAAAAAACTTTGTTGCAAGGTTTGGTGCCATACTATTTAGCTGTTGACTAGGGAAATGCTTGATAAAGTTGGAGCAAAGACAAGACTAGGCAGAGCATGGAGAGTGAGAGTAGCAAGTGAGTTGACTTTTAGAAGTCTAGAAGCCTTGAAATTGATCCTGAGAGAGGTGCCTATTTTCAGTGTGAAAGGTATTATCTTGGTGCCAAAAGCAGCATTGTATTTACATAGAATGCATTGTTTAGAACTCTTTGGACTGCCAGTGACCAAAACTCAATTTAAACAGTTTAAGCTAAAAGGGGAATTTGTTGGTTCACATAGCTTGGAAGAAAATAGGTGCAGCTTACACGACTGAAATTATAGTATAGTACCCAGGACCTCAAGAACTGAAACCAAGCACTTGACATCAGGTGCCTTTCCGTCTCTTGCCACTTCATTCATTCATTCATTCATTCATCTATCCATCCATCCATCTACCCATCCATTCAGCTGGCTGGCTAACCGTCTCACATTTTTATCTTTGCTTGATTCTGTCTGCAGACTGAATTTCTCCAAATGCCAGGATTTAGCAAATGCAGTCTCATGATGCATATGGCAATCCAATGGAGGGACACTGCTTAACCCTATTGGGTCATCCATCAGATCCTCCTTTAACCTAGACTAGGGAAAGAGGTATTATTTGGCTAGGTGTGGGTCATGTGCCTATATCTGTGGGTGATGTTTTGAGGTGAAGACAAAGTGGTTGCATTAGCACAAGAAAGGGTAGAACACTTTGCTGAGCTCGCAAAGATAATGTTCACCCTTGTCCCTTATAAATGTCATTGTAACATTCCCACTAACAGGCCTAGTAAATTTACTTTTTTCTGAATAACTGTTTATTATGTTCAATGCATTTTCACTTACAATTAATTAAATTTTTGCTCTCCATGGTCTTATGCAGCGTACAGTTAAACACTTAGCCTCACTTTATTGATAAAAACATCCAGGTCTGGACTAAATAGTAGTACACGTATAGAAGGGCATAAAAATAACTAATAGATATACATTAAAAAAACAAGAATTAGAAGATCTAGATGTAGTTCACATTCTTCTTCTTCCATAGTAGGAACTAGAACTATGTACACACAAGGGGCTTGCTGTTTATGGGCTTGCTTCAAGCCCAGTTGTGAAGTAACCTGAGGTCTTAGGCTTGGAAGGGCAGTATTCTCAATGTTTAGATCAAATAGTTTGTCTCAAGTTTATTTTGTGGCTTCAGGTTATCTACTTTTGCTATTCTTGAAGAGTTAAAAGTTTTCATAGCATTAACTCACTGTAAGCAAGAAGACCTGGAGAAGGCAGTGAATGGTACAAAAGGCGGTAACAGGCTTCAATTTCTACTTATTTATTTATTTATTTTTTGAGATGGGGTCTTACTATGTTGCCCAGGCTGGAGTGCAGTGGTGTGATCTCGGCTCACTGTAACTCTGCCTCCCTGATCTAAGCGGTTCTCCTGACTCAATCTCCTAAGTGGCTGGGATTACAGGTGTGGGCTACCATATCTGGCTAATGTTTGTATTTTTAGTAGAGACGGGCTTTCACCATGTTGGTCAGGTTGGTCTCGAACACCTGACCTTGTGATCCACCTGCCTCAGACTCCCAAAGTGCTGGGATTACAGGCGTGAGCCACCATGCCTGACAGGCTTCAATTTCTATCTTCTGGGCATAAGTCAGCTACTGCCGAGACAAGGCTTCAGGTCAAGCCTGCTAAGCACTGCTGGGAGTTGCTATGGGAACTGCTTGGTTATCTACTTTTCCTTGTTTCCTCCCTCTTTATCATTCTGAGCCTGAGCAGACAAATTTCTGTCTGACAGTATCTCATATACATATCTTGGATCCTGGGCATAGATAAAGTAATTCTCACTTTTTTCCCTTTTCTCCCTTAATATCATCACTCATTTGAATTTAAATCTGAGTGAATTTAACTTCCTGTTGCGGTGGAAACCTACTCCTTGTGTGGTAATCTATATTTATAATGAATTATCACTTGATTTCACTTGGAAGTCATTGTAGTATAACCCCCTTCATGAGAATCTGCCAAAGTAGATGCTCTAATCTGGGCAAAGGCTCCCTGTGGTCATTTTTTCCCTTCTCTTAGCTCCTTTTCATCATCTTTGTATAGTTACCTCTTTCCTCTTTGTGGTAATTGTATGATCTGAATTTAATATGTCCTTCATTTAACATGGATTTAAGCGTTTTGTAGAGGAAAGCGTTAAGGTCTAAATAAATAAATCTCTGAGAACAGAATAGCGAGGAATATTTCTTTTGGTATTGAAATAGCAGTATGTTTGGCTGGGTGCAATGGCTCAAGCTTGTACTACCAGCACTTTGGAAGGCTGAGGCAAGCGGATCACTTAAGGCCAGGAGTTAGAAGGAACTCTTCCAACATTGGAATATTTTCTTTTGAAAGCACTAAGTGTAGTCATTTAAATTGATAAGTACCGTACTGTCCTAAAATATTTGATGTGTCTTATTAAAGATAAGTATTTTCAAGGCAGGAGGATCACTTAAGCCCAGGAGTTTGAGTCAAGCTTGGGCAATATAGGGAGATCCCATCTCTACAAAATATTAAAAAATTAACCAGGCATGGCGGTACACACCTGTAGCCCCACTACCAGGGAAACTGAGGTGTGAACCTCTCTTAAACCTGGGTGGTCAAGCCTACCATGAGCTACTGCACTCCAGCCTGAGTGACAGTGAGACTCTGTCTCAAAAAAAAAGAATATTTAAAAATCCATACACAAGATATCAATGGAGATATAAGTATATAACAAATCCAGGCTAGTATAATCAGTGTAATTAAGCTTCCTGACAACTAAAGCAAAAAAGGAAAACTCAATTTAATATTGAATTTCTCCTTTGAAAAAAAGTTAGCATAACATTTCCTCAGCCAGTCAATTTTTTCTATAGTGCATATTTTAAAAATATTTTCAGGGATATATAAATTCAAATGCTGTTGTTCAGGATGTTTATTGCAGTGTTATTTATACCAGCAAAAATGTAACTAGAAAGTAAATATTGAGGAACAGTAGTATAGTAATGTGGCATACTGCTATTACTTATGTGATATGTGTTCATAAAACAAAATATTATGATAGCATATAAAACCATGTTGAAAATGATTATTTTACATTCTGTGAATATGTTTATGATGATACATATAGAATATATACATATGTATATTCCATAACAAAATATCAACAGTATCTTTATTAGGATGATGGAATCATAGATCACTTTTATTCACTTTTATTTGCTTTTTAAATTTTGCTTATTTGTATTTTCTCATAAAAATATGTATTGCTTTTTGTGGGTTTTTTCCCAATTTTAAAAGAATATTGTCATCCATGGACCTTTAATGCAAGAGACATCTGACAACCTAATATCGATGCTTTGAACAATGGCTTTACTAAAACACAAAAATATTCTTCATGAGACTCTTAAAATTTGATAGCATAACTTAGTGAAAGCGTTTCTTTGCATTGTGAATCAAGGCAGTAGCAATCCAATGAATACCAGGTAGATAACTTCAAGTGATTTAACATATGTGCTGACAAATTACAGCAGTGCTTCTTGAAATTCAGTGTCTACTTATATTACTTGGACATCTTGTTCAAATGCAGATTCTGATTCAGTAGTTTGGGTGGGGCCTGAGCTTTCTGCATTTTTAACAATGCTGCTGGTCCATACAGCCTGTGCATAGTAAGGACTTAGAATGCCTAAGGAGTCATATGTAACTTACTAGTTCCTACCCAAGTGAAATGGTTTTGCCATGTCTGCACCCAAATCTCATCTTGAATTGTATAATAGTTCTCATAATCCCCATGCGTGGTGGGAGGGACCTGGTGGGAGGTCATTGAATCATGGGGGTGGTTACTTCAATGCAGTTCTCATGATAATGAGTGAGTTCTCACGAGATCTGATGGTTTTATAAAGGAAAAAGAGGCCTTTCCCTCTTTTTCTCAGCACTTCTCCTTGTTCCTGCCATGTGAAGAAGGATGTGTTTGCTTCCCCCTCTACCATGATTGTAAGTTTCCTGAGGCCTCCCCAGCCATGTTGAACTGTGAGTCAATTAAATCTTTCCCTTATAAATTATCCAGTCTTGGATATGTCTTTATTAGCAACCTAAGAATGGACTAATACACCATGTTTATCCATTAGAGTTAACCATAGAACTTTAAAAATACAGATTTCAGGAGCCCACCTCATATCTAGAGAATCACAATTTTTACAAAATTTCCCCAGTTATCTGGATAAAGCTGGTTCCTAGACAGGGTGTGTGCAAGATTCATCTCCTGAGACAGCCTTATCTGCCACCCATTTCAATGGCATTTTTGATAGGAGCAGCACAGAAGCCTACCTGGGGTGTGGCCTGTTTCGCTCTGTGTAAGAATTAGCCCCATGCCTTAAATAGCAGGCATTTGGGTGACAAGCCTGTCCATACCAAAGTAACTCAGAAACCAGGTTGGTGTTGCTACTACATCTCTGTCCACTGCCACTGTGGGCCACAAATATTTCCAGAAGCAGTATTAATTTTCCACAATTCACTGTAGATTTGCTCAAATAAATATATTACCAACTGCATATTATCTAACTCTGTCAATGAGTTCATCTAGTAACATAGTCAACAAACCTATCATTGAAATAGTCTTCATTTTTGTAATTTCTTTTCCTCCATATTTAACTTACGTAGAAAACCACATAGATGATACTGCAGCTGTCTGTTCAAAGTGGACAGATTAATTATATTTGTGTGAGGTCCAGGTTGGACTCAGATTATGAAATATACTAGGCAAATACACACATGAGCTCAATAAGTAAGGTTTTCATGGAAACTGAAAGAAGTGTGACTTGCTAAGGATGTCAGTGTCCTTCAGGATGTCTGGTGCATACAATAAGCAATGTGTGACAGCATGGAACACATCAGTTTGTCCTCTGGTGAGGTCTGACCCAGCAACTAATATATGCTGACCTGCCACTCAGAGCTGTGCTCGTGCTGCTGGTGTAAATGTATGTATCTACATATGCTTGTATCTGAGGGCAGTAAAACCCCGGCTTTTGAGTTTTAATAAGGCATACCTAATTTCCACATAAAAATTGAAGGTTAACCATGCTATCATGTGGTGGGCAATTTCCATCTCTTGTGCAAATTTGCTTTCCACAGACATTGCTTTCCAACAGGTTTATGAGAAGCCTACATAACTGTGTAGGATAGTTAATGAACAATTCACTGATTAATAGATGAGTAGCACCTTTGTAATGGGCAAAACCAGTGCTTCTTACCAGAGTACATTCTGACTGTCAGATTTTATTTTCCTGTTACCAAAGTTAAACTTTGTCCTGCAAAAGGCAATAAGATCTGGCCCCCTATGGTAATTTCTCTCTTTGGTGAATCAAACCTTGATTTCTCTTGGATGCTTTGTGTATTATAATTCCTATTATGATAACCTGCTGAGTTAGTGGGTTGTATAAATGCACAGGACAGCTGTCCAGGAATGATTACAATATGAATAATTTTACCTCCTGGCCCAAGATAAGAGTTTGCTCCATTTTCCCTCTACTCCTTGCTTCTTTCTCCTTGGCTGCACTCTGGGAGACTCCCTTTCTCCTTAGCCCCAGGCACACGTAATTATTCACATCACTGTTAAAGAAGAACGATGAGCTAAGGTTCAAGGCTAAAATGATACTGATGAGCATCATTTAGCTTCTCTTTTGGAGTCCTTTCAAGTTTATTTTTCTCTTCACTGCAGCTGCCCGGCACATGTGGTTTCATCAGGCCACACAGCATTTCCTCCTCAGTGGAGACCATTTACAGTCAGACTGTAGGTCCTTGGGATTTCCTCCCTCCCCAAGCTCTCCTGCCCCATCTTCCTTCTCTGTTCCATGCACTTCCTACTTCCTTGATTTTTCTCCTTGTTCCTCATTCCCAAGTTTCCAGTAGAGGCTCGAGTCCGGCTCCTCCACGGTCAAGTGCAGAATGTAATGGCTCACCTCCTGTTTGATTTCAGCCCTGGTCCCTGGAGGGACACAGCGTTATTGTTGTGGCCCAGCCTTGTAGCACCACAGGCTAATGGATCAATTCAGCCTTCAAAGCATCCTATGGCCTGCCGATATGAAATTCTAGCAATTACTGAAGGGGGAAGGCTGGGAAGTGGCTGAAAAACATTCCCTATTGATTGGCTCGTTGCTCCAGAGTATGATGAACTTGTTTAAGAAAAATTGATCTGACAAATTGATTTTTTTTTAATCAGAGAATCTCACGAATGCAATTTAAGTCACAATATTTCTTGCCTTGCAGAGTGTGTTTTTTTTAAAAATTTTTTTATGTTCACAAGGAGGATCTATGAGGCAAACCAGCCAATGAGAGATACTGAGAAGAGTTTTTGATGCTTTCCAGCCCTTGGTTTGTCATTTTAGAAAATGTTTTTTCTATTAAACTGGCTTTTACATTGTTTTATGCTCTTTCTGTGTTTTATGCACTTTCAGCCCTCTTGTTAAACTTCTTCACTCTGTTCTCCCAGTCCCTTGTTCCCCTCTTCAGCTCTAAATTTGAGGCTGTCATTTGGGGACCAGCCTTCTGAAAGAGCACAGGCTTTCTCATTTATTGCATGGAGAATAGGTTCTGGGAAATGAGAATCTTAATTATGGCTGAAGGTAGGCCTGTCCCTTGACATCTCCGGGAACTATCTGGGCAGTAATGGTGACAGATTGCAGACCCCAGGGCCATTCGCTCTCTGAGCAGTGACACGTCTGCAGCACATACTTGGACAACTGCTGTTGTGGGATTGAAGCAGTGCCGAAAATCCTTACCTACTTCTGAATACCCGCTCCACCTTCCCTCGCACCTCGCGTGGGGCGACGCTTTCCCCTCTCCCTAATCTCACCCGGTACTCACTTATGGGCTACATCAGCAGATTCCAAATATGGATAAGCATCAGCATCACTTTAGGGCTTTCCAAAATACAGATTGTCGGGCCTCATTCCAGACCTATTGAATCAAAGTTAGGGAATGGAGCCTAGGAAATTATAATTTAAAAGCTCCCTAGTTGAGTCCAATGACAAGCCATATTTGGGAGCCATTGGATTAGACAACAAAATTGAGTGAGTGAGAGAGAGAGAGAGAGAGAGAGAGGAGAGAGAGAGAGAGTGTGTGTGTGTGTGTGTGTGTGTGAAAGATGGAGCTAGGTAGAAGGATGGAGGAAAAAATTTGCCCCAACACACAATGTGCAATTTATCCCTTTAGAATTCTTTATTAACACTGTAGGGGAGGTGGGAAAGCTTATTCTCTACCCTCTTAGGTTCCATGGCTGGGAAATTAAACTGATGAAAGATAGATTAACAAGAGAATAGCAGAGTTTATTAACAATACAGTGTACATACCCATGGGAGAAACTCAGTGATAAGTAACTCAAAGGGGCAGTTAGAACATGGAACTTATCTAGCACCCTAGCAAAGAACAATACATTTGTAGAGAGGTGACAAGACAAAGTAAAAGAAGTTTAGGCTTCTAGGAGTGGTAAACTGTGGGAAGGTAAATATACGCGGGAAAACGAATGGAAGATAAGAGCTATTTCAGTAAAGTTTCTCTTGGTGCCATCTCTGGTCTGAGAAGAGATTACAGCGATTTAGAGTCTTAAGCATTGTCTTCCTCCTCCTGGTCCAGGAGACAGAAACACCTTTACAAATGGAAATTTATATCCTGCTTTTAGGCAAATGGAAGGAGTACAGAGAGCCTTTCTGGCATCTGCTGTATCTCAATTGTCTCAGCCCAAATAACCCTTCTGTCAAAGAAGCATATTTTGGCCAGATATGGTGGCTCACACCTATAATCCCAGCTCTGTGGGAGGCTGACGCGGCTTGATCACCTGAGGTCAGAAGTTTGAGACCAGCCTGTCCAAAATGGAGAAACCCCATATCTACTAAAAAAAAAAAAAAAATGAGTGGGGCATGGTGGCACGCACCTGTAATCCTGGCTACTCAGGAGGCTGAGGCAGGAGAATCACTTGAACCAGGAGGTGGAGGTCGCAGTGAGAGGAAACCATGCTACTATACTTCAGCCTGGGTGACAGCGTGAGACTCTGTCTCAAAAAAAAAAAAAAGCATGTTTTGGGGTGTCATATTCTGATCCACTATAGTGCTTTGAACTCTGAATGTGCTTGTATGGAGAATCATGAGATGAAGCTGTTTGGTACTTAAGTCTAATAAGAATAAAAAATAAATAAATAAAATAATAGAAATAATTTCATAGAATAAGAAATAAAGGACAGAGCGATTTCAAGAGGGGGCGTGCTGAGGGTAGAGGCGAGCACAAGAAACACGTTTGGCACACTTCAGACCTGGGTTCAGAAGCATTTCAGCCAGGGCTGCAAGCCTCTACCACAAATGAAAAAAAGTACCTGTGCCCTAAAGTTCTGATGGCTTACTCATACTAAAGCCCACACCCAGCTTCTTTGTTATATGTTAAAGTAATGGATTGTATAAAAGTGGAACCATATCTGGACCTCTGAACACAAAACTTCAGGAGCTGTGTCTATAACTTTGCCAAGCCTGCCAGAGAACGTTCTAAAGTGCTTGAACCACAAGAGAAATGCAGGTTGCCAATGCCAGAATATATCCAGGAAATATGTTCCCAAATGAGTTTTCCCTCCATAATCTCAAAAACCTGCTTCCCAGGGCGAAATTTTTAAGCAACTTTGCTGCTTGTTTGGTGAGCTTGAATGAGCTGAGAGATGGGGAAAAAGAATCTTCTGGAAGTCATCTAGAGTGGAGATGATTCATGGACTTGGAAAATAGTCTAAATTTTAGTACACTCAAGTACAACTTTTTTTTTTTTTTATTTTGAGACGGAGTCTCGCTCTGTCACCCGGGCTGGCGTGCAGTGGCCGGATCTCAGCTCACTGCAAGCTCCGCCTCCCGGGTTTACGCCATTCTCCTGCCTCAGCCTCCCGAGTAGCTGGGACTACAGGCGCCCGCCACCTCGCCTGGCTAGTTTTTCGTATTTTTTAGTAGAGACGGGGTTTCACCGTGTTAGCCAGGATGGTCTCGATCTCCTGACCTCGTGATCCGCCCGTCTCGGCCTCCCAAAGTGCTGGGATTACAGGCTTGAGCCACCGCGCCTGACCTCAAGTACAACTTTTAACCACTGAATTCATCCCTGTCATTACCTTTTACTCTGAGCTCCTGCAAAGCAGACTAGCTAGTTTGTTACAGTAGCGTTCAGTCCTCACTGCACTTTGTAATTATCTGGGGTGCTTTATTAAGTACTCATGCCTGGGTCCATCCCTAGACCCTGACTTAATTGGGCTGGGGCTAAGTCTGAGCATTCCTGTAAAAGCTCCCTAGGTGATTCCAAATTGTGGCCAAATTTGAGAAGCCCTGGTGTATTTAGATTCAAAGGTAGCCAACTGAAATTTTGCTGAAGTTCGAAATCTTCCTTTTAATTTTCTGCCTTTGCACTTCTGGACTTCTGAAGGAGACAATGCAGAGCAGAGAAGGGAGGCGTCTTCTGTTTGCCAAATTTGTGATGAAAACAAAGGCCTCCTGTTTCAAGTACTTCTCAGATAGCATGTGGGCTCTCTTCAATACACAGCTCTGCTTTCAGCAAAATTGTTAATTATAGATCATAATAAGCTGTTAGGAGCAAAACACACATAATTTGAAAGTGAAATGAGGCACAGTACATAGATAAAGCAATTGTTTGTTTAAGAGGTGATTAGCAGCAGCAAAACAAGCAAACTGATACTTGAACCTGAAAGAAATTACCCCCATTTGGAATTGTTACACTCTTCCATTATTTGTGCGTTGCAGCCCAATGCAAAGGGGAAAGGCGGCTGCTGTCAGTTATCTTTTTTGTCTGTGTGTGCCGTTGGGAGGATATAGTCTATGCCATCTTAGAACTAAGATGATATTAAAAGAGTAGCCTGTCAGAAGGAATGAAAAGAAAGGAAGAGTCTCCGTTTCTTGAAGGAGCACAACTGAGATTTAAATTGTTCTGAGCTATGATAAATTATAAGGCTTTAAAACCACTGTAATCACTGAATGAACAAAACAGTTTGCCTTGGGTAATTATGCCTTTTTGGTCTCCTTCATTTTCAAGTTATTTTCCCCTTGTAAATGTTACACTCTGGCACTGTGTGCTGTGTCAAAGAGTGTTAATTTCAGTGTGAATCGCTGAGGTTGTCTTTAAGAGTAAGTGAGCCCAGAAATACTCGCAGTTCAGACCAAGTTAGACGAAAACATCATTAACACTTGAGCATGACATTTGGTGACTAGAGTTTCTACATCACAACTCAACCTGGGGTCAGGTGGGCTTGGGGCTTAATCCACTGATTCCCATGCGCTTTTGACTTGAGTGAGCTTTTAGACTCTGCTGCAGACCTGGAAATTCCCAGGATGGAAAGTTCATGTGGAATAGATGCCAGTTAGTGAACAAGGAAGGGTATAATAAGGATGAATAACCATGTTATTAGGGTAGATTGCAGCACTCAAGATGGGAGGTTTAATAAGCATCTGAGGTTCACAGTAAATCCTTAGCTTTTGGTTGCCTGATAATGCATTCAGATTTTTCAGCCCACCACTCACTTGAGTTGAGGAATGGCCTAATTCCTGCTTCTCAGAGGCAGCACTGTGAAGAGCCCAGGTTCCAACCCAAGCACCGTATCTAATTCCAGGTTGGCAGCCTGCTCTGAGTGGCCCAGGTGGTATTGCTGTCTGTGGAAGGTTCCAACATGAGTATCTCTCTGGTGTCTTGAGTGAGAAGGTAGAGGCAACAGGTAATTTTGCTGCAACCATCCAAATTATCATGTTTCCTGGGGTGTCTGTGTTAATGTTCCATCCTGGTGAAAGGAAGAGCCTGTAACTTCCAGTTTCCTTGGAGATAAATTCACTGTGATTTGGTGCTTGGAGAAGGCATGTTTATGACAAAAGCTAACATGCGCTGAGCATTGACTTTGTGCCGGGCATCATTTCTAGGTAGATCACAGTATGACCTCCTGTAACCATGACACACGGTTGAGGTTGCAGGCTTTCACCTCTCCAGTTTTCAAAAGAGGAAAAGGAGACAGGGAGTGGCTGGCCAACTTGCATAAGGGCACCAATTATGGGGCTAGATTGAAACCAGGCAGTCTGACCCCAGAGAATGCATAGTGAACTACTAGGTTGTACTGCTTCAAGGACACAAAACCTTCTCTCCCTCACTCAGTGATTTCCAAAGTCCCTGGGGCAGCATTCAGGCCTGGTTTATCCACCTGCCCCATTCTAGCCTCCAGGCTCCTCATACCCACAGGACAAGGAGCAGATAACTAAATGGCACTGCAGCAATGTCTCCTCTTGCCCCTCAGGAGAACCTCCTCAGTCATTGGTTCAGAAAGTTGGTCTTTTCTGACCTTGTGCCTTTCTATAGTTTGATTTTGAGGAAGTTGGGATTTATGAACTTGTTCTGGAGCGGAGGACTTAAGGGGAGCCGAAGGATGGTGTACATCGTAACTTCCTCAGATGATATCATAATGCATCCTCTCCAAAGGACCACAGATGAGCCTCCTGCTAGTTGTAAACAATACAACAGACTGGGGGATTTTAAAATCGAAGTGAGATTGCAGCTGGGGCTGCAAACATTTAATCCAAAAGGCAGGAAGTCTAAATGAACTCTGATAGAGCTGCATGGAAGCATTAGAGAGGCCAACAATCCTATAAATGTAATTGGACTTTCGAATTCATTGAGGTGATAAGACTCATCAGCCTGCATGTTTTATGCAGCCTAACTGGCCAGATCCAGGACTGCATGCATAATGGACTTCTGTGAGATTGATAAGTCTGCGCTGTTTCTTTTGATAAGCCTTAGACCTTCAGAGGTTTGCTGCATAATGCAGGCTGCTGAGTGTGCACCACTCTCCTTGCTGCCTCCAGGTAGGGAGCTGGTCTTGCTCCTATTTGTGCAATGGCCTGATTCACATGCAAGACCAGCCCCTGCTTTATTCCTTCTTTTAAGCCTCCTTCTGTGGCTTGTTTTGAATCCACTCCTGCCTCCTCCCACTTCTTCCTGTTACTAATGAGCCACTCTGGGTGAGAGACTCTGACATCTAAGGGCCTCTGGGAGCAGCAGAAAAAACTGTAGGCCTGTGCACAGAGGAGTCCCATGGTGCTGACCATTTATTTGGTGACCATGTGGGCCCAATAAGCAAAGCAAATCTGTCCAGCTCTCCCTCCCTCTGTGGCTTTGGGCCTGTGCATGTGCATTTCCCAGGACAGTTGGAGGAGGCACCAAAACTTGTCTTCATTACAGCTCTGACTCATAACCCAATTAATGGTGTCAAGAAGTGAAACATGGTCCCCAGGCCCAGCTGCCTTTTGAAAGCAAGTCCCTGCCTGTTCAGAGCAATAATGAATGGTGCTCCAGAGAGGATGGCTCAGAATCTATTCTGCTAGCCAAAGCAAGGGGAGGTTTCAGAAAGGTGGTGCGCAGTGTCAGCTCTCAGTTTTGGGGTGTGGATGCACTTGGCCTCAAAACTGCTGAGTGGGAAGGTGGGAGGGGAAATGTTTGATGCCTTCCCCGATTTCTAACTGAGGTCATCTGTCTCACCTGCCCTGGACTTCTCATATTTAAGGCAGGCAGATTGTCACCTGCCTCCTTGTATCCACTCCTCCTCCGGTTTCTCTTCTCCTCCCACTCCTTTGGCTTCTGAGTTTCTGTAGGAAGAATCTCCCTCTTCACATTGATCAGACACGCTGCTCTTTTTATTCCCTTCTAGGGCCTGTACATGGGTTGATTAACATGTGCCTTTCCTTAAATCACCGCCATGGTTTGTGGGTGAAAGGCCAACACCATGAACCCATTTTCCAAGGTCCATTATAGAGATTATTTTGTAAATTCAGACATGCTAATTTTCCACAGGGCATGTGCTAGCAAGGGCTGCCTGTGAGACTGGGACATACTGTTCCTTCAAACACCTGACTAAATGCACAGAATTTTAAACGCAGGCTTACTGTGATTAAGTGGCAATGCTTCTTCTTTCTAAGAAGCCATTTACTTCTTTCCAGAAAAAAAAAAAAAATCAAACCGCTTAACTCTTCAAATGTAGAGCCCCTTTAATATCACTAATGAGAGCTACCATATATTGAGCACAGAGTGTCAGACGCAGCACAGAGCACTCTGTTGATGTTGTCCCTAATCTCCACAGCAACCCTTCCAACAGAGAACTGTATCCTCATCTTCCAAGCGAGCACTGTTTTTCGTTTCTGAAGGGAGACAGGGTAGGAGAGGATCGTGGGCGTGCTTTGCCTCGGAAGGGAGCCAGGAGCTCCAGGGTCCTGCAGTTAATACCCATCTCTTCTTATTCCTTTCTCACCTTCTGCAGGTTGCCTTGAGATTTTTAATCTCCTAGGTGATCTGAATCCTCATTTTATGTCTCCAGAAAAGAAGGCAGGATCTCCAGGAAGGTGGATCTCCCAGACACAGCTTCAGGTGGAAGACACAGATCCCCGTGGCACCACCCTAGACACCAAGTTTCACTCAGTGGCCTGTCCCCTGGTGCGGAATGAAACCAGCATTGCCTGGTTTTTGTGCTCCTGACAAGACGACAGCCTGTGGTGACAAGGGAGGCAGTTGGATACACAGTCCCTGCCTTTCCCCAGGGACCTCTTTCTTCTGTCGGAGCCAAATGCTGCTCAGTTGAGAGCTCAGGGAACAAAACAGTCTTTGTTGCTTAAACTGAAATCTTCCCATGGCTGACTGTCCCAGGGGTCTTGTTAACAATACTCTTCCTCATTCCTCCTCTTCTTCTGCCTCCTCCTCCTCCCCAATTTCTCCCCCTGCTGCCTCCCCCTACCTGCTCTTCCTCCTCTTCTCCCACTCCCTTGCCTTCTGTGATTCTTAATCATTATACTTCTGAAACATGACAAACCTAATAGAATCTTGCCAGAGCGAGAGGCCCTAGGGAATTAGTCAAGAAACTGCAAGAGCAAAACCCATTTGGGTAGGTTTGGGTTTCATGGGAACAGTTTGGTGCAGTGAGAAGGCAGGAGGAGGAGAGAGAGCTGGAGGCTGCCCAGCTGATTGTCTCCTGGGATGGGTGCCCAGGGGGTAGGGCTGTAAATCGGCCTAGTGACTATTAACCTATTTTAGATCACAGATGTCTCTGAGAATTTGAGGAGTACACATCAGCCCAAGATTTGGGCTTGTGGTCAGGTTTCTCTGAGTGCTCAGTCCAAGGGCCAATGCTCTGCACACTTCCCACTTCTTCCCACTGGCTTCATCTGTCTTAGTTAGAAGCCCAGTAAACACATATCCTTAGGAGCTGTGACCATGTCATCAATTATCTTCCCTGGAACACTTTTGAGAGTGACAGAGGCACTATTATTAACTACACTGGGATGACCTAACGTCAACCAAGACAGTCTCAGGTGAACTGGTAAATAGCGTTTCCAAGCTCTGGTCTTGGGGTTTGGTGCTAAGGCCCAGGACTAGGAAGTGGATTCTCTTACGAACTGCTTAGACTCTCAGGGAGACCCTCAGCTTATCCAGCTATAAAGATCAAAGAATCAAACAAAATCTTCATTGTTTCTTTGGGTGCTGGTGTTTTTAATCCTTCTTTTCTTTATATGCATGTTAGAAAAAGCATATTCGGTGACATATTTTGCCTCCTACTGGTTGGTTGAATCAATGTTTTCACTTGAATGTCTGAACAAAAAGAAGTGCTTGAACTGGTGAGAATAATATAGTGCAGAGAACGTGGGACTTCCCTTTTCTGAAAGAATAGAGCAATGCTCTTGTAAAATGTTTTCTCCTTGCTCTAAGTAACTGACCACGGTGTTGAATCCTGATTATTCAGGAGCACCCACTGTTACTCAGGGCTTTAGCAGGAGCGGAGCATCTGAGGGGTTTAGCATTCCCGGTCTCTAGGGCTTCACCTCTCAGTTATAAGGAAAAAACAAGCCTGTGTTTAAAGATACAGCAGCTGGTAAGGTACTGAAATCTCAGAGCTCCTTGGGGCCCTGGGTGTAGGGTAATTTGGGAGATTCTGGCGTCAGGATTTCCCTAGTCACCTTATGCACCACGAACAAGCAGGAACTACAAATACGAAAGTCTACCAAGGACTCACGGCAGATGAAAATGACCCAGAGGCGCTGGATCAGGAGGCAGGCTTGTTCACGGTCCTTCTGGGTCAGCCGTTGATTTCCAGAATGTCCACAGGCAGGTAGTTTCTTTTCATTTCTTTCAAAGGTTTCATTTTCTCCTGCTGTTCACACTGCATGAGAATTGGGAGCAGGACATTGTAAATGGTGTAGCCACCCTGCATTCTGAAGTTAAAGGACACGCTGTGAAGCAGGCCGTGGGGTGGAGAGAAAGCAGTGGGTCAGGAGTTGGGAGCACATTGATTCTCATCCCTGACACCCACTCTGTATGTAGGAATTTACCCCATCTTTATGCTTTGGAAGTCTCTGTTTTATCATCAGAGGAGATTTTTAAATTTTTTTTAATTTTTATTTTTTTTTAGCAGTGGAGTCCTTCAAATGGGGAAATCTTATATACACTTCCTCAAATATTAAAAAATATGCATTTGCATTTGTATATGTATAAGAGGTAAAGCTATTTTGATTGAAGTGTTTAGGACCAGACTGGCACCAGCTCAGGCTATCTGTCCTGAGCGTCTAAGGCACTTCCTCTGTTGGGCCTCCACTAGCCTGGACGTTTGAGTGAATTTTTTTTTTTTTTTTTTGAGAGGGAGTCCGGCTCTGTCGCCCAGGCTGGAGTGCAGTGACCGAATCTCAGCTCACTGCAAGCTCCACCTCCCGGGTTCACGCCATTCTCCCACCTCAGCCTCCCAAGTAGCTGGGACTACAGGTGCCCGCCACCATGCTAGGCTAATTTTTTGTATTTTTAGTAAAGACGGGGTTTCACCGTGTTAGCCAGGATGTTCTCCATCTCCTGACTTTGTGATCTGCCTGCCTCGGCCTCCCAAAGTGCTGGGATAACAGAGGTAAGCCACCGCGCCCGGCCGTTTGGGTCAATTTTTAAAAAGTGTCATGCTCCAGTCTGATGCAGCCCCCGCACCAGGCCCTACACGGGAGCAAAGTGAGCAAGAGCTGAGGGGAAGCCACTCCCCTCCCCTTGGTCTGCTGCAAATTGCCCAGGTCCTGCCCTCAGACTCCTAGCACTTGAGAATTGTTGAACTTGGTTTCTCCAACGAGCTCCTTCCAATCTTCAGTGTAGTAGACACACTCATTCTGGATTGAGGACTGGAGTGTCTATACTGCAGTGAGCCACTGGAGTTGTCAGATGAACGTAAAGAGCTAGAGGAGAAGCACTTGGCAATGAAGAAGCCTGACTCAGATTCCATGCCATGTCCCCCAGACACCCACCGCGCCTCGGAGCCAGAATCCTGGCTCACTGGTTGCCGCACTTTCTGCTCCCTGGACAATTCTGGTACTCAATTTTATTGTTTACCAAGCCTGTTATTTGGGACTGTGAAATACGATTCTTGAAGGCTACAGTGAAGCGACTGGCGCTTGGGGACCAGGCACCTTGGGTTGTAAATCAATCTCCTCCCTACAGAAACTCCAGCCGTTAAACATTACAAGGTGAAGAGTAGCCCCCTTGTGGGACACCCTGCAGCGATTGCCATGTTAGCTGAAAAGATTGTGTTTCTGGAAATGCTCTAATGGAAGATACAGAATTCTCTCTTGGGATTATATTTTCACGCGTGGGAGTATCTGTTAACAGGAGATAAGTAGAGCTAGGCACTGAATGATTTGTAGAGAACTTCCTCTCTCTTTCTCTCTCTCTTTGGTATAAAAAGGGGACAGATACTTAGATAAAATATATTTCTTGACAATTCTGTTCAGTATTTCAAAAAAGCAAACAACCCTAATTCTACCCATCAGAAAATAGTGGATTCTCTGTAACCCTTTGAATCTCCTCAGGTCCTAGCATGTTGGATACTTATTTATCCTAAAATTTTATTTTCTTTGATTATTTCTAAACAATCAGCTAATCTTTTTCTATACGTTAGAATTATGCTTGGAGAGAGTCACTGAGTGACTGGTTAATGAGCTGATGTGGTCACCGACTATCCTGTGATAGTATCTGAGAAAATCCAGATTCCAAATGGGCCAATTGAACTAGTTTTTCAGTTTGAGAAAATGAAGAATTTCTGGTGGATGGTGGTGATAGTTGCACAATGAGGTGAATGTATTTAAGGCCACTGAACTGTATACTTGGTTCGAGTGGTAAGTTTTATGTTATATATATTTTACAATTAAAAAATAAAATATTTAGGTCTGAGTTTTTATTTTTAGACTTTACTCAACCCAAACCAAAGGTAGTTTTGTTTTGTTTTGTTTTGTTTTGTTCATGACTTGTGAGGATGTGGTGTATTTCATATCACCCAGGATTCTTCTGCTTGCTTGTGAGTTTTAAGTTCCCAAATATTAATTCCCTTTTCTCTGTCACATGATTCCTGCCTAGCCATTTCAAATACTGAGGAACAAAATAAAAACCAGGCAGTGTTTTCCTTGCAGAACTCCTCATATAAACTAGTGATTTGGGAGTCCTGCAAAAATCTCAGAATCTGTGTTTACCTTGGACAAATATTTAGAAAATTTATTTGGACAAAATTTGGAATGGTGGGAACTCCAAAAATATTTTTTCCACAAACTGACCAATTCGTGCTTTACCTGCTTTCTTACCTCTAAGCTCTTTATTCAAAAAATACGCTTATTATGTGCCTACAATTTTCAAGGTCTCACATGAAATCCTTTGAGAAATATGATACTGATCTATCCTCAAGACAGAACTAGAGATGTGGATATAACTAAAACAAAAGAATAGGACCAATACCCTGAATAGACTCTTTCCATCATTCATTCAGCAATTGCTTATTGATTCCCCAACAAGTGCCAGACACTTTTTGTATTATGAGAATTCAGAGATGCAGAAATGCCTTCCAGCACAGGACAGCAGAGAGCTCTGTGGAAGAGCTGACATTTCCAGAAGCTGGTTACGGAAGGATATGTAACATTTGAAGGGCATTCTACAAAGTGAGAATAGAATAAGCAAAGGTAAAGAAATGGGGAACAAAGGGTATATTTGGAGAGGAATAGGCAAGATTAAATGGGTCAGCAAACTTTCTCTTTAAAGGGTCAGGTAGCAAATATAGTGGCTCTGCAGGCCAGATGGTCTTTGTTGCAGATACTCAACTCTGTTGTAGTGTGAAAGCAGCCATAGATAATACCTAAATGAATGGGTGTGTCTGTGGTTCCAATAAAACTTTATTAAAGCTTTTTGAAGCTCATTTGGCCACTGGCTGTAGTTTGCTGACTTCGAGGCTAGATCCCAAGATGGGTGAGGGGACATGGGGGGATGTAGAAGTAGACCCCCGTCGGATTAGGGTGGTGTTTGTATTTCAGGCTAAAGATATATATATTTTTCAATGTAGCAATGAGAAGGTTCATGCTTTTGAATGAAAAGAATGTTCTGATTAGAGCCTACCCTAAATAATATCTTTCTCAAAGGAGTTCCCATAGCTTTATCTCTTTCAGAAGCATTTCTGGAGATTTTTCCTCTACAGTATGCACTCTCACATCCATACATTCTTAGGACTTTAGAAGTAACTATACCAAACCTTATAAATCATCTGGTCTTACCCACCAAACAAGGAAAAGAGAGCTGACAATATGTTTCTTCCAATTTTTTTTTTTTTTTTTTTGCTTTTCATTCTTTTTATTTTGAGATGGGATCTCACTCTGTCACCCAGGCTGGAGTGCAGTGGCTTATCTTGGCTCACTGTAGCTTCCATCTTCTAAGCTCAAGTGATCTTTCCACTTCAGCCTCCCGAGTAGCTGGGACTACAGGTGTGCACCACCATGCCTGGCTAATTTTTGTATTTTTAGTAGAGATGAAATTTTGCCGTGTTGCCTAGGTTGGTCTCGAACTCCTGGGCTCAAGCAATCCACCTGCCTAGGGGTTGCAAAATACTGAGGTTACAGATGTAAGCCACCATGCCTGGGTTTCAATTTTTCTATTGTAGGAAGATTGCAATGGGTGAGACAGAATGAGAATTAGCCAAGAACCCTGCATGTGCATGTATATTCTACTACAGCTCCTTGAGTGAGGCCCAGATTTTTGCAGGATCTCCATGGCCTTAGAAATTAGAAGAATACCTTTCTTCTCTTTCTTTCTTTTTTCTTGTTCTTTTGTGTTGTTTGAGATGGTGTCTCACTCTGTTGCCCAGGCTGGAGTGCAGTGGCACGACCTGGCTCACTGCAACCTCTGCCTTCTGGATTCAAGCAATTCTCTTGCCTCAGCCTCCTGAGTAGCTGAGATTACGGGCATGCACCACCATGTCTGGCTAATTTTGTACTTTTAGTAGAGAGGTGTTTCACCATATTGGCCAGGCTGGTCTCAAACTCCTGACCTCGTGATCCGCCCGCCTCGGCCTCCCAAAGTGTTGGCATGACAGGTGTGAGCCATTTTTTAACTTTTATTTTAGATTCACAGGTACACGTGCAGGTTTGTTTCATAGGTAAAACTCACGTCATGGGGATTTGCTGTACAGATTATTTCTTCACCCAGTTTACTAAGCTTAGTACCCAATAGGTGTTTATTTGGTCTTCTCTCTCCTTTCACCCTCTACCCTCAGGAAGGCTCCAGTGTCAGTTTTTCCCCTCTTTGTGACCATGAGTTCTCATCATTTAGCTCTCACTTACAAGTGAGAACATTCGGAGTTTGGGTTCTCTTCCTGCATTAGTTTACGAAGGATAATAGCCTTCAGCTCCATCCATGTTCCCATGAAAGATACGAATTTGTTCTTTTTTATGGTTGCATGGTATTCCATGGTGTATATGTACCACATTTTGTTTAGCCAGTCTGTCATTGATTCCATGTCTTTGCTATTGTGAATTATGCCGCAAAGAACATTTGCCTGTATGTGTGTTTGTTTTCAATTTTAAAATTTCCATGTTATTGGGGAACAGGTGGTATTTGGTTACATAAGGAAGTTCTTCAATGGTGATTTGCGAGATTTTGGTGCACTCATCACCCAAGCAGTATACACTGCACCCTGTTTGTAGTCTTTTATCCCTCACCTCCTTCCCACCCTTCCCCCTGAGCCCCGGAAGTCCATTGTGTCATTCTTACGCCTTTATTTGCCTCATGTGTCTTTATGGTAGAATGATTTCTATTCTTCTGGGTATATATCCCGTAATGGGATTGCTGCATCAAATGGTAGTTCTGTTTTTAGCTCTTTGAGAAATCGCCAACTGCTTTCCACAATCGCTGAACTAATTTACATTCCCACCAACAGTGTATGAGCATTCCCTTTTCTCTGCAACCTCACTAGCATCTGTTCTTTTTTGGATTTTTTTCTTTCTTTTTCCTTTTATTTTTTGACATGGAAGCTCACTCTGTCACCCAGGCTGGAGTGCAGTGGCATGTTCTCAGGTCATTGCAACCTCTGCCTCTTGGGTTCAGGCGATTCTCCTCCCTCAGCCTCCCGAGTAGCTGGGATCACAGGTATGCGCTACCATATCCAGCTAATTTCTTTTTTTTTTTTTTGTAATTTTAGTAGAGATAGGGTTTCCCCATGTTGGCCAGGAGGTCTCAAACTCCTGACCTCAAGTGATCTGCCTACCTGGGCCTCCCAAAGTGCTGGGATTACAGGCATGAGCCACACTGTGCCTGGCCATTGCCCACTTTTTAATGGGGTTGTTTTTTCTTGTAAATTTGTTCAAGTTCCTTATGGATGCTGGATATTAAACCTTTGTCAGATGCATAGTTTGCAAATATTTTCTCCCATTCTGTAGGTTGTGTGTTTATTAAGTTTAATTAGATCTCATCTGCCACTTTTTGCTTTTGTTGCAATTGCTTTTGGTGTCTTTGTCATAAAATATTTGTTTGTTCCTATGTCCAGAATGATATTGCCTAGGTTGTCTTCCAGGGTTTTTATAGTTTTGGGTTTTACATTTAAGTCTTTAATCTGTCTTGAGTTTTCTCTGCAACCTCATCAGTGTAAGAAAGGGGACCAATTTCAATTTTCTGCATATGTCTAGTTGTTAACCCAGCATCATTTATTGAATAGAGAGTCATTTCTCTATTGCTTGTTTTTGTCTACTTTATCAAAGATCAGAGGATTGTAGGTGTGCAGCTTATTTTTGGGTTCCTTCTTCTGTTCCATTGGTCTACATGTCTGCTCTTTTTTTGTTGTTGTTGTCAGTACCATACTGTTTTGGTTACTGTATCCCTGCATTATAGTTTAAAGTTTGGTAGTGTTATGCCTCCAGCTTTGTTCTTTTGTTTATGATTGCCTTGGGTATTCAGGCTCTTTTTTTGTTCCATATGAATTTGTAATATTTTTTCTAATTCTATGAAGAACGTTATTGGTAGTTTAATAGGAATAGCATTGAATCTATACATAGCTTTGGGCAGCATGGCCACGTTAAAGATATTGATTCTTCCTATCCATGAGCATAGAATATTTTTCCATTTGCTTGTGTCATCTCTGATTTCTTTTAGCATTGGTTTGTAATTCACATTGTAGAGATCTTTCACCTCCTTGGTTAGCTGTATTCCCAGGTATTTTATTCTTTTTGTGGCAATTGTGAATGGGATTGCATTTCTGATTTAGCTCTCAGCTTGGCTGTGGTTGATGTAGAGGAATGCTAGTGATTTTTGTACATTGACTTGGTATCCTGTAACTTTGTTGAAGTTGTTTATCAGCTGAAGGAGCTTTTGGGCCAAGACTATGGGGTTTTCTAGATATAGAATCATGTAATCTGCAAACAGAGATAGTATGACTTCCTCTCTTCCTATTGGGATGCCCTTTATTTCTCTCTTTTGCCTGACTGCCCTGGCTAGGACTTCCAATACTATGTTAAATAGGAGTGGTGAGAGAGGGCATCCTTGTCTTATGCCTGTTTACAATGGGGATGCTTCCAATTTTTTCCCATTCAGTATGATGTTGGGTATGAATTTGTCATAGATGGTTTTTATTATTTTGAGGTATGTTTCTTCAATGCCCAGTTTACTGAGAGTTTTTAACATAAAGGAATGTTGAATTTTATTGAATGTCTTTTCTGCATCTATTGAGATAATCATGTGGTTTTTCTCTTTACTTCTGTTTATGTGATTAATCACATTTATTGATTTGTGTATGTTGAACCAGCCGTGCATTCTGGGGATGAAGCCTACTTGATTATCACACATTAGCTTTCTAATGTGCTGCTGGATTTGGTTTGCAAGTATTTTGTTGAGAATTTTTGCATTAATGTACATCAATGATATTAGCCTGAAGTTTTCCTTTTGTGTTGTGTCTCTGCCAGGTTTTGGTATCCAGATGATGCTGGCCTCGTAGGGTGAGTTAGAGAGGAGTCCCTCTTCCTCAATTTTTTTATGGTAGTTCCATAGAAAGGGTACTAGATTTTCTTTGTACCTCTGGTGGAATTTGGTTATGAATCTCTCTGGTCCTGGGCTCCTTTTGGGTGGTAGGCTATTTATTACGAATTCAATTTCAGAATTCATTATTGGTATCTTCAGGGAATCAATTTTTTCCTAGTTCAGTTGTGGGAGGGGGTATATGTTCAGGAATGTATCCGTCTCTTTTAGTTTTCTAGCTTGTTTGCATAGAAGAGTTTGCAGTAGTTTCTGATGGTTATTTTTATTTCTGTGGGGTCAGTGGTAACATCGCCACTGTTCTTTCTAATTGTGTTTATTTGGATCTTTTTTCTTTTCTTTATTAGCCCAGCTAGTGGCTTATCTTACTAATTTTTTTAAAAATCTAACTCCTGGTTTTGTTGATCTCTAAAAAACTTTAAAAAAATTTTTCAAATTTCAATAGGTTTTTGGGGAACAGGTGGTGTTTGGTTACATGAATAAGTTCTTTAGTGGTGATTTCTGAGATTTTGGTACACCTATCACCCAATCATTTTGTATAATGACCTCCTTCTTCTGGGTAGATATCTAGTAGTGGGATTGCTGGATCAAACAGTAGATGTACTTTTAGTTGTTTAAGGAATCTCCACATTGTTTTCCATAGTGGTTGTACTAGTTTACATTCCCACTGGCAGTGTGGAAGTGTTCCCTTTTTGCCACATGCATGCCAACATCTATTATTTTTTGAGTTTTTGATTATGGCCATTCTTGCAGGAGTGAGGTGCTATTTGAATTGCGGTTTTGATTTGCATGTCCCTGATAATTAGTGATATTGAGCATTTTCCCATATGCTTGTTGGCCATTTGTATACCTTCTTTTGAGAATTGTCTATTCATGTCCTTAGCCCCCTTTTTGATGAGATTGTTAATTTTTTTCTTGCTGATTTGTTTGAGTTCATTGTAGATTCTGGATATTAGTCCTTTGTGGGATGTATAGATTGTGAAGATTTTCTCCCACTCTTTGGGCTGTCTGTTAACTCTGCTGATTATTTCTTTTGCTGTGAAGAAACTTTTTAGTTTAATTAAGTCTCATCTATTTATCTTTGTTTTTGTTGCATTTGCTTTTGGTTTCTTGGTCATGAAGTCTCTGCCTAAGCCAATGTCTAGAAGAGTTTTTCCCATGTTATTTCCTAGAATCTTTATGGTTTCTTAGATTTAAGTCTTGATTCATCTTGAGTTGATTTTTGTATAAGGTGAGAGATGAAGATCCGGTTTCATTTTTCTACATGTGGCTGGCCAATTATCCCAGCACCATTTGTTGAATAGGTTGCCCTTCCCCACTTTCTGTTTTTGGTTGCTTTGTTGAAGAAGAGTTTGCTGTAAGTATTTGGGTTTCTTTCTGGGTTCTCTGCTCTGTTCCATTGGACTATGTGCCTATTTTTATACTAGTACCATGCTGTTTTGGTGATTATGGCCTTACAGTATAGTTTGGAATTGTGTAATGTGATGCCTGTAGATTTGTTCTTTTTGCTTAGTCTTGCTTTGGCTATGTGGGCTCTTTTTTGGTTCCTGGTTGAATTTTAGGATTGTTTTTTCTAGTTCTGTGAAGAATGATAATGGTGTTTTGATGGAAATTACATCAAATTGGTAGACTGCTTTTGGCAGTATGGTCATTTTTACAATATTGATTCTACCCACCCATGAGCATGGGATGTGTTTTCATTTATTTGTGTCATCTATGATTTATTTAGTGTTGTTTTGTAGTTTCCCATGTAGAGGTCTTTCACCTCCTTGGATAGGTATATTCTTAAGTATTTTATTTTATTTTTTTGCTGCTATTGTGAAAGGAGTTGAGTTCTTGATTTGATCCTCAGCTTGGTCACTGTTGGTGTATAATTGAGCTGATTTGTGTAGATTAATTTTGTATCCTGAACTTTTGCCGAATTTGTTTACCAGTTCTAGGAGCTTTTTAGATGAGTAGTTAGGGTTTTCTAGGTATACGATCATATCATCTGCAAACAGCGACAATTTGACTAGCTTTTTTCTGATTTGGATGCCCTTTATTTCTTTCTCTTGTCTGATTGCTCTGGCTAGGACTTCCAGTACTATGTTGAATAGAAGTGGTGAAAGCGGACATTTTAGTCTTGTTCCACTTCTCAGGGGGAATGCTTTCAACTTTTTCCTGTTCAGTATAATAGATGACTTTTATTACGTTAAGGTATATTCCTTGTATGCTGATTTTACTCAGGGTTTTAATCATAAAGGTATGCTGGATTTTGTCAAAAGCTTTTTCTGCATCTATTGAGATGATCATGTGATTTTTGTTTTTAATTGTGTTTATGTGATGTATCATATTTGTTTGCTTATGTATGTTCAACCATCCCTGCATTCCTGGTATAAAACCCACCTGATCATGATGTATTATCTTTTTGATATACTATTGGATTCACTTCACTAGTATCTTGTTGAGGATTCTTGCATCTATGTTCATCAGTGACATTGGTCTGTAGTTTTCTTTTTTTTTGTTACATTATTGCCTTGTTTTGTTATTAGGGTTATAGGTGATATTGGCTTCTTAGAATGATTTGGGGGAGGATTCCCTCTTTCTCTATCTTTTGCAATAGTGTCAGTAGGATTGGTTCCTATTATTCTTTGAATGTCTGATAAAATTCAGCTGTGAATTCATCTGGTCCTGAGCTTTTTTTTGTCGACAATTTTTAAATTACAATTTCAATCTTGCTGCTTGTTTTTGGTCTGTTCAGAGATTCTATATCTTTTTGCTTTAATCTAGGAGGGTTGTATGTTTACTGGAATTTATCCATCTCCTGTGAGTTTTCTAGTTTATGCCTGTAAAGTGTTCATAGTGGTCTTGAATAATCTTTTGTATTTCTGTGGTATCAGTTGTAATATCACCTGCTTTGTTTCTAGTTGAGCTTATTTGGATCGTCTCTCTTCTTTCCTTGGTTAATCTTGCTAATGGTCTATCAATTTTATTTTTCTTTTCAAATAACAATCTTTTTGTTTCGTTTATCTTTTGTATTGTGTTTTTTTGTTTCAATTTTATTTAGTTCTGGTCTGATCTTTGTTATTTCTGTTCTTTTGCTGGGTTTGGGTTTGGATTGTTCTTGTTTCTCAGTTCCGTGAGGTGTGATCTTAGATTGTCTACTTGTGCTCTTTCAGACTTTTTGATGTAGGCCTTTAATGCTATGAACTGTCCTCTTAGTACTGCTTTTGCTGTATCCCAGAGGTTGTGATAGGTTGTGTCGTTTTTATTGCTCAGGTCAAAGAATTATTTAATTTCCATCTTGATTTCATTGTTGACCCAATGATCGTTCAGGAGCAGGTTATTTCATTTCCATGTATTTGCATGGTTTTGGGGGTTCCTTTTGGAGTTGATTTCCAATTTTATTCATTGTGGTCTGAGAGAGTACTTAATATAATCTCTGTTTTTAAAAATATACGGAGACTTGTTTTGTGGCCTATCATATGGTCTACTGTGGAGAATGTTTAATGTGCTAATGAATAGAATATATATTCTCTAGTTTCTGGGTAATGTTCTATAGTATCTGTTAAGTCCATTTGATATAGGGTATTGTTTAAGTCCATTGTTTCTGTGCTGACTTTCTGTCTTGATGATCTGTCTAGTGCTGTCAGTGGAATATTAAAGTGCCCTACTATTATTGTGTTGCCATCTATCTCATTTCTTAGGTCTAGTAGTAATTGTTTTATAAATTTGGAAGCTCCAGTGTTAGGTGCTTATATATTTAGAATTATGATATTTTCCTGTTGGACTAGTCCTTTTGTCATTATATAATGTCCCTCTTTGTCTTTTTTAGCTGCTGTTGCTTTAAAGTTTGTTTTGTCTGATATAAGATTAGCTACTCCTGCTCACTTTTGGTGTCCATTTACATGGAATAATTTTTTTCCACCCCTTTAGCTTAAGTTTATGTTAGTCCTTATGTGTTAGATGAGTTTCTTGAAGACAACAGAAACTTGATTGGTGAATTCTCCTTCATTCTGCAATTCTGTATCTTTTAAGTGGAGCATTTAGGTGATTTACATTCAATGTTACTATTGAGACATGAGGTACTATTCTATCCATCGTGCTATTTGTGACCTGAATACCTTTTTTATTTTTAATTGTGTTATTTTTATATAGGTCTTGTGAGATTTATGCTTTACAGAGGTTCCATTTTGGTGTATTTCAAGGATTTATTTCAAGATTTGAGCTCCTTTTAGCAGTTCTTGTAATGCTGGCTCAGGCTTAGTGGTGAATTCTCTCAGCATTTGTTTGTCTACAAAAGAGTGTATCTTTCCTTCATTTATGAAGCTTAGTTTTGCTGGATACAAAATTCATGGCTGCTAATTGTTTTGTTTAACAAGTCTAAAAATAGGACCCCAATTCCTTCTAACTTGTAGGGTTTTGGTTGAGAAATCTGTTGTTAATCTGATAGGTGTTCTTTTATAGGTTACCTGATGCTTTTGCCTCACAGTTCTTAATATTCTTTCCTTCATCTTGACTTTAGATAACCTGATGACTATATGCCTAGTTAGTGATCTTTATGTGAATTTCCCAGGTGTTCTTTGAGCTTCCTGTATTTGCATATCTGGATCTTTAGCAAGGCCAGAGAAGTTTCATCGATTATTCCCTAAAACATGTTTTCAAAACTTTTAGATTTCTCTTCTTCATTGAGAACACCAATTATTCTTATGTTTCAACATTTAACAGTTCTAAACTTCTTGGAGGTTTTATTAATTTTTAAAGTTATTTTTTCTTCCTTCATAAAATTAAAGTAAAAAATAATATCATCAAGGGCTATTAAATACTTGTATCTAAGCAGGAAAGTAACTAAACCACTGATAATTATAGTCATGAATCTGGATTTTAAAGTAGACTTAGTAAGTGTTCTTCCCAACTAATCATTGCCTTTCTGTCTGGGTAGACTTCATATTACATGTGGAACTTCAGGTCTTAGTTACAACTGAGATCAGCTTATTTCTGTGTGTTCATCAAAGACAAAACCAAATTTGTTTTCTAGTGGGAAAAGTTCTTGGTAAAATCATGAGCTTATTATATATGCTTAGGTTTCTTGGTCTACTCATTTGTTAAAAGTCCTCTGTTATATGAAACATGTAGTGAGGGAAAATTGATAAAACATGGATTATACTTGAATCTTAAAGATATTATGCCAATCACAAAATACCACTGAGTAACATAATTTGATTTATATAAATTATTGTCCAGAATAAGCAATTCTATAGTCAGAAAGTAGGTCTGTGGTTGCCTAGGGTTGGAAGAGTGGGGAAATGGGGAATGAGTGCTAATGGATGAGGCTTCTTTGGGGGATGATGAAATGTTCTAAAATTAGATTCTGTGATCATTGCTGAGCTCTGTAAATACAATAAATTCTACTGAAGTATAAAAAAATTATATTTTTCTTTGTCTTCGACAGATTGGGTTAATTCAAAAGCCTTGTCTTCAAGCTCTGTGTTTTTTTCCTTCTGCTTGTTCCATTCTATTGCTGAGCCTTTGAGTACTTTTTGCATTTCTCTAAGTGTATCCATGATTTTCAGAATTTGTGATTGTTTTTTATTTGTGCTATTTCACTGAATATTTTTCCTTTCATCTCCTGTATCATGTTTTTGATTTCTTTAAGTTGGACTTCATGTTTCTCTGGTGCCTCTGTGATTAGCTTAATAATCAACCTTCTGAATTCTTTTTCTGGCAATTCAGAGATTTTGTCTTGGTTTGGATTCATTGCTGGTGAACTAATATGATTTTGGGAGGATGTTAAAGAGCCTTGTTTTTTCATATTACCAGAATTAATTTTCTGGTTCCTTCTCATTGGAGTAGACTATGTCCAAGGCAACATCTGGGATTCAAGGGCTGTTGTTCAAATTCTTTTGTCCCATAGGGTGTTTTCTTGATGTGGTTTCTCCCCATTCCTCTAGGAATGAGGCTTCCTGAGAGCCAAACTGTTTGGATTGTTTTTGCATTTCTGGGTCTAGTCATCCATCCAGCAGAGATACTGGGCTCTGGGCTGGTACCGCTGAGTGTCTGCAAAGAGCCCTGTGATGTGATCTGTCTTTAGGTCTTACAGCTGTGAATACCAGCAGCTGCTCCAGTGGAGTTAGCAGGGGAGTGAAGTGCATTCTGTGAGGGTCCTTGGTTGTGTTTTTATTTAGTGTGCTAGTTTTGTGTTAATTGGCCTCCAGCCGGGAGGTGGCACTTTCAAGACCACATTAGCTGTGGTCCTGTAGGGAGGGTGCAAACTTGCCCTAGAAACACCTGGTTAAGTATTCAGGTTTCTCAGGTGGTGGGCAAGGCCATAGAGCTCCCAATAAATTATGACCTTTGTCTTTGGCTACCAGGGTGGGTAGAGAAAGACCATCAAGTGATGGCAGAGTTAGGCATGTTTGAGCTCAGTCTGTCTTTGGGTGGGGCTTGCTGCAGCTGCTGTGGGGGTAGGGGTATAATTCTCATTCCAGAGGAGTTATGTTCTGCTGAGTCATACAGGTTGCCGGGAAGTGGGGGAAAGCCGGCAGTCACAGGCCTCACCATGCTCTCACATAGCCCACAGTCCTAAAGGCCGGCCTCACTCCCATCATGCCCCCCCCGCAAACCCCCAATAGTACTGAGTCCAATTCCAGGGCTGAGAATTTGCCCCAGACCATGAGCCTTCCCACTAAGAAAGCAAGCTGGCTCACGATTTTTTGGCATCTCGGGGAGCCTGCAGGAGTGATCCAGTTTCTTCAAAGGGTCTGTGGATCTTCTCGGCTTTCCGGTATGTTCCTGTGGTAGTTCTTTGAGCAAAAGTTCATGATATGAGTCTCCACATGCTGCTCTGTCCTTCCAAGCAGGAGCTGCAAACTAATCCTGCCTCTTATTCACCATCTTCCCAAGATCTTGTTGTTGTTTTGAGTGGTATTTCGTGTCTCAATTTTCTTCAGTTCAGCGGTGATTTTGATTATTGTCTTCTGCTAGGTTTGGTGTTGGTTTGCTCTTGCTTTTCTAATTCTTTCAGTTAATACCTTGCTTTTCAACCTCAATCTCATGCTTTTGGCTTGCCGTGTCCTGAATTTCCAATTTTATTAAGCTTTTCCAGGCCTTATCTTTCTTGACATATGCAATATTTAACACCACATACTCCTTCCTTTTGGATCTTTCCCCCGCTCTGGTTTCTATGATAACATTTTGTCTTGGCTTTTCTTTTTTTTTTTTTTAGTGATGGGGGTCTTGCTATGTTGCCAAGCTGGAGCAGTGGCTATTTACAGGAACAATCAGTGCACTACAGCCTCAAATTCCTGGACTCATGTGATCCTTTTGCCATAGCCTACCATGTAGAGGACTACATGCTCGCAAATGAGACGTTCCCGATAAGTCCTGCTCTTGCAAACAAAGCAGGGCGTTCCTTCCCTGCAAACAGGGAGGACAAAGGAGCCAGCTGCAAACAGCAGACCCTGGGGCTGGTTTATGTATAAACATCTTGAAAATTCAGAAAATCAGGGAAAGGTCAGAAAAACAACAATGTGTCTTGTGACTTGGCAACATTCCACAAACGACTGTATAAAATAAAGCAGAGTGGGCCGTTTGGGGCAGCCGCCATGTTTGTCTCATCCTGTGTTGTCTTGTGTGTTCATTCCTTTGTTTAGGAAACACGAGGGCTCCAACATACCAAGTAGCTGGAACTATGGGTGTGCACTAGGCATGCACCACTGCACCTGGCTGGCTTTTCTAACTTATTTGTGTCTTCTTCATCTCAGCTCCTTTGCCTGACTTATGGACTCTAGTCCACTGCCAATGGCAGGGTTGGTCAGCCCATGTATTTGTGCAATTTATTAGAAGGCCTGAACACATGTGTTTTATTTTTCCAAAAGAGATTTTTTTTTTCCTTGAATTCTCCATCTTTGAAATGGGTGTGACTTTGTATCTATTAAGCTAAGCTAGTAACTTGGAGTCATCCCAAACTCTTCTTTTCCCTTTACTAACAACATCTCATTAATGATCAACTCTTAAAGCTCCCATTTCTTCCATGTGAGACAGAAACTCCTAGCACCCCACTCCATAATGTACTCTTAGTTCTAGCCATTTTCTGAGATTTCTAAGTTTTCTTAATCTACTTTATAAATCCATATATCTGTTTCTTGAACGTGAATACTCTTTCCTTTCTTGAAAACCAGATGAGTACTTTATATGTCTTTTAAAACTCAAATAGCACCTCCACTGTGCTTTTCCTTCACACCTTTCCTAATAAAATACTATTTTTTCTTTTAATCCATTATAGGTGGCAGAATGGAGGGAAGTATAAGGTATAAGCTACAGTCATATAAACCTTGATAAAGATGTGAATTGGTGACTGTAATATGGATTGCTGATCAGTGATCTCTCAAAAGATCAAAGGAATACACACTTGTCCAGCAAAGCTGTTTACTAGGCCTACTGAAGTAAGACATAAGGCCAACTTCACTGAATCTTAGTAGTGTCTCAAAACGGGGAAATAAGGGCAGGATATTTATGGTGTTTTAGAGCCTGAGGTGGGTGATTTTCAAGATGGGTCTTTCAAGGCAGGGAATTGGTTGGGACTGGGCAGTATTTATGGTAAAATAAATTCTGATTGGTGAACCTAGTGGGGCAAAGGTCTGAAAACAAGCCTTGGAGAACAAGTTTAGCCTTGAAAAGTAAGCTCTTTAAGTGGGTTCACAGTCATATCTTCCAGGAGCAAGTATTTATGGAATAAAAGTACTTACTTCCTTCTGCTTGATCTTAGTATTTTTTAGCGTATAAAAAGGAAAATATTTTCCCAGAATTGTTTAGCACGACGTCAGGAAAGTATGTTGGTTTATGTTCCCACTGTCTCATAGGAATATTGTAAAGATTGGCTACTTTTAATGCACATGAAGTATTTATCATAGTACCTATATAGCAAATTCTCAATAAAAGGGCTTTATAAGTATTATTCAGTATAATTTGTTTATTAGAACATCTATACTACTTTATTTCAACGATTTGTTTTAATGTCCATCTCTTCGAATACATCATAGGCTCCCAAGTACCAGAGCTATGTTTTATTCATTTTATATCTCCAGCTTCTAGCACAGAGCTTTGCCATGTAATGAGTTCTCAGTAAATGTTTGTGGAATGAATGAATGGAAGCAGTGTGCTAAATAAACTGTGTATGTTGGTTGACACTAAGGAACATGTTAGTTATGTTAGTGAACATTATGAGAAGGGAAGAGAGGACAAAGCATTTCTTCCTAGAATGCAGGAGGCAGATGAAGAAATGAAGAAACCTAACTTTTGTTTTCTTATGCATGCTAAAGAGCAACTCCTTTGGACTGAAGTTTAATACATTTAGCAGATAGCCATCCATCATTCCCTGTTTGCAGACAAGAGCAAGTGATAGCTCCATTAACTCTGCCCACATAACTTGTGGAGCAAAACCTCCAAGGTTGGTTTGGATTGGGACCTGGTGCTAGCTGGTGTGTAACAGGGCAAAGAGGCTGAGAAAGACAAGCACAGCTGGTGACTACTTCTCATGTTTAATGGGGAAATCTTGAACTATTACAACCCTTTGCACTAAGAAGGTGGAGATGACTTGAGAGAGAACCAGGACCATATAGCAATAAAAATTGACTTGATATTCCTGTCTGTTTGTACAGTGAATGACATTGTTCATGTGAAATATTAACTGTTGAGTTTTTTGCATTCTTCCTACACTTACTTCCCTTTTGGGAGGAAACCTATACTACACAACTTTGTCTTTTAATCTATGTATTTAAATCAGACCTTACATTGAGACAAAAAAGAACTTGGGTTACATAACAGCTGCCTGGTCTTATTTTATGCTTCTATTAGAGCCCTGAGTACAAGACACCCCACTTCTTTTGTATAGGTCTGTCCTTGCCACTAGAGTACGACTTCTATTGTCATACTCTGATAAGATACCCTAGAGACAGGGTCAGCATCTTATTCAATATTATATAATTGCCAGGCTCTGTTTCCCATGGATCTTAGTACTGACAGTGCCTGGCACATAATAGAAAATGTTTGCAAAATTGATGGTGATGAAATGAGCATACAGAGATGGAGGAGCTGAGTGAATTAAATAAAAAATTTCTTTAAAAGCAATATTAATCTTTATTTACTTTGGATTATAAAATATTTCATTGGAAAATACATAACTAAAAGCAAATTTATAAAGAAGGAAAACATGGTTGAACTCAACACTGTTAGCACCCTAGTCACCTGCTTTCCCATATACCCATGTTACACATACATACACATAACAGATAGATAGATATATTTATATGTGTGTAAACTTGTATATCTATATATTAAATACTTTCTAAATATTTTAAGTGTATATATAACTATGAGTGATATGTCTTTAAGTACACATATATGTTTATAGGAGAAATTGAGTTTAGACTGTGAAAATAATTTTGGGCCGGGCGCGGTAATCATGCCTGTAATCGCAGCACTTTGGGAGGCTGAGATGGGTGGATCACGAGGTCAGGAGATCGAGACCATCCTGGCTAACACGATGAAACCCCGTCTCCACTAAAAATACAACAAATTAGCTGGGTGCAGTGGCAGGCGCCTGTAGTCCCAGCTACTCGGGAGTCTGAGGCAGGAGAATGGCGTGAACCCGGGAGGCGGAACTGCAGTGAGCCGAGATCACACCACCGCACTCCAGCCTGGGCAGCAGAGTGAGACTCTGTCTCAAAATAATAATAATAATAATAATAATAATTTTGAACCTTTTTCCTCTTTATTATTGTATCGTGAAAGAATTTCATGTCTTTAAATATTTTTGGAACATCTTTATTAGCTGTATGGTTTTTCATCTCATAGCTATCCCTTATTTATTGAAATTGTTTCAAGCTTTTCTAACCATATCAAGAGCAACTTTTTGCACAAATCTTTTTTTTCTTTGAGACAGAGTCTTGCTCAGTCACCCAGGCTGGAGTGCAGTGGCACAATCACAGCTCACTGCCGCCCATACCTCCCTGGGCTCAGATGATCCTCCCATCTCAGCTTCTCAAGTAGTTGGGATGACAGGAATACACCACCATGCCTGTCTAATTTTTGTATTTTTTTGTAGAGACAGGGTTTCACCATGTTTCCCAGGCTGGTCTTGAACTCCTGGGCTCAAGTGATTTACTTGGCCTCCCAAAGTGCTAGGATTATAGGCATGCGCCACCGTGCACGGCCTGCACACAAATATTTATGTACCTCTGTGTTTATCTCTTAAAAGAAATTCCTAGAAAGAATTAGTTGTTATTATAGTGGCTTAATTATAGAACAAATAAAATCTATATATTAAAGGATATTTTGGCTCAAAGGGTAAGAATATTTTGAATATTCATTATTCCTGATACCAAGTTGTTCTTCATAAAAATTATACTGTTGTATGATTTCCTCAGTAGAGCATGGGTTTTCTATTTCCCATACCAGTTCCAATGCTAGGCTTTAATATTAGAGAAATTTGGTGTCAGTTTTAAAGAAAAACATGGGCCAGGCGTGGTGGCTCACACCTGTAATCCCAGCACTTTGGGAGGCCGAGGGGGGTGGATCACGAGATCAGGAGATCAGGAACATCCTGGCTAACACGGTGAAACTCCCTCTCTACTAAAAATACAAACAGTTAGCTTGGCGTGGTGGCGGGCGCCTGTAGTCCCAGCTACTTGGGAGGCTGAGGCAGGAGAATGGCATGAACTCGGGAGGTGGAGCTTGCAGTGAGCCGAGATTGTGCCACCACACTCTAGCCTGGGCGACAGAGCGAGACTCCATCTCAAAGAAACAAAACGAAACAAAACAAACAAACAAAAAACATAGAATTCTACTGTGTTTTAATTTGCATGAGTTTCATCATTTTTTGAGCATTTTATTCATCTTCTATTTTACTATGAATGGGCTTGCCTGGAATATTGAGAATATTTTATGTAATTTTTTTCAAGTTGTCATTTACCTTTTTTGTTAGGATTGACCAGCTTATTAAAATTGATGTATTTTTATAAAATAAAAATATCACTTTTTAGAATAGTTTTTTTCTTTGTTGTTATGCTTCAAAATTTTATTACAAAGTCAAATAAATATTCACCAGTTTTCTATGCTTCTTTGATTTTATTTCTTATATTTAATTCATCTGGTGCTTTTTGGCATAACATAATGAGTTAAGGATGATTGAATCTTTCTTCAAATATTTTTGTAATAGTATTAGTCTAGTTTAGTGTATAATTTTAATCTTCCCTGTTAATTTGATAGTATGCCAAAACCTAATGTAGCTTTAATTTCTCATGCCCCAGGAGCCTGTGGGTATCAGTCAGGTCATTTTAATAGTAACTACTTAAATTTCACTAGGGCATGTTCTCTGTTGGAGCAGCAACGCCCGCAAACCCATTCAAATATTTGTGGGAATACGCAAGGGCTGGCTCATTCCTACTAATAGACAAGTCTGACTGGAGATTTTGGGGATAGTTCTCTTGCTCCCTCTAAATCAAGTATCCCACCTTTTTCATTATTTCACCTAAGTGGAACCAAATAGGTGAAGAGGTAAAGTCTTTATAGATGCATTACAGATTATTAATTATTTCAAAGAAGAAAGAATGACAGAATTTAAATATGCCATTTGCAACCCCTAGAAAAGTAATGAATGTAAGTGGTATTATTAATGGTTGCTAAGACCATTAGCTAAAGAAATTTCTAAGGAATGGCTATGAAATCTAAACTCATTGATCATTTTTTTTTTTTAAATTTTTTGAGACGGAGTTTCACTCTTGTTGCCCAAGCTGGAGTGCAATGGCGCAATCTTGGCTAACGGCAACCTTTGCCTCCAGGATTCAAGCAATTCTCCTGCCTCAGCCTCCCGAGTAGCTGGGATTACAGGCACGTGCCACCACTCCCAGCTAATTTTTTGTATTTTTAATAGAAACATGGTTTCACCATGTTAGCCAGGCTGGTCAATCAATTTTAGCACAATGAAAGAAGAGACAACCAAGTACTACATTATCTCATGATGGGATTTACAACATAACTTTGAAATATTCTTACTGAAAACATTCAATTTGAATCTGCTCAGGACTCTAGATCTAACTCCTATTCATAGTTTTCAGGGGACACAGGGAATATAAGAACATGTTAAAAATATGAGAATTTAATCAACAAAATTCAGAATGCAAAAAATTTACAGGACAAACAACCCAATTTGCTCAATGTTAAATTGTGAAGAAAATAAAAAAGGAGGGGAATTCATAGATTAAATAACAAAAGACACATAACAACCAAATGCAGTGTGATCTTGTTTGAATCGTATTTCACACATAACCAAATCAACAAACACTGTGAGACAACGAGCAATTTGAACACTGAATATTTGGTCATAGTAAGGAACTATATCTGATAATAGCTATGCTTTATGAACGAATTCTTACCTTTTAGAGAAATGTACAGAAATAATTATGGATGAAATGTTGCATTGTTTAGAATTTATTTCAAAATAATGCAGTGCGGGGTGAAGGGAATAAAGCTAAAGATGTAATAAGACTGTCTGGACTAATAATTGTAGAAGATGGGTGATGGGTTCATGAAGGTTTATTTCACTACTCTCTTTTTTGGTGAAATTATTAATTTTTTATTGTGGCAAAATACACATAACATAAAACTTGCCATTTTAACCGGTTTACAGTGTATATACAATTAGCAGCATTAGGTACATTCACAATATTGTACAACAATTACCACTAATTCCAGGACATTTTTCATCAACCAAAAGAGATGGGGAAGTTTTTAATGATAAAAATACTAACCATTAAAACAACATCTACTAGATAGATGAATGGCTGCTTAGTTTTTTGTTTATCCCATTTGTCTTTAAATCAGGGGTTAGACAATGTAGAGATACAAAAAGTATCTATTTTTAAGTTTATTTTTATCAAGGTAGGCTAAGTGTTCTTAACTGAAGCTTACTTACAGTTCTTTCAGATTCCTGTGGCAATGATATTTGTTGAATTTTCTTACAAACTCTGGCAATAATTTTTCTACCTTAATATTTTATTTTGCTTTAAATAGTCCCCTTTTTCTACACAGATATTTTAGCATCTAACTTAGGGAAAGCTATGTCAGAATCTGCTAGGTAGGTGTCATTTTTAAATGAAAACACAGCCAGAATTTTTTTGATTGCTGGATAGGAACGTTTTTTTCCTTTCCAAATAGATATAATATTGAGAGTTACCACTATGTGAACAAATAACCTAATTATTAGAGAAGCTTGGTTCTTTGTTCTAAACAGCACTTCTAAACATCCAATACCTGATTTTCAAATTTGATAATTCACTATCTTACCTTTTTAATATTAAAATTTCACTTGTTAGTATTAAAATTTCATTTGTTATTGCCTGACTTTTGGATATAAGCTGTTTTACCTGGGGTGGGAGGATATTGCATTGATTAGCATATGCTGAACTTGGAAGTATTCCCTCCTTCTCTGTGTTTTGGAACAGTTTGGGTAGGATTGGTATTACTTCTTATTTAAATGCTTGGTAGAATTCAGCAGTGAAGACATTGGGTCACAGGCTTTTCTTTACTGGGAGACTTTTTATTATGACTTTGATCTCATTACATGTTATTGGTCTGTTTAGGCTTTGGATTTCTTCATGGTTCAATCTTGGTAGGTTGTATGTATCTAGGAATTTATCCATGTCTTCTAGATTTTCCAATTTACTGGCATATAGTTGTTCATTGTAGCCACTAATGATCCTTTGAATTTCTGTAGTATCAGTCGTAATGTTTCCTTTTTCATTTCCGAATTTATTTATTTGGATTTTCTCTCTTTTTTCCTTAGTTAACCTGGCTAAATGTTTGTCAAGTTTGTTTATCTCTTCAAAAAATCAACTTTTCATTTTGTTAATCTTTTGTATTGTTTTCTTCATTTCAAATTCATTTATTTCTGCTCGTATCCTTATTATTTCTTCTCTTCTCCTAATTTTGGGTTTGGTTTGCTATTGCTTTTCTAGTTCTTAAATATCCATCATTAGGTTTATTATTTGGATTTTTTCTTTTATTTATTTATTTTCCGTAAGTTATTGGAGTACTGGTGGTATTTGCTTATATGAGTAAGTTCTTTAGTGGTGATTTGTGGGATTTTGCTGCACTCATAACCCAAGCAGTATACACTGCACCGTATCTGTAGTCTTTTATCCCTTGCCCTCCTCCCACTCTTTCCCACAAGTTCCCAAAGTCCATTGTATCATTCTTATGCCTTTGGGTCTTCATAGCTTAGCTCCCACATAGTGAGAACATAAAATGTTTGGTTTTTCCATTCCTGAGTTACTTCGTTTAGAATAATAGTCTCCAGTCTCATGCAGGTCACTTAAAATGCTATTAATTCATTCCTTTTTATGGTGTAGTAGTATTCCATCATGCATATATATACCACAGTGTCTTTATCCACTCGTTGATTGATGGACGTTTGGGTTGGTTTCACTATTTTGCAATAGTGATTTGCGCTGCTATAAACATGCGTGTGCAAGTATCTTTTTCAAATAATGACTTCTTTTCCTCTGGGTGGATACCCAGTAGTGGGATTGCTGGATCAAATGGTAGTTCTACTTTTAGTTCTTTAAGGAATCTCTATACACTTTTTCCATAGTGGCTGTACTAGTTTACATTCCCACCAGCAGTATAGAATTGTTCTCTGTTCACAGCATACACGCCAACGTCTACTGTGTTTTGATTTTTTGATTATGGCCATTCTTCAGGAGTAAAGTGCTATTGCATTGTCAATTTGATTTGCATTTCCCTGATGACTAGTGATGCTGAGCATTTTTGCATGTGTGTTGGCCATTTGTACATCTTCTTTTGAGGATTGTCTATTCATGTCCTTAGCTCCCTTTTTGATGGGTTTGTTTGTTTTTTTTCTTACTGATTTGTTTCAGTTTGTTGTAGATTGTGGATATTATTCCTTTGTCAGACATATAGATTGTGAAGATTTTCTCGCACTTTGTGGGTTGTCTGTTTACTCTGTTGGCTGTTCCTTTTCTGGGCAAAACTCTTTAGTTTAATTAGGTCCCAGCTATTTATCTTTGTTTTTATTGCATGCTTTTGGGTTCTTGGTCATGAAATCCTTGCCTAAGTTGATGTCTAAAATGGTTTTTCCAATGTAATCGTCTAGAATTTTTATAGTTTTGGGTCTTAGGTTTAAGTCCTTAGTCCATCTTGAGTTGATTTTAGTAGAAGGTGAGAGATGAGGATGCAGTTTCATTCTCCTATGTGTGGCTAGCCAGTTATCCCAGCACCATTTGTTGGAAAGGATGCCCTTTCCCCACTTTATGTTTTTGTTTGCTTTGTTGAAGATCAGTTTGCTGTAAGTATTTGGGTTTATTTCTGCATTGTCTGTTCTGTTCCATTGGTCTATGTGCCTATTTTTATGCCAGTACCATCCTGTTTTGGTGACTATGGCCTTATAGTATAGTTTGAAATCAGGTAGTGTGTTGCCTCCAGATTTCTTCTTTTTGCTTAGTCTTGCTTTAGCTATCTGGGCTCCTTTTTGGTTCCATATGCATTGTAGAATTGCTTTTTCTAATTCTGTGAAGAATGATGGTGGTATTTTGATGGAGATTATATTGAAGTTGTAGATTGCTTTTGGCAGTATGGTCATTTTCACAATATTGATTCTACCCATCCATGAGCATAGGATGTGTTTTCATTTATTTGTGTCATCTGCGATTTCTTCCAGCAGTGTTTTGTAGTTTTCCATGAATACAGCAAAAGTGGTGCTAAGAGAAAAGTTCATAGCCCTAAATGCCTACATCAAAAAGACTGAAAAAGCACAAACTGGCATTCTAAGGTTACACCTCAAGGAACTAGAGAAACAAGAATAAACCAAACCCAAACCCAGCAAAAGAAGGGAAACAACCAAGATCAGAGCAGAACTAAATGAAATTGAAACAAAAATATTTAATAGATAAATGAAACAAAAAGCTGGTTCTTTAAAAAGATAAATAAAATTGACACACCATTAGCAAGATTAACCAAGAAAAGAAGAGAGAGAATCCAAATAACCTCACTAAGAAATGAAACAGGAGATGTTACAACTGACACCACCGAAATATAAAAGATTATTCAAAGCTAGTATGAACACCTTTATGCACATAAACTAGAAAATCTAGGGGAGATGGATAAATTCCTGAAAAATACGACCCTCTTAACTTAAATAAGGAAGAATTAGATACCCTGAACTAACCAATAACAAGCAGCAAGAGTGAAATGGTAATTAAAAAATTACCACCACCAACAAAAAATTCTGGGACCAGATGATTTACAGCAGCATTCCACCAGACATTCAAAGAAGAATTGGTACCAATCCTTTTGACACGATTCCACAAGACAGAAAAAGAAGGAACCCCTCCTAATTCATTCTATGCAGCCAGCATCACCTTAATACCAAAATCAGGAAAGGCCATAACAAAAAAAGAATATCATAGACCAAGATCCTTGATGAACATAGATGATAAAATCTTTAACGAAATACTAGCTAACCAAATCCAACAACATATCAAAAGGATAATCCACCATAGTCAAGTGGGTTTCATACCAGGGATGCAGGGATGGTTTAACATATGCAAGTCAATAAATGTGATACACCACATAAAGAGAATTAAAAGCAAAAATCACATGATCATCTCAATAGATGCAGAAAAAGCATTTGACAAAATCCAGCATCCCTTTATGATTAAAACTCTCAGCAAAATTGGCTTACAAGGGACATAACTTAATGTAATAAAAGCCATCTATGATAAACTCACAGCCAACATAATACTGAATGAGGAAAAGCTGAAAGCATTCCCTCTGAGAACTAGAACAAGACAAGGAATGCTCACTCTCACCACTCCTCTTCAACATCATACTGGAAATTCTAGCCAGAGTAATCAGACAAGAGAAAGAAATAAAGGGCATTCAAATCAGTAAAGAGGAAGTCAAACTGTCACTGTTTGCTGATGATATGATTGTTTACCTTGAAAACCCTGAGGGCTCCTCCAGAAAGAAAACTGATAAAAGAATTCAGCAAGGTTTCCAGATACAAGATTAATGTGCACAAATCAGTAGCTCATCTACACACCAACAGTGACCAAGCAGAGAACCAAGTCAAGAACTCAGTCCCTTTTACAATAGCTGAAAAAACAAACAAACAAACAAAAACTTAGGAGTATGTTTAACCAAGGAGTTGAAGGTTTTTTCTTTATTGATGTACGCACTTACAGCTATAAATTTCCCTGTTAGTACTGCTTTCATTTTATCTCATAGGTTTTGGTATGTTGTATTTTTCACGATCATTTGTTTCAAGAATTTTTTTCAATTTCTGTCTGAATTTCTTCACTGACTCACTGGTCATTCAGGAACATATTGTTTACTTTTCGTATATTTATATAGTTTCCAAAATTCCTCTCATTATTGATTTCTAGTTCTGTTCTGTTGTGGTCAGAGAAGACACTTGATATTATTTTATTTTTTTGAATGTTTTAGAACTTGCTTTGTGATATAACGTATGGTCTATCCTTGAGAATTATCCATGTGCTGATGAGAAGAATGTGTATTCTGTAGCCATTGGATGAAATGTTCTGTAAATATGTTAGGTTTATTTATTTTACGGTGCATATTAAGTCCTATGTTTCTTTGCTGATGATCTGTCTGGGAGATCTTTCCAGTGCTGAAATTGGGGTGTTGGTCTCCAGCTCTTATTGTACTGGGGTTTATCTTTCTCACAGAGAAGGAATTCTGAGTTCTGAATGGTGTTAGCCATTCAAGACAGTCTCTCCTGCCTTCCTCAACACCTCTTATAGTGGTATGAAGTTAAAACCAGGTACTGTGATTGCTTATCTGATTTTTGTCTTTTTTGTGATGGTACTTTTCTGTATGCAGATAGTGTGCTAACTTGAATATCTTTTAGTTTCCTTAAAATAGCTATTTTGAATTCTCTGTCAGAACAGTCATATATCTGTTTCTCCTGGAGCACCCGCATATGTAAAGCAAATATTATTAGAGCTAAAGAGAGAGATGTATGAATACAGTGTTTGGTGCATATATATTGATAGTCATTATATTCTGATGCTGGATTGATTCTTTTATCATTATATAATTATCTTCTTTATCTCTTATAGTTTTTGTCTTTACATCTATTTTGTCTGACATAAATACAGCTACTTTTGTTCTTTTTTGGTTTCCATTGGCTTGGGATTTTTTTTCCACCCATTTATTTTTTGTCTATGTGTTTCTGATAGGCAACAACATATCACTGGGTCTTGTTTTCTTTCATCCATTCATCTACTGTGTATGTTTTGATTGGAGAGTTAACTCTATTTGCATTAAATATTATTATTGATAAGTTGGAACTCACTCATGCTATTTTGTTCTTTGTTTTCTGGCTATTTGTGGCCTTCTCTTCCTTTTTTCTTCCTTCCTGTCTTCCTTTTAGTGAAGGCGATTTTCTCTGGTGGTATGCTTTAATTTCTTGATTTTTATTTTTTGTGTATTCATTGTATGTTTTTTGATTTGAAGTTATCATAAGGCTTGCAAATTTTTTTTTATAACCCATTAGATAACAATGAACACTTATGGTATGTAAAAACAAGCCAACATGCAAAAGGAAAGATAATAGAACCTCTAAATTTTAAGTTGATCTCCCCGATTTTTAACTCTTGGTTATTTCTCTTGATTTCTCATTGTGCTGTCTATGCCTTAAAAAGTTGTTTTAGTTATTATTTTTCATTGGTTTATCATTTAGTCTTTCTACTTAAGACAAGAGTGGTTTACACACCACCATTACAGTGTTATACTATTCTGTGTTTTTCTGAGTGCTTACTATTACCAATGAGTTTTGTGCCTTCAGATGATTTCTTCTTCTTTTTTATTTTTGCAGACAAGAGTCAAAGCATAAAGATGATTCCTTCTTGTTCATTAACATCCTTTTTTTTTTTCCATATTGAAGAACTTCCTTTAGCATTTCTTGTAAGACAGGTTTGGTGTTGATGAAATCCCTCAGCTTTTGTTTGTCTTGGAAGATCTTTGTTTCTCTTTCATGTTTGAAGAATACTTTGACTGGATATGCTGTTCTAGGGTAAATGTTTTTTTCCTTTAGCACTTTAAATATGTCATGCCACTCTCTTTTGGCTTATAAGGTTTCCACTAAAAAGTCTGCTGCCAGATGTATTGGAGCCCCATTGTATGTTATTTCTTTTCTCTTGATGCTTTTAGGATCCTTTCTTTATCCTCATCCTTTGGGAGTTTGATTATTAAATGTCTAGGGGTAGTCTTCTTTGGGCTAAATCTGCTTGGTTCTCTTTAACCATCTTGTACTTGAATATTGATATCTTTATCTAGGTATGGGAAGTTCTCTGTTATTATCCCTTTGAATAAACTTTCTACTTCTGTCTCTTTCTCTGCCTCCTCTTTAAGGTCAATAACTTAGATTTGCCCTTTTGAGGCTGTTTTCTATATCTTATAGGCATGCTTCATTGTTTCTTATTCTTTATTCTTTGGAGTCCTCTGATTGTGTATTTTCAAATAGCCAGTTTCAAGCTAATTCTTTCTTCTGCTTGATCAAGTCTGCTATTAAGAGACTCTTTCCATGCACAAGTGCTGGCGGAGCCCAACACAGCTTTATTCTCCACTGTGGCAGGGCAGTGCTGAATTCAATGTAGTCTCACTGTCCCTGCACTCTCCCTCCCCAAAGTGCACAGATTCTCTCTCTGCACCACATAGTCACTACCAGGGGATGGGGGAGGCATGGTGTTAGCCATTTAAGACAGTCTTTCCTGCCCTCCTCAACACCTCTTACAGTGGTATGAAGTTAAAACCAGGTACTGTGATTGCATATCTGATTTTTGTATTTTTGTGATGGTACTTTTCTGTATGCAGATAGTTCATAAAATTTGGTGTTCCAGTGAGGGACATGAACAGTGTAGGATTCTCTTCAATCATCTTGCTCTGCTCCCATGCCAAAGGCATTTTTATTATTTTACTTATAATACAATTTATAGTAGAAGAAAAACTTTATGCATTATTATGCTATTTAGACCTAACAATTATTAATATTTTTTGTGTAAATTTTCATGGCTTTTATAAATATGTTTGCATATATATATAATATATATATGTAAAATAAAAGTGGGATAATCCAATTATAACCTGAAATTTCTGTTAAACAATAGATGATGAACAATGTTCTATATCACTATCTATATTTACTTGTAAAACATAATTTTTCATGATAGCTCTGTCTCCTTTTGAATGGATATTATAGTTGACTTAATCAGCTTCCTAGTTTTGGACACTTTGGTGGTTTTCCTTTTCTTTTTTATTTTAGTCAATACTGTAACAAATACATGTTTAGATAAATTTGCTTGTAATGTTGGTTTTGTTCATTTATGGCATTTTTTGAAATTTTTGAGTTAAGCTGTATATTTTGAGCAATGAATTTCAATATAGTTCATCCTAAGCTCACTCAGCATAATTTCTGAACCAAGGGGAGGTTGGTCTGTTACATTGAGGTCAGGGACCTGGTGGGGAAAATGTGTAGCTGACATATAATGGGGACATCTAGGTACAGGTTCACTAAGAGTTTTGCTTCACAGACTCCTTTGAACCCTCAGAGCCAGCAGGAGTAGCCCTGATCTTGGTTGAACAGGTCTACCACAGCCAAGCATTCAGTATTCTAAAGTTTCAATATTTTTTGTTATACACTAACAAATCAGAAAACCTAGAGGAGATGGATAAATTTCTGGAGAGGTACAACCTACCAAGATTGAATAAAAAAGAAATAGAAAACCTGAACAGATTAATAGTGAATAATAACACTGACATTAATAACATTAATAAAATGTTTCCCAACAAAGAAAAGCCCAGGACCTGGTGGCTCTACTGCTTAATTCTATCAAACATTTTTTTTTAACCTCCTCCTTGCAGAGCAGTCTTAAACCGTAGGCACTGTGCTCAGAGTCAGCTCATTCTACCAAACTTATAAAAAGAATTAACTCTGATTCTTCTCATACTATCCCAAAACATTGAAAGGGAGTGAACTGTTCCTGACACATTATTTGAGGCCAGAATTACCCTAATACCAAAACTAGACAAGGACATAACAAATAAGAACAAGAAAAACTGGCAGCCAGTATCCCTGATAAACACAGATGCAAAAATTCTCTACAAAATACTAGCAAACTAAATCCAACAACACCTCAACATGATTAAGTGGGATTATCCCAGTGATGCAAGGATGATGACTAAACACATGCAAATCAATAAATATATCACCTCCACAGAATGAAAGACAAAAATCATATGAACATCTTAATACACCAAAAAAAAAAAAAAAAAAAGCATTTGATAAAATTCAACATCCTACCAGTACCCAGCTGTTTTGGTTATTGTAGGCTTGTAGTATAGTTTGAAGTCAGGTAGTGTGATGCTTCCAGCTTTGTTCTTTTTGCTTAGGACTGTCTTGGCTATATGGGCTCTTTTTTGGTTCCATATGAAATTTAAAGTAGTTTTTTCTAATTCTGTGAAGAAAGTCAATGGTACGTTGATGGGGATAGTGTTAAATCTATAAATTACTTTGGGCAGTATGGCCATTTTCATGATATTGATTCTTTCTTATCTATGAGCATGGCATGTTTTTCCATTTGTTTGTGTCCTCTCTTATTTCCTTGAACTCTGGTTTGTAGTCCTCCTTGAAGAAATAGATAAATTGAATTATATTACACCAAAAATCTTCTGCACAGCAAGGAAGCAATCAACAGAGTGAAGAGATAACCTGTATAATGGGAGCAAATATTTGCAAACTATTCTTCCAACAAGTGCTAATATCCAGAATACCCAAAGAACTCCCAACAACTCAATAACAAAAAACAAATATGCCCATTGGAAAGTGGGCAAAGGATCTGAATAGACATTGCTGAAAAGAAGATATACAAATGGCCAACAGATATGTGAAAAACACTCAACATCATTAATCATCAGGGAAATGCAAATCAGAATCACAACATGATATCATCTCACACCAGTTAGAATGGCTATTACCAAAAAGAAAAAAATAACATATGCTGGCCAGTATGCAGAGAAAAGCGACTCTTATACACTGTTGGTGGGAATGTAAATTAATATAGCCATTGTAGAAAACAGTATGGAGGTTTCTCAGAAAAACTAAAAACAGAATGACCATACAATCCACCAATCCCATTACTGGCTATTTATTCAAAGGAAAGGAAATCAGTATATTAAAGGGATACTTTCACCCCCATGTTTGTTGCAGTACTATTCACAATAGTCAAGACATGGCATCAACCTATGTGTCTGTCAATCGATGAATGGATGAAGAAAATGTGGTACATATACACAATGGAATACTATTTAGCTGTTAAAATGAATGAAATCCTGTCATTTGCAGTAGCCTGGAGGGAACTGGGAGTGATTATGTTAAATAAAATAAGTCAGGCCCAGAAAGACAAATATCACATGTTCCCATTCATATGTGGGCGCTAAAACAATTAATCTTATGGTGGTAGAGAATAGAATGAGGCTGGAAAGGGTGGGGGTAGGTGGAGATGAAGTGAGGTTTGCTAATGGATAGGCTATATATACAGTTCGATGGAAGGAATACGTTCTAAAGTTCAATAATAGAGTAGGGTGACTATAGTTAACAATAATTTATTGTATATTTCCAAAGAGCTAGTAGAGAAGAGTTGAAATGTTCCCAACAGAAATAAATAATAAATGTTTGAGGTGATAGATATATGAAATAGCCTGATATGATCATTAATCATTGTATGTATGTGTGAAAATATCACGTCTCTTATAAATATGTATAATAATGTATCAAATTTAAAAGATGCTATATAACCCTAAGTTCTCATCATCCCCTTTGAGTTACTCATTATGAGTGCTCCCACGTGTATGCACAATGCATGTGTTAATAAACTTCTGTTTGTTTTTCCTGTAGTTAATCAGTCCTTTTGTCAGTCTAATTTGCAGAGCTCTAGTCAGTGAACCTAACATGGGTAGAGGCAAAACACTTTTTTCCTCCCCTAGTCTCTTATTACTTAAGCATTTTTGTCTGTCCTTTTGTAACTATGTGTGAAGGCTAAGGACACGGTCTGATGTATCGCCAATGGTAACCATCTTCATCCTTCAATGTTATTCTGATTTGGGGGGAGAATCATAAGTTCTATTTGGCCAATCTGGTGAGTAAGTTGAATGATTTGGGTAAAACTCTTATTGTTAGAAAAAAATGAAAGGAGATTCTAAGGTAACGGAGTGAAGTTTTGCATGTGCCATGTTAACTGGTGTAACACTACATAGTCTCTTAAGATAATCACTTAAAAGAGAGAACACTTATTTTGAAGATAACGGCTGCCATGATTTAAAAATCAAAAATAAAACAAAACATATGACCCACTGCTTTCTTTAGTATCAGACAATGTTTTTTTGATGTGTATCTACTCTCTGTATATAAGTGATAAAAGCATCATTTAAAAAAAAGAAAATCGGCCAGGTGCGGTGGCTTATGCCTATAATCCCAGCACTTTGGGAGGCCGAGGCAGGTGGATCACCTGTGGTCGGGAGTTCGAGACCAGCCTGACCAACATGAAGAAACCCCATCTCTACTAAAAAATACACAATTAGCTAAGTGTGGTGGCACATGCCTACAATCCTAGCTACTTGGGAGGCTGAGGCAGGAGAATCGCTTGAACCCCAGAGGCAGAGTTTGCAGTGAGCTGAGATCATGCCATTACTCTCCAGCCTGGGCAACAAGAGCAAAACTCTGTCTCAAAAAAAAAAAAAAAAAAAAAAAAATCAAGAAATAGAGGTCACACTAAACATAGATATCAGCCAGGCCAAGCTTGAAGGACCTGCCTCATTTACATTGAGAACTGGATAATGTATTTGTTTTGGGTCACAGCCTGAGTAAGGATCAGCCATTGCTTTGACTAACAGTCCTCTGACTTCTTGCTCAGGGTTCTCTTCACCACAGTGTTGTAGAGATGGGTCACCAGGAAAGACTTGTGGGCGTTTTTTTGGGAATATCCATAAAGATACACCACCTTACTTTCTGCAGAAGAGAATTCAAAAGTGATCTCAGCCATAAGGGACTTTTATATTTTCTAGGGCAATGATTCTGTACTCACCATCGGAATTATCTGTAAAGTACGTTTTAACACTAGACTGCACTGAGGATATTAAGACCTGGAAAGTGAGTTTTCACAATTTCTTTGGAAAAGTGTTTTTCAAAGTTATATTCTAATATAGTTTTCATGTGCCTTCTAGGAGAAAAGGATGAACTAATTTTGATTGTTTTGATTTCACTGGCGCAATTTCATTTGGTAATGGAAATACCAGAAAACTGTGTGTGTGTGTGTGTGTGTGTGTGTGTGTGTGTGTGTGTAGAGAGACTAAGAGTGTCAGGCAAGCAGAAGCTCCAAAAGGCTCATAGTGCTTCCTCAGGGTATAGAAGATCTGGATGTTAGAGCTGGGATCACCACTAATAATGTGACTTGGAAACTGATCTAACATATTTGTACTCTTTAGTATTAAAGGGAGGGTTTTTGGCTTGGTAGTCTTATAATTTCCCTTTTAGTTGGAAAATTCCTTGAATTCAACAAAGAATGTTGGATTTAAAATAATTACAATATTTTGAATTTTCAGCAAAAGGCTGGCTTTTTGGCTTAGTGTGATAGCATGCTACAAGCAGCATCTATATGAATCTGAACTCCAATTACAGTTGTCTCCAAATGGAGTAAGGTAAATTGACAAGGGATCTACTCTGTGTTAGTTACTTTTTCAAATATGGTGGCAATGAAATCCTTGACCTTGAGAATACATTTCAGTATGCAACTAACTCTGAGGATATATACATATATACATATATATATGTATACACATTCAGAATTATATACATATCTAAAATCAGATGGAGACAGAGAGAAATTTAAGGGCTTTAAAGTTTACATTTTTTACTTTCAGTCAAAGCTGGAGAGTGGTTGATTTCTTGTTACAAACCAGCCTTTTTCAAATGTGCCAACTGGGACATTTCCATCAACTTTTTCTTTGTTCACCATCAGACAAAAGGAACCCAACTGTTCACAGTGTAGTGAATTTTCAGGAAGATTATTCATTTATACCAGGGCAAGATGAAAAATGAACACCAGAGTTTCTCAAATAAGATGTCTTAAAAAGACAATTTCACTTTTCAGAAATTTTTCAAAAGCCCATAAATTTGGCCTAGTAAGTCATTCACCTCAATCATCCATGGGACTGGTTATTTCTCAGATTGAACAAAACAAAACAAAAACTAACGACCTGTATTCAGGGCTTCAGGCCACTTCTCAAAGGATCAATTAAGACTATTGTCGGTGTATTGAGATCCCTGCACCTTTTCAGGAAGTGAATTTGTGTTTTTAAATGACGCTTCTTTTTGCCCTGTCCTATGTGGTATGGGTTTATTGTAACCTATACTTTAGTTTGAAATTCAGGTGTGAAATGACCCTAGGATACTGAGCAACATGTACAAGCTGAGTGGTGCCAGGGACCCTGAGGGACAGGTTGGACCCTTCATTAGCCCAGAATCTTTAGCCACAATGAACTGGAAATTACTGATGGTTCATACACAATAGCTGAGCCGTCATGAACAATTAAGAAGCAGTGGTGTAATTGACCTGATTTGAAGATGCAGGGCAGCTGAGTACTTCTCCCTGGGGCCAGCTCTCTCTTGTGAGTAGAGCAGATGGCCTTCTGAGGGATTACAATAATAAGGGCAGCTGAATAGTCAAGTGACCAGTCAGGGTAACCAAGGGGACAGGGCAGTCAGATCTCTTCTGGATCGATGGGCAGCCTGTGCTAACTGGGCTGTGCCATATGTCCCTGTCTGCAGCACCCTTCTGCCCCATCCCAGGGGTATTCCTTCTTTCCAATGCAAAATGTAAGGATGAGGATTATGTCACTTCAGCCAATGTTTAATTTGTTGACACTGTGATACATGCTAGTGATACAGACATGAATGAGGCACTAGAAATGTCCTCAAGAAATGTATAATCTTGTGGGATGGAGCAGACATGAGCATAGGTGACAAGTCCTACTCTTCTAAGTGTGGCCACAGCACGTACCATATGATGGGTGCAAAGAGAAAGAAAGATATAATTTCTTAGTAAAGATAAAGATGACATTGAAAAGAGATGACTTTTCCCTAAAAAAATGGCTTTGTGGTCCAATACATTTCAAAACACCACATAAAGATGTACAACATACATTAGCACATATGATACATTTTACGTTTTATTTTATAAATAAGAAATGAATGGATTTGATTCAAAGCTCAAAACATTGCACCCACATCCCCCAGAGACTCAGTTTCCTCAATAGGAGCAACTACTCTTACTAGTTCTAGTGGACTCTTTTAGGGACATGATGTGAAATGGAGTCTCACTGTGCTGTCCAGGCTGGTCACACACTTCAGGCCTGAAGTGATCCTTCTGTCTTAGTTTCTCCCAAGTAGCTAGGATTATAGGCATGACCTGCTGCACCTGGCTAGAGCAAATGACTGCATTCCATTCCATTGAATGGGATGATTTTCTATTATTTATTTAGTTTGTTCCCTTAGTGAACTTTTTCCCATTACAAACACTACTTCAGTGAATGTTCCTATAAATGTTTAATTTCAGTTATGTATACCTTTATTTATAAGAGCAATTTCTAGGAGCAGCATTGCAGGTTAAATAGGTGTGTTCCTTTTTAATTTTGAGAAAGATGATCAAATAGTGTTTTTTTTTTTTTTTTTTTTTTTTTTGAGATGGAGTCTTGCTCTCCTACCCAGAACGGAGTGCAGTGGTGGGATGTTGGCTCTCTGCAACCTCTCTGCCTCCCGGGTCCAAGTGATTCTCCTGCCTCAGTCTCCTGAGCAGCTGGGACCATAGGCATGTGCCACCATGCCTGGCTAATTTTTGTATATTTTTAGTAGAGATGGGGTTTCACCATGTTGGCCAGGCTGGTCTCGAACTCCTGACCTCAAGTGATCCACCTGCCTTGGCCTCCCAAAGTGCAGGGATTACAGGCATGAGCCACTGCACCGGGCTCAAATTGTTTTTATTGGAGTTATTTATGGCCACCAATGATACATATGCCTACCCGCTTACGCCTTTTCACTAATTCAGTGTGTTTCCAAGATTTTTCTTATCTTGGTCAATGTGATAAGCAAAAGTGATGTTTTGCAATTTTAATTTTTGTTTTCCTTGTTGTCACTAGCGTAGGGGAGGAAAAAATGTTCTTTCTCCTTTTAGGTTCAGTGGCTATTGTCTATGAATTAAACAGACAAAGGACAAATTAACAGAGAAAAGACACACACTTTTTATAGATGTTCACATTTTTATATGCACAGGGGCTTTACAGAAAATAAGTGAAAACAAAGAATTGGTTAAACTTGGGAACCTATAAACTATTTTAACCCAGGGCAATAGATTGTAGAGAAGTACCTAGACAAAGGAAAGAGGGTTTGGACTTCTAGGGCGGGTATTTGTGGAAAAATAACTAGATAATATATGAGGGAAATCGAATGGAAGACAAGGATTATTTTTGGTAAGGTTTATTTGTGCAGACTCATACTGATGTTGATTCCTTGTGTCCAGTGATAAAGGTGATTTTCTCTTCCTGGTTCATGAAGAGCATCTTTCTCAGTGTAAATTTAAGCCCTGGTTTTAGTCAGATGGCAGAAGGGCAGATAGCTCTTCCTGTATCTGCTGTTTCTCAACTGTGTTCTGCTCAAAATAATATGTCAAAGCAGCATATTTGGGGATGGCATATTCTGATCCCCTTCAGTGTGGCTAAGAAATTTTTCATATGTTTGAGTTACTTTTATGTCTTGTCTCTTTAAATTTTTTTCTATATTTTCTCATTGCATTTTTTTTTGGTATGTACTCTACATATGCTAAAAAAATTAGAAATTAGGACTTAGTGAAATTAATATCAAATATTTATCTCAATTTGTAGTTTCTTTTTTGATTTGGCTCATGGTGGTTTTTGCCAAGCGGAGAATTAATTTACCTTTGGTTAGTCACAGTTATCAATTTCTATTTCTTGAACTTCTGAGTTTCATGTCTTACCTAGAAGGACCTTCCAGATGTTCTCTCATAATTTTATGTCATACATTTAGAGAAAATTCCCTCACAATTTTATTTAGTACTTCTATATATAATTGATATTCAGATCTTTGATCTGAAATTTATTTTTTGTGTTAGTGTGTGGTAGGAATCCAGGAATATAACCGGAATATCTCGAAACAATGTTTTGAATAATTTATATACTTTCCCCATTGAAATGAAATACCAAATTTAACATATACTAAATTATATTTAGGTCCAATTCAGAACTTTCAATTCTACTAGAATGATCTGCCTATTCATGTATAAGCATTCTAGGTATTATAACTTTATAATAAGTTTTAGTATAGAATAGTGCAATTTGCCCTTCATTATTCTTTTGAATTTTCCTGGTTTGGCTGTATCCCTACCCAAATCTCGTCTTGAATTGTAGCTCCCATAATTCTCATGTGTTGTGGGAGGGACCCAGTGGGAGATAATTGAATCATGGGAGAGGTTTTCCCCCATACTATTCTCATCGTAATGAATAAGTCTCACAAGATCTGATGGTTTTATAAGGGGAAACCCCTTTCATGGGGCTCTTATTCTCTCCTTGCCTGCCGCCATGTAAGACATGCCTTTCACCTTCCAGCGTGATTGTAAGGCCTCCCCAGCCACGTGGAACTGTGAGTCCATTAAACCTCTTTTTCTTTATAAATTGCCCAGTCTCAGGTGTGTTTTTATTAGCAGTATGGAGAACAGACTAATACAATAATGTTTTCATATGAGCATCAGAATCAGCTTGCTTTGTTAAAATAAACTGTTGGTATTCTGGGGAGGGAAAATTTCATTAAATATAGATCAATATGGGAAAGATCGACATCCTCATGATATATAATATTTGTATTCAAGAATATGATTCTATGTATTTGTCATTTTGAAGTCCCTTACTACCATTTTAAAGATTTCTTCCTATAGATCATAGGCATTTTTTGTTAATTTCATTTTTTAAAGGTATTTTATCTTTGTAAGTGCTATTGATTTTTCTACCATTATGTGGGCTAACTGGTTGCTGTTTTTATATATGAAAGCTTTTGATTTCTGTCTATATATTTTTTACCTAGTGAACTCAGTGAATTCTTACCATTTGAAAGCGCTTCCACTTGATTCTTCTGGAATTTCCAGTTAATGGTATCCTCAAATAATGATAAATTTTACCTTTTTGCAGTAAGCCAAGATCATGACACTGCACTCCAGTCTGGGCAACAGGGTGAGACTCCATCTCAAAAAAAAAAAAATTATCTTCATTTTTCCTGTTTTTATCTCTCATTTTTGGGGGTCTGTTTCCTCCAGAAAAATCTTAAATATTAAAAGGAAAAATCATATCTTGTCTTGCTCTTGGAAGTTAATAAATTTTCTTGTGTGTTTTTTACTAAATAAGCATATGCACACATCCACACACAGATATTTTCATGTATTTTTGTTTAAAAACATTCTTATAAAGAATAGTTGTTACATTTTATGATGCCTTTTAAATAACTATGTTTTTGTACAATTTCCATATTCATAACTGTTAGTATAGTGAATTATATAGATTTCCAAGTATCCAACTATTCTTGCATTCATTGAATAAAACATATTATCATGGTTTATAATTTTAACAATTATGTTATATCCTGTTTTTTGTGATATTTACATCAATATTTGTAAATGACTGGTTTGTAGTTTCCTCTTTTGTGGGTGATATCTTTGTAAGGGTTTGGTACCATTGCCACACTTCATAAAACTGATTTGGGTGTTTTCCTTTTAAAATCTATTTTCTGGAACAGTTGAAATAGTAACAGAATTATCTGCTTCTTAAAAGTTTTGTAGAATTTCTTGATAACAAACATCTGGGCCAGTTACTTTTCAAAGGGTAACTTGTTTATAGTTATACTTTTTTTCTATTTTATTTTTTAGTTTCTAAATATTGTGCCTATTTCACTTTGATTTCTTCTTGGACTCAAGGATTTTTATTTTATTTTGATTTTGTTTCCCGTCTCTTTTTTTGTTTTCTGTAGCTTTTGCTTTATGAAAATGTTTGTGTATTATTTGGTGCAAAGGCATTTGTAATTTTTGGATGTTCACTGTAAATTGTACCCTTTTAATACATTTGTCCTGAATTCAACCTTGTTTGAGTTTCTCCCCCATGTGGTTTACCGGATGAGTCTTCGCCAAGTTGTTTTATTTTCAACCTCTCTGAGCCACATCTTTATGTATGTGTATCAGACACAGCTTGTGTCCTGCCTCACATTCTCTTGGCCCATTTTTTAATCTAGCTCTTGCAGAAACTGGCTCTGTGTAAGTGTAACCTAACAGCACTTCACTTGTCTGTATCATGGTGTATGTAACTATATATACCTGCTCAGACATTATCATGAACAAAAATTCATGACTAATATGGGACAGGAGAACAATGGATAAATATTCTCCTTTCCATCTCCTGGATGGACAATTCTAAGGCATATTCACATGGCTGCATATAAGTGCCCAGTTACCCATAGTGGTAGTCAGCTCCATAACATACCCTTGAATTGGCTTTCCATTTCACCCTTCCCAAGCCTCTACTCCTGATTGTTAGGATTAATTCCTGGAGCTAACTATCTGTATCTGCCTGCTTTTTTTGGAAAGCCTTGATTAGAAGAGTTTATCTTTTGAATGTTGCAGTAAATTAAATCTTAACATATTCATAAAACTCTATGTATAAAACAATGTATTTATTGATATGAGATATTTATCCTTAGTTCTATATTTAATTGCTTCTATACTTTTTATTTTACGATACGATCTGTATATTTTTGTGTATATACATTTTCAGAAGTTATACTTTTGTTTTAGTAATTCTTTTTTTATTACTTTGCTTATTTTATTTTTTGTAGAGATGGGATTTTTCTATGTTTTCCAGGCTGGTCTCAAACTCCTGGCCTCAAGTGATCCTCCCACCTCAACCTTCCAGAGTGCTGGGATTATAGGCATGAACAACCATGCCAGGTCCCTTTTTTATTTTTATGAATTGTACTTACTAATTTCTTTCTGAAAACAATGATGAAATTAGTACAATTTTACTCTCTTCATTTTCATCTCTTTACATTCTGCCACTCAATTTTTAAAATTTTTTTTATTAATGTTACTTTTAGTTTTCTATGTATATATTTATATCACTTTGACTTGATTTATTATCCTTGACTAATACTTATCCTTGGTGATAAAACATGAAGAAGTCAGCTTACATTCAATGCCTCTCATCTCTACTCTTTTCAGCTTTATTTATTTTGTCAGGATTATAACATTTACATTCTTGTAATCTCCACGTTATTTTAGTCTTAATTTTATGAAAAAATGATGTCAATACTCAGCATGCATTCTTGTGCTATGTGTTTCTGTTCATTCTCTGATAATTTCTTTAGAAACTTCTTGGAAATGATATTTTAATTTTTCATTTAAAATTATTTTTCTCTTGCCTTTATATTTGGACAAGTTTGTCTGGCTACGTCTTATGTCAGTTTTTTTTCTTTTTGTTCAGACTTTGTAAGCTTTGCTTTACAGTCTCCTGGTATTAAGAGATTTTCCAGGAAAACGTCTGAGACCTGCCTACATTTTTACCTTTTTTGATGACTTACCATTTTTTCTTGGTTGCCCAAATGATTATTCGTTTATCTTTCAGATCCAGTGATTTTACTATATTATGTCTTTCTGTGAATTGTTATGTGTTAATATTTGCTGGAGCATAATGTACCCTTTTAATGAGTCGATTAAAATCTTTTATTTCTGAAAGTTTTCTTGCCTCAAATTTCTTTCTTCTATCATTTTGTTTTTCTTCACTGAGGATAGCAGTTATGTGATGCTGGATATTCCTTGGGTGTATCTATATAAATGTTTTTGTAATCTTTTATTTTAATTTCAGCTTCCTCACCGTGCACAATCATGTCCTCTCTCTCCTTTGTTATGTTTTAAGGAGTGGCTGTTATTCTTGAGCTACTTCCTAATGACATTTGTTGTTATTGTGTGATAATTTTCTTTTATTTTATTCTTCCACTTTTCTGATCTCTGCAAGCTCAAAGTTTCTCTTTTTGTTGTCTTGCCACAGTTTACCCAAAGCCCATTTGTAGAACTAATTAAAAAATTTAAAGGATGTGGCAAAATACATAGTACCAACATTTTAATATGTGTTTTTTAATCTGTTTTTTCCTCCCTTCCCGTTTCCTGCTTTTATTTTATTTTTTACCTTGCAATATTTTCAGGTGGATGATGTGATAATACCCTTGTGATTATTACTCATCTTTGATTGAGTTTGCGGGAAATCTGTTTGTGGGAGGTCTAGGGTATTGCAGCAAATTTATTGCTATCCTATTTATTATGCAGATAATGAATATGTGTGAGTGAAGTCTTTTATTTCATTTACCTATCAATCATCTAAATTTATTTTCTTTTTTTTTTTTTTTTTTTTGAGACGGAGTCTTGCTCTGCCGCCCAGGCTGGAGTGCAGTGGCCGGGTCTCAGCTCACTGCAAGCTCCGCCTCCCGGGTTCACGCCATTCTCCTGCCTCAGCCTCCCGAGCAGCTGGGACTACAGGCGCCCGCCACGTCGCCCGGCTAGTTTTTTTTGTATTTTTTAGTAGAGACGGGGTTTCACCATGTTAGCCAGGATGGTCTCGATCTCCTGACCTCGTGATCCGCCCGTCTCGGCCTCCCAAAGTGCTGGGATTACAGGCTTGAGCCACCGCGCCCGGCCAATCATCTAAATTTCTCTCTCTCTCTCTCTCTCTCTCTCTCTGTTGATCTAAAATGAAATCACTCTACATTCATCCTGGAATCCCTGGACCTCCCTTTGTTTATGTTTCTTCTTACTGAAAGATATCATTCAGTTAGTATTTATGTGAGAGAGAACATATGGTAGATAAAGTCTCATAGTCTTTGTATATATAAAATAATCCTTATCTTACATCCATCCTTGAAGGGTAGTACAGTTGGGTATAAAATTATAAATTGACAAATATTTTCTTAAATATTTGAGCAATATTCAATTTTCATTGGCTATCTCATATACATGTGTTTACTTACTTTATTAGTACATTGTCTTCTCTCTGATAATTTAAAAATTTTTATATTCATTTCAAAATTTATGTAATTTATATGCATTCTATAAGATTTCTATTCATTTTTTTACAGATTATATATGTATTCTGTCTTTATCCTAGTTGTTTTGCTACAGCATGTCACAGTGTAGGTTTCTATTTATCTTGCGTGGAATTGAAATACATTTCGATTGGAGGATTTGTATCTTTCTCCAATCATTAAAAATTCTCAACTCTCCTTTATAGATAGTGATTTTCAGGCATTTCTTCTTTCTACTTTTTCAGAAATTCTTATAATAAATATTAGTGTTTAACAATTCCCTTTTATGTCCCTTAGCTGACTTCTCATATTTTTGTTCTTTTTATCTTCATGTACTGTGCTTTAATGAATTCCACAATTTTCTAGTTCAGTTTTTGTTGTGTCCAGCCTAGTATAAAATCTATTTAATAAAATGTTTTATTTCAACTCCTTCTTATTTTATTTTTGCTTTCTTTGTTTCATAGTTTTTTTGGGTGTCATTTATACTTTGTATAAATATTTGATAATTATAAATACACTTGTTTTTAATCTTTATCACTTTTTTTCTTAAAATTTATTATGTCTTGAATGCATTCATATCCTAATTGTTGGTTTGTGGTTCATCTTAGCATTTCTTGATGTGTTTATGGAATTTTGATTGAAAGTTCATTTTAATGTTGCTTTACATTTCTCCTCTGTTGCCACTTTTCCTTTTCTAGGAGTTGTGACATTGCCATTCAGGATGGCAGTTCATAAGCAGGCCTTAGTATTCACTTTGTGCCTCCTGCTTCTAGGTGAATATTGAAGATTTTACATATCCAACCATGAGCCAATGGACAGCTTGGCTTAATTTTTGGTTAGAGATTTTGCCTGTGATTTCTGAAGGCACTGGGCTTGTAAGTGACTCAAACTGTACCTGTAGACCACTGTTACTCACTGTTGAGACTTGACACTCACTAGTTCACTACCGATATGTTGGCACCATTGACAGCTTGGGCCAGATATTTTTTTGTTGCTGGGGGCTTTTTTGTGTCCAGCCTCTGCACACTAGATGTTAGCAGCTATTCTCCCTTTCCAGTTTCAACAATTGAAATAAATGTCTGCAGGCATTACCAAATGTCCCCTGGGGGTTGTGTGGTAAACATACTTCTTATTGAAAACCTCCGCTCTAAAAATAGTAGGGATATTTTTCAGTCCTTTTTCTAAAAAAGGAAATAATCCCACCAAACCCTCTGGCTGCAAACAATGAGCTTGGTCCTGTCTCTTTTAATCTGCCAGCTGTCAATATCTTTTCAGACCTAGAAGTCTTTAGCTCATGGCTCCAGTACAAGTGACTACTTTGTATTTTCCCCCTTTTTTACTTATAAAATCTTTATCTTGATTTTTGTGATGTTCATAATGTTTTATTATTTTTTTAATTTTAATTTGTATTACTTTTATACTGGGACAGCGTGGCTCCATCAGAATGAGAATGAATGGAGTTCTTTTTACTGGAAATCTTTATCATCACTATTTTTATGGGGTGATTAGTATAGTTGTATCCCAATTAAGTCCCTCTAAAAATGGCATAAAGCAAAAGAGAGGCAAATGAAAAGCTAGTACTGTAATGCTGTATTGTGATTCCTTTTCTATCCACCATCATCAATATCTTACTCTGTGCTAGGTCTTTCTCATAGTACACAAACCCTGATGTGATCTGGTTCCTGCCTAGCTCTCCAACATCATCTGTATCACTTTCTTGTCTTGGCCTCTATTGTTAAGCCACAGTGGACTTCCTTTTGCTCTTCAACAAGTCAAGCTTATTGTACTTTAGAACACCGTAGGTTCCTCCCACATTGTCGTAGCGTTTGTTTTTAAATCTCAGCTTAAATATCGCCTTCAACAGAGGCTTTCCTTGACAACTCAAGCAAAAACATCTCTCAGTTTTTCTCTTTCATTGCCCTGTTTTAGTTCTCTATGTACAAACTTCAACTCTGCAATATTCTTTTAATTTTTGCATTTGTTTATTGGTCATTTACGACCACTGCAACTTAAGCTCATGGGTGGCAAGGAACTTCTATTTCTTGTTTAATGTTGTGTCTTCAGTGCCAGAAATAAACCTGGCACAGAATTACAGATCAATAATAAATATTTACCAAATAATAATAAATGCAAAAACGTGTGATTTATCTGCTCCCCTAGCAAAATTCATCCCAAAAGGAGACTTGAAATATCACCTTCTTGGTCAAGCACGGTGGCTCATGCCTGTAATCCCAGCACTTTGGGAGGCGAGGAGGGTGGATCACAAGGTCAGGAGATTGAGACCATCCTGGCTAACACGGTGAAACCCCATCTCTACTAAAAATACAAATAATTAGCCGGGTGTGGTGGCGGACACCTGTAGTCCCAGCTACTCGGGAGGCTGAGGCAGGAGAATGGCGTGAACCTGGGAGGTGGAGCTTGCAGTGAGCCGAGATCATGCCACTGCCCTACAGCCTGGGCAACACAGCAAGACTCTGTCTAAAAATACATACATATATATATATCTCATCTTTTTTTCTCATTCCCCAAAGATTTTAGAATAATTTCTTAACAAGTGTGTTAAACATGACAAAAAGCACATTTTGTCACATCTCAGGCACATTTTCATGAGGAGATACAGAAATAATCTCTGGTGTAGGATACCTTACAAACAAATCCAAGATACAAACTCAAACAAAAATTGAAGACGAGACTTGCAGTAGTTGGTGCTGAAGGCTTACTCTGTTCTCTTAAACTTCCCTTCAGAGGTCAGGCATGGATGATCCTTGGAGCACTTTATGTTATAGCATATATTTACACTTGAAGTTTTATTTCATTCCTCTTTGTTAAAAGAATCATTACTTATAAAGCAGTATAAATGATTCTAAAAAGCTAGTCTGAAAAATATGTGACTGCTTATTAAGGAATAGGTTAGAGCATGTATGCGTAAGCTATTGGTTTATGTTCCATATTTTTTTGTAGTATTTTTACAAAGGAAAGCTTTGAGAAAAAAAGGTATTGGAGCCTGTGAAAAACAGACTACAAAGACAAGGGAGTTAGATCTGCATTTTAGTGTATTTATCTGGAAAGTGATCCTAGTAATACTTAATTTCTTCTGATTTTAAATGGTGATGTGATAATAAAATTAAATAAATGTATAAGTGCTTCGAACACAGCATGGTAAAATTGGAAGTTATTACTTGTAACCATAACCTAATGGTCACAGTAATATTGAGTTAGCTTTTATACATTAAATAAAAGCTATAATTCCATGGGTGACACTTCCTTTCTACCTCTCATCAGATGATGTCAATGTTTTAAAGAGTTAGAGGAGCCCAAACCCTGAGGATTCTTAATGTATGTTGGACACCATTCACTGTGCCAATATTAGAAAATGACAACCACTTGAAGACCATTAGTAATAACTTTTATCTTATCATTTTAGTGGTAAAATTTGCTTCCCCTTTATAATGTAAAGAATGCTGATTACAGTGGTGAAGATGCTTCAAATTTCTCTTTTTTTTCTTTTTTCTTGCCTCCTTTTCTTCTTTCTAGCAGTGTGTATTGAGTCTAAACTCATTGCCAAGGGTTTTGAGTGAGAGTTGATATATGTTTAGGTTTGTTTTTAGAATTCAGACAACAGCAAAGATTAAAAGGAATTAATGGAATGTTAGTTAGCATGTATTAAATCTGCAGGAAATGATCCAGATGCAGAAGCGCCCTCAGCATTGTTCCTCCATGATGTAGAATTGTTTGAGAGAAAAGAAATCCTGGCACCTCATGACTAATGATTATCATTGGTTTTAAATGTCAGTGATATGTCTAGACAACATCAAAATAAATTAGTTCAGCAAACAGCACAAAAATGATGAAAATGTTGTTTTGGGGTTAAAATGATGACATCTGAAAAGCAAATTTCTTTCTCCTTTCTTGTTCTGTGCCAGTATATACACTTACAGACAGATATATACATGCACTTAGTGATAGACAATAAAACCAAGTGAAAGATAATTCCTTTTTCTAAAAATGTTCTCTGAGGCAGTCTAGACTAAAAATGAAACAAATTATTATTCAATAAAGCAAAAATGCATTCAGCACCAATAGTGCTTTAGGTTAAAAAGTGATTTATTATGTGAATTTTCATGAAGGAAGGAAATGTATGTGTTTCTGAGAAACTAATTTTTATTACATAAATTAATTATGTATTTATTGACACAACATATTGCTGTCTTTCCATAATCACTGAACAGATTTTGACAATATATCATGGTGCATGATAAGCTTTTTAAAATGTACAATTCATTCATGTGTTCACAGAGTTGTGCAACCATCACCACTGTGTAATCCCAGAACATTTTTACCACCCCCAAAGAAGCTCGATATTCATTAGCAGTCACTCTCTATTCTCTCCTCCCTTTAGCTTCTGGCAACTACTAATGTACTTTTTCTGTCTCTGGATTTGCCCATTCTGGTCATTGACTAAAAATGGAATCATGCAATGTATGGCCTTTTGTGGTTGGCTTCTTTCACTAAGCATAGTGTATTCAATGTTTATCCTTGAAATACTGATAGCATGCCAATACTTCATTCCTTTTTATGGCTGAATAATATTCTATTGTATCAATATGCCATATTTTATTTATCCATTCATCAGTTAACGGCATTTAGCATTTTCATTTTTTGACTATGATGAATAATGCTACCATAAAAATTTTTTGTACAAGTCTTTGTGTGGATATATGTTTTCAGTTCTCTTGGGTATGTACCTAGGAGTAAAATTGCCAGCTTATGTGGTAACACTGTGTTTAAACTTTTGAAGGACTGCCAAATTGTTTTCCAAAGTGATTCCATCATTTATAATTCCACCAACAATGTGTGAGGGTTCTAATGTCTCCAAATTCTTGCTAGCACTTGTTATTATTTGTCTTTTTTATTTTAGCAATCTTAGTGGTTGTTAAGTGGCACCTCCTTGTGGTTTTGATTTGCACTTCTATGATGACTAATGATGTTGACCATCTTTTTATGTGCTTATTGGGAATTTATATATCTTCTTTTGAGAATTTTTTTTTTTTTTAAGACAGAGTCTTGCTCTGTAGCCCAGGCTGGAGTGCAGTGGCCCAATCTCAGCTCACTGCAACCTCTGCCTCCCGGGTTTAAGTGATTCTTGTGCCTCAGTCTCCCGAGTAGTTGGGATTACAGACACATACCACCATGCCCAGCTAATTTTTGTATTTTTAGTAGAGATGGTTTTCACTATGTTGGCCAGGCTGGTCTTGAACTCCTGACCTCAAGTGATCTACCTGCCTCAGCCTCCCAAAGTGCTAGGATTACAGATGTGAGCCACCACGCCCGATCTGGAAAAATGTTTATTCAAATTCTCTGTGTGGGTTATTTGTCTTTTCATTGTTGAATTGTAAGAATTCTTTATATATTCTGCATATAAGACATTTATCACATATAAGATTAGCATACATTTTCTCCTATTCTGTGGATTATCTTTTCATTTCATGAATAATGTAGTTTGATGCACAAAATCTTTAATTTTGATAACATCTAATTTGTCTATTTTTGTTCTTGTCATTATTGTACTTTTGGTGTAACTTCCAGGAAAACATTGTCAAAACGAAAGTCAAAGAGATTTACCCCAAATATTTTTAAAAGCGTTTTATATTTTTACCTCTTACATTTAGACTTATAATCCATTTTATGTTAATATTTGTATATGGTTCTAAATGAGAGTCTGAGTTCATTCTTTTGCATATGGATATTCAGTTATCTCAGCATCATTTGTTGAAAAGATCATTTCTTCCTTATCAAATCTATTTGACACTTCTGTCAAAAATCAATTGAGCATTAAGTGTAAGAGTTGATTTCTGGACTTTCCATTGATATGTATGTCTGTCCTTATGTGAATACTACATTATCTTCATTATTGTAACTTCATAGTAAGTTTTGAAATCAGGGAATGTGAGTTCTCCAACTTTGTTCTTTTACAAGATTGTTTGGTTATTTTGGCTCCCTTATATTTCCATATTAATTTTAGGATCAGCTTGCCAATTTCTGAACAAAAGGTAGATGGAATTTTACTAGGATTTACATTGAATCTGTAGATTAATTTGGGGAATAATGACATCTTAACAGTATTAAGTCTTCTGATCCATGAACATGAAATATCTTTCAATTTGTTTATACCTTCTTTAATTTTTTTCAATGATTTTTGTAGTTTTCAGTGCACAAGTCTTACATTTATATTGTTAAATGTATTCTCAAGTTTTAAATTCATGTCTGATGCTATTGTAAGTTGAATTATTTTCTTAATTTGATTTTGGACTGCTTGTTGCTAGTGTATAGAAATGTAATTGACTTAGCATATTAATTGTGTATTTTGCAATTGTCTATTCCGCAATAAATACTAAACTTGTTTATAAGTTCTAGTAGTTTTTTGTTTTTGTGTGTGCATTTTAAAAGAATATTCTATATACAATATGATGTCATTTATGAATAGATATAGATTTAAGTGTTCTGTCCCAGTCTGGATGTCTTGTATTTCTTTTTGTTGCATAATATCCCTGGATACAACCTCCAGTACAATGTTTAATACAAAAGACAGGAGTAGACATCAGTATCTTATTCTTGATCTTTCAGGGAAAGCATTCATTCTTTCACCATTTACTATAATGTTAGCAGTGAGTTTTTCATGTACACCCTTATAAGGTTAAGGAGTTCCCTTTAATTCCTAGTTACGTGAGTATTTTTATCATGAAATAAGGCTGAATTAAGTGCTTTTCCTGAATCTATTTAGTGATCATGCAGCTTTTGTTCTTTATCCTATCAATATGACATATTACCATCGATGGATTTTCACATTTCAAAGAATGTCAGAGACTTGTAAAAATCCTAGAGATAAGATCAAATACTATATGATCAATGATATAAAAGAACTGCAAATCGAAAATATATGTTATTCAAAAGATCATTATATATGAAATTCACAAATATGTCAAAATTAAGCAGATTTGTCATGGTATATATAATTCATTTTGTATGCATTCCTATGATAAATCCCATTTGTCATGGTATATATAATTCATTCTATGTCACTAGATTTGGTTCGCTAGTATTTTGTTGAGGATTTTTGCATTTATATTTATACAAATGTTGGTTTATAGGTTTCTTGTAGTATCTTTGTTTGATTTTGGTATCAAGATAATATTGACCTCAGAATGAGATAAGAAGTGTCCGTTCTCTCCTTCCCTCCCTCCCTCTCTCCCTCTCTCCGTTCTCTCTCTCTTTCTCTTTCCCCTTCCTTCCTTCCTTCCTTCCTTCCTTCCTTCCTTCCTTCCTTCTTTCCTTCCTTCCTTCCTTCCGGAAAATTTATGAAGGATTGGTGTTAATTTTTAAATGTTTGGTAGATTTTAACAGTGAAACCATCTAGTCCTTGGCTTCTCTCTGTGGAAAGTTTTAAAACTACTAATTCATTCTCTTTACTTATGATAGGTCTATTCAGGTATTCTATTTCTTCTTGAGTCATTTTAAATAGTTGTATATTTTAAAGATATATGGTCCATTGCATTTAGGTTATCTAATTTGCTGGTGTGGAATGTATTCACTTATAATCATTTTTATTTTTGTAAAGGTACCTTTTAATTCCTGATTTTAGTAATTTGAGTCTTTGGTTTTTTCTCTTGGTCAATTGACCTAAAGATTTTTCAATTTTGTTGATCATTTCAAGGAAAAATTTTGGTTTTGTAGCTTTCTTATATTGTTTTCTATTCTATGTTTCACTTATTTCCACTCTGATAATTATTATTTTCCTCCTTCTACTTGATTTAGTTTGCTATTCTTTTTCTAGTGTCTCAAAGTGAAAGGTAGATTGTTGAGTTGAGACTTTCTTTTTCATTTAAAATAAAGGCTTTTATACTTACAAATTTGCCTCTAAGTACTGCTTTAGCAACATTCCTTAAATTTTAACATGTTATGTTTTTATTTTTATTCATTTCAAAATCTTTTCTAATTTACTTTGTGACGATTTATTCTCTGATCCCTTGGTTGCTTACAGGTGTCTTGCTTAATTTTGACATGTTTGTGAATTTCATATATGATAATCTTTTGAATAAAATGTATTTTTGATTTGTACTTCTTTTATATCACTGATCATATAGTATTTGATTTTCTCTCTAGGTTTTTATAAGTCTCTGATATTCTTTGAAAATGTCATCTTCATCGCCTTCAGAAATTGATAAATTTGTACAATGAAATTAATTTATCTGTCTCCTTTACAATTAAATAATTGCAAGTACTCTGGGAACCACATTTCTGGGAGGGTAAAGCTCTTAAACTAAGCATTTTGTCAAGTTAAAAAACAGTTTTGGCTGATTTACTTTTCAGTTTTGCTATAAAGGCCAATCAAATAAATTGTTCTGGAATGAACAAAGTAATTTTAGACTGCTAAATGCATTTTTAATCAACTGTAAGTTTTAAAAAATAAACTTAGTATACAGGAAATCAAAGTTTTGTCTCCAGAAAGTTTCCAATTTATTTAAGGGACAAAAGATAAATACATGCAAAGATAATTTATGGTAGTATGTGGAACTGTCACATTAGTGGAATAAAAAGGAAGAAATTAAAAAGAGTACTTTTAATTGTTATGGCTTCTATTAGTGTGAAAATTTTAACCCATACCTTCAAGAATTGGCATGATTTGAACAGCTAGTGAGAAAAGTACGCATTGTTAGCAGGACAAACTACGTAAGCAAAGATTTCAATATAGGAGCTGAAGTTGTCACTCAGGACATGATATTTGTTGAGGAAGCCCAGGCAACCGAGCAGAACAGTGACAAAACCATCACTATAAGGGTTTGGTTTCTGGGGTGAGGCGGGAATCAAACTGCAAAAAGTTAGAGGCAATAGAAGTAAATTAGTCACTTGGTAGTGAATGAAAACTGAGGAGATAAATAAAGTGGGATTCAGAGGAATTTGTAGAATGAAGTCAATTTCTATGTTTTCCAAAATAGGTGACCTCTTTCTAAATTTGAAAGAAGAAGAGGAGGAAGCTTTGAGACATCAAGAATAGAATATTGAGAAGAGGAAATTAATGTTGGAGGAAGACCATTTAGGGTTACAATATAAATGATAGTAATATTAGTCATCAGTCACTTGGCAAAACCAAAATTATTATTATAAATAAAATTAGAAAGTAGCTTAGCAAAATTCAGAGTGTTACTGTCTGAGGAATGGACTTGGTTTCTGCTCAAGTTTCTCTATGTGCAAGACTACTGTAAAAGCTCAACACATGTTGTAAAAGAATCACAAGAGCATGATTATGCTAAGTTATAGTGAGTTCATTGCCACAGTTTTAAATCCAGTTTTGCTCATCTACCTCATATTATATTCAGAGAAACAAAAGCAGCCAAGCATTTTAAGAATTTGTTAGCATTAAAAGAGATTTTAAAATAATTTAGTAACATCTTTGCCCTTTTTGGAATCTTATTAGCATGCTAATCCTTGATGAAAGAATATAAAATACCAATTAATATATTAGTCACATTGTTGCTGCTTTGTATTACAGAAATATAATTTTAGAGCTGGAAGTGCTTTTTGATCACTGTTTTTAGTATTTCTCAAATTATTGTCTTTGAATATTCATATACATCAGATTCATTTAGGGTGATAGTTAAATATGTGATGCCAAATTATCCTTTATCCTACCAGGATCTTCCCTTCCCATAGTACATTCCTAAGGAGACCTGAAGTTTATTTTCTGGATCAGAAGGAAACCAGTTTATTTCTGGATCAGAGAGAATCCAGAGTAAGGGACAAGTATAGTAGAGAATATTGTTGATCCATAGTGAAGGCGAGAGATAGAAGTACTAATAGAAGTCTTCGTGCATCCTCTGTTAAAGCCTACTGGTTGTCAAACTCAGCCAGTGGCTACAAAGGCTCCCATATATTTTTGAGTGCATCATTCTAAAATATGAAGGAGGACCCAAGGATTGCCAGATGTTTAAGAAACGATTCTGATCAAAAGAAAGAATAAATAAGGTAAAAGGAATTTAGAAATGAAACAGATACGTCATAGAAAACATAGAGAAGAAAAAATCCAACTATAATTAATATCCTTAGAAATATGAGAAAATATGTTTCCTCCATGAAGAGGCTACAAGATGATTTTGAAAAAAAGTTATTAGTAAAGAAGAAAAGGATCCAGGAAAATATACTAACTCAAGTTAAAAATTTCCAACAAAGAAAAAAAGTTGGAAAATTTTCCAAGACAAAGAAGGCGTACAAATGTCAGACAAATACATTTTGGTCAAAGGACACAAAATTTTCAGTTAAACAGAAGAATAAGTTCAAGATCTATTGTACAACATGGTGACTATAGTTAATAACAATGTATTATATGCTTGAAAATTGCTAAGAGAGTAGATTTTAAGTGTCTCATCACAAACAAATGATAAAGGAATTAATATACATGTGTTAATTAGCCTGGTTTAACCATTCCATGATGTATACATATTTCAAAACATCATATACATCAGTGCCTTTTGGCTCCAGGGACTGGTTTTGTGAAAGATAGTTTTTCCACAGGCCGGGGGAGAGGGATGATTTTAGAGTGATTCAAAAACATTACATTTATTGTGCGCTTTATTTCTATTATTATTACATTATAATATACAATGAAATAATTATACAACTCATCATAATGTAGAATCAGTGAAAGCCTTGAGCATGTTTTTCTGCAACTAGATTGTCCCATCTGGGGATGATGGGAGACAGTGACAGATCATCAGGCATTAGATTATCATAAGGAGTGTACAACCTGGATCCCTTGCATGTGCAGTTCACAATAGGGTTTGCACTCCCGTGAGAATCTAATGCCTCCACTGATCTGACAGGAGGTGGAGCTTAGGCAATAATGTGAGTGACAGGGTGCAGCTGTAAATACAGATGATGCCTCCCTCACTCGCCACTCACCTCCTGCTGTGTGGCCCAGTTCCTAACAGGCCACAGACTGGTACCGGTCCATAGTCTGGGGGTTGGGGACTCCTGATGTACATAATCAGTATATACAGTTTTTATTTGTCAATTAAAAAACATACATTAAAGAGGGTCGATAAAGCTAAATGGTAAAAACTTAAAGAACAATGCAAGAATAAAAGTAAGAAAATCAGATAATGTATTTAGAGGGTTGGTCTGAATTTATCAATTACAACTTCCAGGAAGAGTAAAAATTGAGAAAAAAACTTTTAAGATAATACTGCCGGATATTTTCTTGGCACTAAAGGACATAGATCTCCAGATTGAAAGGGCTCATTGAGTGGCCAGCATAATGAATTAAAAATAACGTAAATGGGAACACTTTAACACTTCTCATGAGGTATGAATTGTTAGAAATTACTTTAGAGAACAATTTGGCAATATCTTATCTAATTAAAGTTACTCCTATTTTAACATCCAACAGTTTTACACCTAACTGCATATAACAGAAAAAGTTATCCACTTGTGGTTGGAGATGTTACAAGAATCTTAACTGAAGCATGAGTTTGTAAGAGAGGAAAATTGGAAACCATCCAAATGCCATTAGTCAACTGTGAAGGTAGAATATTGACATTTTGAAATATGAAAGGACTTGACACTTAACATTTCCTATATATCCTTTCTCAAGAGGCTGATGGAGAATATTTACCAGAGTAATGAGTAAATAAAAAAAGAGTGAGCTGTGAAATCGATGACACAAGGAATCCAACACAGGAGGAGGGTTAAGGAAAGTTCCAAAGATGGCAAAAGGAAAGGGTAGGAAAATAGCTATGCTGCAGGCTTAGAGATAATCAGCCTCAATTATAGGAGGAAGACAAAAAACTTGAGGAAGCGAGTATCTAGGGAAAAAAGAGAGAAATAAATGCTACATTATCTCATGCATTTGACAATGTGGAACACATAATAGCATTAAGAGGAGATTCATAGCTCTCCAAGAGTCTATAGGGAGAATCACTATAAAGTAGAGAGAAATCTAAGTCAATTTTATAAATGTTAGGTAATTAATAACTTTAGGAAAAATAAAGAAATTGTATAAGAACGGAAATGTAATCATGGCATATTAATTGGCTCAGAAATAATATTTAGCAGCCATAATTATGTTTATTAGTAATTTTTTTTATTTTACTTTATGTTCTAGGGTACATGTGCACAACGTGCAGGTTTGTTACACATGTATACATGTGCCATGTTGGTGTGCTGCACCCATTAACTCGTCATTTATATTAGGTATTTCTCCTAATGTTATCCCTCCCCTCCTGCCACCCCACGACAGGTCCTGGTGTGTAATGTTCCCCACCCTCTGTCCAAGTGTTCTCATTGTTCAATTCCCACCTATGAGTGAGAACATGCAGTGTTTGGTTTTCTGTCCTTGTGATAGTTTGCTCAGAATGAAGGTTTCCAGCTTCATCCATGTCCCTACAAAGGACACGAACGCACCCTTTTTTATGGCTGCATAGTATTCCATAGCGTATATGTGCCACATTTTCTTAATCCAGTCTATCATTGATGGACATTTGGGTTGGTTCCAAGTTTTTGCTATTGTGAATAGTGCCACAATAAACATACGAGTGCATGTGTCTTTATAGCAGCATGATTTATAATCATTTGGGTATATACCCAATAATGGGATGGCTGGGTCAAATGGTATTTCTAATTCTAGATCCTTGAGGAATCGCCACACTGTCTTCCACAATGGTCGAACTAGTTTACAGTCCCGCCAACAGTGTAAAAGCGTTCCTATTTCTCCACATCCTCTCTAGCACCTGTTGTTTCCTGACTTTTTAATGATTGCCATTCTAACTGGTGTGAGATGGTATCTCATTGTGGTTTTGATTTGCATTTCTCTGATGGCCAGTGATGATGAGCATTTTTTCATATGTCTGTTGGCTGCATAAATGTCTTCTTTTGAGAAGTGTCTGTTCATATCTTTTGCCCACTTTTTGATGGGGTTGTCTGATTTTTTCTTGTAAATTTGTTTAAGTTCTTTGTAGATGCTGGATATTAGCCTTTGTCAGATGGGTAGATTGTAAAAATTTTCTTCCATTCTGTAGGTTGCCTGTTCATTCCAATGGTAGTTTCTTTTGCTGTGCAGAAGCTCTTAAATTTAATTAGATCTCATTTGTCAATTTTGGCTTTTGTTGCCATTGCTTTTGGTGTTTTAGTCATGAAGTCCTTGCCCATGCCTATGTCCTGAATGGAATTGCCTAGGTTTTCTTCTAGGGCTTTTCTGGTTTTAGGTCTAAGATTTAAGTCTTTAATCCATCTTGAATTAATTTTTGTGTAAGATGTAAGGAAGGGATCCAGTTTCAGCTTTCTACATATGACTAGCCAGTTTTCCTAGCACCATTTATTAAATAGGGAATCCTTTCCCCATGTCTTGTTTTTGTCAGTTTTGTCAAAGATAGTTGTAGATGTGTGGTATTAATTCTGAGGGCTCTGTTCTGTTCCATTGGTCTATGTCTCTGTTTTGGTACCAGTACCATGCTGTTTTGGTTACTGTAGCCTTATAGTATAGTTTGAAGTCAGGTAGCGTGATGCCTCCAGCTTTGTTCTTTTGGCTTAGGACTGTCTTGGCAATGCGGGCTCCTTTTTGGTTCCATATGAACTTTAAAGTAGTTTTTTCCAATTCTGTGAAGGAAGTCCTTGGTAGCTTAATGGGGATGGCATTAAGTCTATAAATTATCTTGGGCAGTATGGCCATTTTCACGATATTGATTCTTCCTATCCATGAACATGGAATGTTCTTCCATTTGTTTGTGTCCTCTTTTATTTCGTTGAGAAGTGGTTTGTCATTCTCCTTGAAGAGGTCCTTCATATCCCTTGTAAGTTGGATTCCTAGGTATTTTATTCTCTTTGAAGCAATTGTGAATGGGAGTTCACTCATGATTTGACTCTGTCTGTTACTGGTGTATAAGAATGCTTGTGATTTTTGCACATTGATTTTGTATCCTGAGACTTTGCTGAAGTTGCTTATCAGCTTAAGGAGATTTTGGGCTGAGATGATGGGATTTTCTAAATATACAATCATGTCATCTGCAAACAGGGACAATTTGACCTCCTCTACCTAACTGAATACTCTTTATTTCTTTCTCCTGCCTGATTGCCCTGGCCAGAACTTCCAACACTATGTTGAATAGGAGTGATGAGAGAGGGCATCCCTGTCTTGTGCCAGTTTTCAAAGCAAATGCTTCCAGTTTTTGCCCATTCAGTATGATATTGGCTGTGGGTTTCTCATAAATATCTCTTTTATTTTGAGATACATCCCATCAATACCTAGTTTATTGAGAATTTTTTTAGCATGAAGGGCTATTGAATTTTGTTAAAGCCCTTGTCTGCATCTATTGAGATAATCATGTGGTTTTTGTCTTTGGTTCTGTTTATATGATGGGTTACGTTTATTGATTTGTGTATGTTGAACCAGCCTTGCATCACAGGATTGAAGCCAACTTGATTGTGGTGGATAAGCTTTTTGATGTGCTGCTGGATTCGGTTTGCCAGTATTTTAATGAGGATTTTGCATCGATGTTCATCAGGGATATTGGTCTAAAATTCTCTTTTTTTGTTGTGTCTCTGCCAGGCTTTGGTATCAGAATGATGCTGGCCTCATAAAATGAGTTAAGGAGGATTCCCTCTTTTTCTATTGATTGGAATACTTTCAGAAGGAATGGTACCAGCTCCTCTTTGTACCTCTGGTAGAATTCAGCTGAGAATCCATCTGGTCCTGGACTTTTTTTGGTTGGTAGGCTATTAATTATTGCCTCAATTTCAGAGCCTGTTATTGCTCTATTCAAGAATTCAACTTCTTCCTGGTTTAGTATTGTAAGAGTATATGTGTCCAGGAATTTATCCATTTCTTCTAGATTTTCTAGTTTATTTGTGTAGAAGTGTTTACAGTATTCTGTGATGGTAGTTTGTATTTCTGTGGGATTGGTGGTGATAGCCCCTTTCTCATTGTTTATTGTGTCTATTTGATTTTTCTCTCTTTTCTTCTTTATTAGTCTTGCTAGTGGTCTATCAATTTTGTTGATCTTTTCAAAAAACCAGCTCCTGGATTCACTGATTTTTTGAAGGGGTTTTGTGTCTCTATCTCCTTCAATTCTGCTCTGATCTTAGTTGTTTCTTGCCTTCTGCTGGCTTTTGAGTGTGTTTGCTCTTGATTCTCTAGTTCTTTTAAATGTGATGTTAGGGTGCCTATTTTAGATCTTTCCTGCTTTCTTTTGTGGGTATTTAGTGCTATAAATTTTCCTCTACACTCTGCTTTAAATGTGTCCCTGAGATTCTGGTATGTTGTGTCTTGTTCTCATTGGTTTCAAAGAACATCTTTATTTCTGCCTTCATTTAGTTATTTACCCAGTAGTCATTCAGAAGCAGGTTGTTCAGTTTCCATGTAGTTGTGCAGTTTTGAGTGAGTTTCTTAATCCTGAGTTCTAGTTTGATTGCACTGTGGTCTGAGAGACAGTTTGTTATAGTTTCCGTTCTTTTACATTTGCTGAGGAGTGCTTTACTTCCAATTATGTGGTCAATTTTGGAATAAGTGCAATATGGTACTGAGAGGAACGTATATTCTGTTGATTTTGGGTGGAGAGTTCTGTAGATGTCCATTAGGTCTGCTTGGTGCAGAGCTGAGTTCAAGTCCTGGATATCCTTGTTAACTTTCTGTCTCATTGTTCTGTCTAATGTTGACAGTGGGGTGTTGAAGTCTCCCATTATTATTGTGTGGGAGTCTAATTTTCTTTGTAGGTCTCTAAAGACTTACTTTATGAGTCTGGGTGCTCCTGTTTTGGGCGCATATATATTTAGGATAGTTAGCTTTTCTTGTTGAATTGATCCCTTTACCATTATGTAATGGCCTTCTTTGTCTCTTTTGATGTTTGTTGGTTTAAAGTCTGTTTTATCAGAGACTAGGATTGCAACCCCTGCTTTTTTTTTTTTTTTTTTTTTTCCATTTGCTTAGTAGATCTTCCTCCATCTCTTTATTTTGAGCCTATGTATGTCTCTGCACATGAGATGGGTCTCCTGAATACAGCACACTGATGGGTCTTGACTCTTTACACAATTTGCCAGTCTGTGTCTTTTAATTGGACCATTTAGTCCATTTACATTTAAGGTTAATATTATTATGTGTGAATTTGATCCTGTCATTATGATGTTAGCTGGTTATTTTGCTCGTTAGTTGGTGCAGTTTCTTCATAGTATCAATGGTCTTTACAATTTGGCATGTTTTTGCAGTGGCTGGTACTGGTTGTTCCTTTCCATGTTTAGTACTTCCTTCAGGAGCAGGTCTGGTGGTGACAAAATCTCTCAGCATTTGCTTGTCTGTAAAGGATTTTGTTTCTCCTTCACTTATGAAGCTTAGTTTGTCTGGATATGAAATTCTGGGTTGAAAATTGTTTTCTTTAAGCATGTTCCATATTGGCCCCCACTCTCTTCTGTCTTGTAGAGTTTCTGTTGAGAGATCTGCTGTTAGTCTGATGGGCTTCCCTTTGTGGGTAACCCGACCTCTCTCTCTGGCTGTCCTTGACATTTTTTCCTTCATTTCAACTTTGATGAATCTGACAATTATGTGTCTTGGAGTTGCTCTTCTCGAGGAGTATCTTTGTGGCTTTCTCTGTATTTCCTGAACTTGAATGTTGACCTGCCTTGCTAGGTTGGGGATGTTCTCCTGGATAATATCCTGAAGAGTGTTTTGCAACTTGGTTCTATTCTCCCCATCACTTTCAGGTACACCAATCAGACATAGATTTGGTCTTTTCACATAGTCCCATATTTCTTGGAGGATTTGTTCATTTCTTTTTACTCTTTTTCCTCTAAACTTCTTTTCTCACTTGGTTTCATTCATTTGATCTTCAATCACTGATACGCTTTCTTCCACTTGATTGAATCAGCTACTGAAGCTTCTGCATGTGTCACATAGTTCTCGTGCCATGGTTTTCAGCTCCATCAGGTCATTTAAGGTTTTCTCTATGCTGTTTATTCTAGTTAGCCATTCCTCTAATCTTTTTTCAAGGTTTTTTGCTTCTTTGTGATAGGTTCAAACATCCTCCTTTAGCTCGGAGAAGTTTGTTATTACTGATCTTCTGAGGCCTACTTCTGTCAACTCGTCAAAGTCATTCTCTGTCCAGCTTTGTTCCGTTGCTGGCAAGGAGCTGCGTTCCTTTGGAGGGGAAGAGGCACTCTGATTTTTGGAATTTTCAGCTTTTCTGCTCTGTTTTGTCCCCATCTTTGTGGTTTTATCTACCTTTGGTCTTTGATGATGGTGACCTAGAGATGGGGTTTTGGTGTGGGTGTCCTTTCTGTTTGTTAGTGTTCCTTCTGACAGTCAGGACTCTCAGCTGCAGGTCTGTTGGAGTTTGCTGGAGGTCCACTCCAGACCCTGTTTGCCTGGGTATCACCAGTGGAGGCTGCAGAACAGCAAATATTGCAGAACAGCAAATGTTGCTGCCTGATCCTTCTTCTGGAAGCTTCATCTCATAGGGGCACCTGGCCGTATGAGGTATCAGTCGGCCTCTACTGGGAGGTGTCTCCCAGTTAGGCTACTCAGGCCTTGAATAGGCAGTCTGTCTGTTCTTAGATCTCAAACTCCGTGCTGGGAGAACCACTACTCTCCTCAAAGCTGTCAGAAAGGGATGTTTAAGTCTGCAGAAATTTCTGCTGCCTTTTGTTCAGCTATGCTCTGCCTCTAGAGGTGGAGTCTACAGAGGCAGGAAGGCCTCCTTGAGCTGTGGTGGGCTCCACCCAGTTTGAGCTTCCTGGCCACTTTGTTTACCTACTCAAGCTTCAGCAATTGTGGACGCCCCTCCCTGAGTCTCGCCGTCGCCTTGCAGTTGGATCTCGGACTGCTGTGCTAGCAGTGAGCAAGGCTCTATGGGCATGGGACCCTCCGAGCCAGGCACAGGATATAATGTCCTGGTGTGCTGTTTGCTAAGACCATTGGAAAAATGCAGTATTATGCTGGGAGTGTCCCAATTTTCCAGGTACCATCTGTCACAGCTTCCCTTGGCTAGGAAAGGGAATTCCCCAACCCCTTGTGCTTCCCCGGGTAAGGCGATGCCCTGCCCTGCTTCAGCTGACAATCCGTGGGTTGCACCCACTGTCCAACAAACCCCAGTGAGATGAACCCAGTACCTCAGTTGGAAATGTAGAAATCACCCATCTTCTGTGTCACTCACGCTGGGAGCTGTAGACTGGAGCTGTTCCTATTGGGCCATCTTGGAACCCTCTCTGCTGTAAGTATTTATTTTAGCAAAAGTTAAACTAACTATACTTATAGAAAAAAGAAACAACTTTTGGAAGAATTGAAAAGGAGCATCTTTGGGAGGAAGGACTGGGGTGGGAGGGACAGGCAGGAGCTAGGTGCTTTTTATTGTAAGATTTGAGGAACTATTTAACTTTCTAAACTTCCTAAAGCTGTTTTGTATTATACGTCTTATAGAAAAATTTTACTTTATAAAACAAAAATTATATTTAAAAAGTCCATCATAGAATGATGTTATGAAGATGGCTGACTAGAAATTCCTTGCACTCTCCCTACTCCATAAAAAAATTCAAACAACAAATAAACTATGTTTTGACCAAAATAATGAAAGGAGATCACCTTTAAAGGAGAACAGCAAAGATGCAGCAGAAATCCTGTAGAGCACAGAAACCCAAGATAGTCACAAAGAGAAGGGAAGAAACAACCTGCCTCAGCCACTCCATCCCCTCAGTCAGGATCAGCTCAGAACTAGTAGGGATTTCTCCCTGTAGAGAAAAAGGTAAGCCAGAGGACCCCAGCAGCAACCATCACCACTGTGGACACCTGTAGTATTTGCTACTGGAGATTCCTACAGTCCTCATAGGTTCTGAGTCCAGCTGAGGGAGCTCCTGGGAGTCTACATGCTGAGCTACCCCCAGAGAAACAGCCAATGCTGTGCCTTGCCTCCCAGTGACCCATGCTATTACTGCTCTGGGCCATCTTAAAATTGAACCCCTGATAGAGTATGTCCTGCTCTGGGGCAGCACTGCAGCCCTCTGTCTCTCCATCTCTGAGGCTCAGATGCCACTGCATGGTCCCTACCTGATAGTGTGCCATCCCTGAGCAGAGTTGCTGCTACAACCTACTTCCTATGGCCAAATTACTACAAATCTGCTTCATCCTCCTCATCTCAGTTCCTGGCTCAACCTCCCCATAGGGTTGAGCTGAAGTGATTCTCCATCCTCAGGGACCTGAAGCCTTGAAATATCAGAGCAGTTGCACCCCTGTCATCACAGCCAACACAGCACCTCACCCACTGGGGACCTCAGGCCTTCTGCACATAAGAGCAGTTGTGACTCTTGGAGCCACAGTTGAAGTAGCACTCCTGCTTCAGGGACTTCAGGCCTTTGGGGCACTGGAGCAGTTTCACTCTGGCCCTAGAGCAGATACAATGTCTTATCTCCCAGGGACTCCAGGTCTCCTGCACTCTAGAGTAGTCTCATTCCCCATCTGGCAGGTGATGCAACACCTGACCTCCCAAGGCTCCAAGCCTTTGGCACACCAGAGCAACTGTACCTTCCAGCATCACAGTTGACACAGTGCCCCACCCCCAGGGATCCAGAGATTCTGCTTACCTGTGTAGCCACACTTTCTGTGGTCAATCAGATGTAACTCCTCATGTCCTAGAAAATCAGAGCCTTGGCTGAACTGTCCTCCAGGCCTAATAGCCACAGTATTCCACCTACCTGGAAATGGACTAGTCCTGTGCAGTCTGAGATACTGATACATCTTGCCTCTCCAAGTAGTAGAGTCAGCACTGTGTTGCTTCCTGCCCCTGGGGCCCAAGCTACAGTGGCAACTTGGCATTCCTGGGTCTTTGCTACCACTGCACCTGACCTCACAGAACCTGGACTATTGTCCCATCCTCTTAGGATCCCTAAAGTAATTGCTCTATGATAACACAGCCACTGTCACAACCACAAACTCCTGTAGCATAGACCACGGAGGTACTTATAGTCATTGCTAATGTTGATCATAACTGAAGAAGCTTCATGAAGACTATACCACTGTGCCTAAGTGAAACCAGAGCCACCACACCCTGCCCAACTGGCACCCCTGAGTCAGTCTGCAAGAGATAGTCTTCCCCTATAGAACTCATTCTGTGAAGTTTGGAAGAGTTAACTGTACCACCAGATGGGCAAACATCAATGCAGACACACAAGACACATTTTAAAAAGCAAGGAATCATGGCACCACCAAAGGAACACAATAATTGCCCAGTAACTAATCCCAAAGAAATGAAAATTTACAAATTGCCTGACAAGAAATTCAAGATAATTATCTTAAGAAAACTCAGTGAGACCCAAGAGAAAACAAACAATTCAATGAAATCAGGAAACAATTCATGATCTGAATGAAAAATTCAACAAAGATATAGATATCATAAAAATGGACTGGCTGGGGCCAGGTGCAGTGGCTCATACCTGTAATCCTAGTATTTTAAGAGGCCGAGGCAGGCAGATCACGAGGTCAGGAGATCGAGACCATCCTGGCTAACACAGTGAAACCCCATCTCTACTAAAAATACAAAAAAAATTAGCTGAGTGTGGTGGTGGGCGCCTGTAGTCCCAGCTACTCAGGAGGCTGAGGCAGGAGAATGGTGTGAACTCGGGAGGTGGAGCTTGCAGTGAGCCAAGATCACCCTACTGTACTCCAGCCTGGGTGACAGAGCAAGACTCTGTCTCAAAAAAAAAAAAAAAAAAAAAAAAAAAAAACCACTGGGCACAGTGGCTCATGCCTGTAATTCCACCTTTTTGGGAGGCCGAGGTGGGTGGATCACTTAAGGTCAGGAGTTTGCGACCAGCCTGGCCAACATGATGAAACTCCATCTCTACTAAAAATACAAAAATTAACCAAGGATGGTGTTAGGTGCCTGTAATCCCAGCTACTTGGGAGGCTGAGGCAGGAGGATCACTTGAACCCAGGAAGTGGAGGTTGTAGTGAGTTGAGACTATGCCATTGCACTCTAGCCTGAGCAACGACAGTGAAACTCCATCTCAAAAATAATAAAAAAAGAACCAGACAGAAATCTTGGAGCTGAAGAATTCAGTCAATGAAATCAAACAATTGAGAGCTTTAATAGAAGACTAGATCAAGCAGAAGAAGTAATCTGTGAACTTAAAGATAAATCATTTAAAATTACTTAATAACAGAAAAAAAAGAAAGACTAAAAACAGTAAAGACAACCTGTGGAACTTAACAGGACACTATTAAGGAAACACATTTTTACATTATAAGAATTCCATAAATGGCAACATAGTAATAGTAGGAGACTTCAGTACCCCTCTTTCAACAACAAATAGATCAACCAGACAGAAAATTAATAAGAAAATACTGGACTTAAATTGTACTTTTGACCAAATGGACCTAACAGTCATATCCAGAACTCTCTAGCCAACACCAGAATATACATTTTTCTTCAGTATGGCACATTCTCTAGGATAGACCATATGTTAGTCCACAAAACAAGTCTTAATGAATTGAAGATTGAAATTATATCTAGTATGGTTTCAGAGCACAATGGTGTGAAACTAGAAATTAGTAACAAAAGAAATCTTAACAAATTCACAAATATGTGGAAATTAACCAGCGTGCTCCTAGACAATCAATGTGTCAAAGAGTAAATAAAAGTGATGTTAAAAACATCTTGAGACAAATGACAAGGGAAACAGAACATGTCAAAACCTATGTTATGCAGTAAAAGCAGTTCTAAAAGGCACAATCATAGCAATAAATGCCTGCATTAAAAAAGAAGAAAACTCTGAAGCAAATAATCTAACATTATACGTCAAATAACTAGAAAAAGAAGAACACTCTAAGCCCCAAATTAGCAGAAGGAAGTAAATAATAAAAGTCAGAACATGAATAAATCAGGTAGAGAACATAAAAACTGTAGGAAAAATAAAATGGAGAGTTTTTTTTTTTTTTTTAAATGCAAACCCTTAGCTAGTCTAAGAAATAAAGAAAGAAGACCCAAATAAATAAAATCAATAATGAAAGTGAAGAAATTACAACAGATGCCTCAGAAATAGAAAGGATCATAAAATAATAAAAAACCTTCCAAGGCAGAAAAGCCCAGGACCAGATGGCTTCATGGCTGAATTCAACAAAAAGCTCTTAGACCTGATAAACAAATTCTGTAAGTTTGCAGGGTACAAAATCAACTTGCAAAAATTCGTAGCATTTCTATACATGAATAACAAACTAGCTGAAAAGGAAATCAAGATGGCAATCTCATTTACTATAGCTACATAAATACATAAAATACCTAGAAATAAATTTAACCAAAGAATTGAAAGATATCTATAACAAAAATGACAAAATGAAATAAATTAAGCATATATGTACAAATGGAAAGACATCCATGCTCATGGATCAGAAGAATTAGTATTGTTAAAATGGCCATATTACCTCAAGCAACCTACAGATTCAATGCAATCCCTATCAAAATACCAACTGCATTTATTACAGAAATAAAAACCTAACATTTGTATGAAACCAAAAAAAAGAGCCCAGATAGCCAAAGCAATCCTGAGGAAAAATAACAAAGCTGGAGACATCACACTGCTAACTATAAAATGCATTACAAAACTATAGTAACCAAAACAGCATGGTATTGGGATTAAAACTGACATACAGACCAATGGAACAAAGTAGAGAATCCACAAATCAATCCACATATTTTCAACCAACTAATTTAACAAAGGCAGCAAGAACATACATTGGAGAAAACAGAGTTTATTCAGTAAATGGTGCTGGGAAAACTGGATATCTGTATGCTGAAGAATGAATCTTGACTTCACCATATAAAAAAAAAACTCAAGGTAGATTAAAGACTTAAGTGTAAGACTCCAAACTGTAAAACTACTAGAAGATAACAAAGAAGAAATGCTTCAGGACATTGGGCAAGGAAAAGATTTTATGGCTAAGTCCTCAAAATTACAGTCACCAAAACCAAAAATAGACAAATGAAATTATAGCACACTAAAAAGCTTCTGTGCAGCAAAGGAAACAATCAACAGAGTGAAGAGACAAGTTGTTGAATGTGAGAAATATTTGCAAACTGCTCATCTGGAAAGGGGTCTAATATTCAGAATATTCAGGAAATTAACAGCAAAAAAAAAAAAAATCTCATTAAAAAGTGGGGAAAGGACATGAATAGATATTTCTCAAAAGAAGGCATACAAATGACCAACTGGTTTATAAAAAAGTCGCAACATCACTAATCACCAGGGAAATGCAAATAAAACCACAACGAGATATCATTTTCCCCAGTTAGAATGGTTATTATAAAAAAGACTGAAATTAACAGATGCTGGGGAGGATGTGAAGAAAAGGGAACTAATACACTGTGAGCGAGAATGTAAATTAGTATAGCCATTACAGAAAATATAATGGATATTTCTCAAAAAATTAAAAATAGAACTGTCATATGATCCAACAATTTCACTACTGGGTATTTGTCCAAAGGAAAGGAAATTAGTTTATCAAGGGGATACTTACATCCCCATTTTTATTACAGCCATTATTCATAATAGCCAAGATACAGAATCAGCCTCAGTGTCCATCAGTGAATGAAGAGGTAAAGAAAATATGGTATATATACACAATAGAATACTATTTTCCCATAAATAAATGAAATCCTATTATCTGCAGCAATATTGATGGGACTAGAGGCCATTATGTTAAGTAAAATAAATGTGGCCCACAAAGTCAAATATTACATGTTTTCTCTTGTACGTGGGAGCTAAAAAAAGTTGATCTCATGGAGGTAGAGGAGGTAGAGAGTAGAATGAGTTACCAGAGTCTAGGAAGGGTATGTGTGTAGGAGTGGGGGAGGGATAAAGATAGATTGGTTAATGGGTACAAACATACACTTAGATAGAAGGAATCAGTTCTAATGTTCAATAGCAGAATAGGGTGACTATAGTTAACAACAATGCATTGTATATTTCAAAATAGAAGAGAGGACTTGAAATGTTCCCAACATATAGAAATGATAAATGATAGAGGTGATATTCTAAATATCCTGACTTGATTATTACACATTTTATGCATGTGACAAAATATCACATGTATCCCATAAATATGTACAAATATATATTAATAAAAAAGAAGTATTGCATGCCTACTAACAATTATTTTTTTAAAACTCTATTATAAATAATGTACATTAATTTCTACCATCCTGCAATTTGAGTATTTGATGAAATGTTTATCATCATCATTATCATCAATAAAATCTGTATCACAGCATTCAGATATTTAAAATTTTTCCACATTTGTCATCTCCATTCATCTACATGAATATGGGAGATGGGTAGAACATTTTAAAATATCTCCCAGTTTTAATAATAAAAACCAGATAATGTGACCTGCCCGAGGTTAAATAAGCAGTAAACGGTGAGTCAGTAAATAGCAACATGGTAAGCTCCAAATTCAGGACTTCTATTTTCAACCCTAAGTTCTTTCTTTATGACTATGTCCCTCCAAAATCTTTCACTGGTACCATAGAAATAAATCGTGTTTTTATTTACCTAAGAAAAGTGTAAGAGGAAGTACTCATTGTGTTCTTATGGTAGAACTTCAAAGTCAAAAATAGAACAGGAAAAAAGTGTTTTTATTTCCCTTGTATCTTTTTTTTTCCTTTCTCCTTCATTCTCTCCAAAATTTCTTGCAACAAAAACACATTGGCAATTGATGTCATAGATTTTCTAAAAAAAAAAAAGAAAAAAAGAAAAAAAATCACTTTCAAGAACTTCATTATTTCTATGAATATAACTACTATTAATAACAACAATAAATCATGTTTTGCCCTTCTCCAGTGCCTCTTATCCAGGGATCTCAGAATGCTTTTCAAACATTAATTAAAAATCCTCTCGTCATCCCTGTGAGTTCCTAGGGCAAGGAGAGAGGAGGAAATCATATCTGCTCTGACATTAATTAAGCTCTCTCTTGGCTTGCAAACTAGGTAAATAGCTTTTCTTTCCCCCATTAACAAACAAACCCACTCTCCATGATGATTATCACAGATGTTCATAAGTGAGAGGGAAGATTACTTCTGCTGGGCACTCAGGAAAGAGATTGAAGTGCTTGCCAGACTTGTCTGCCGAGGCTCTGCTTTCTAGCTGTGGTTTCCAGACCTGGGCTATCAGTGGCGTCACCTTGGAGGCTTTGTAAATATACCTGTATCTGGGCCACTTACATATCCTTCCCAGAGAGTCTGATTTAATAGATAAGAAGTAAAGCCCAGGAATCCGTTTTTCAAAAGTTCTCTATATGGTTTGGGAAGAATCGTTTTAAAATCACATTTTCATGACTGGTTTCTTCAAGTGTTATAAAATTAGTAGAATATGCATATTTATTATCAAACATCTAAGAATACAAATAAATAGAGCAAATTATTAAAACTGCCATTTCTGGACTTTCTCCTACTTACTATAACAGTTTCTCAAAACATGGTTCTTGGATCTTTTTAATCTAAAATGGCTGGGTGAACTTAATGATACGGATGTGTCAAAATACATAATTCTACATGTGTTTGTATTTCTTTCAAGGAAATAAAATTTATTCTTACCTCAAAGAAAAAAATCAAACAATGCCATGAAAATAAATAATGAATCTTTGCACCTAAGGGTCGCCAAACACTGAATATAAGGCATGAGTGAATACCGCATGTCTGTTTTTATGAATATTGTTCTTGGATACACAGAACTTCAATGCTAGTAAGTATCGCGGAGGCATTTATTCCTACCTTCTTATTTTACAGAGGCGAGGAAACTGAGTCTCAGAGAATTCATCTTCCTACAGATGATCACGGAACCCGCTGGTAGTGGGGGCAGATTGGCACACATCTCGTAGCACAGAGTCCAGGGCTCTGTGAACCTCATCAAGACACAACTACCTCACTATAAATTTATCTCATTTGTCATTTTGTTTTTAATTCTCCTATTTTTAATTTTTATTTTTTTATTTTATTTTATTTATTTATTTTTTTTGAGATGGAGTCTCGCTCTGTCGCCCGGGCTGGAGTGCAGTGGCCGGTTCTCAGCTCACTGCAAGCTCCGCCTCCCGGGTTTACGCCATTCTCCTGCCTCAGCCTCCCGAGTAGCTGGGACTACAGGCGCCCGCCACCTCACCCGGCTAGTTTTTTTTTTTTTTTTTTTTTGTATTTTTTAGTGGAGACGGGGTTTCACCGTGTTAGCCAGGATGGTCTCGATCTCCTGACCTTGTGATCCGCCCGTCTCTGCCTCCCAAAGTGCTGGGATTACAGGCTTGAGCCACCGCGCCCGGCCTAATTCTCCTATTTTTAACCATGTAGAGAGAAGCCTGATCTTGGAAAATGTTACTTTCTGGATCTCTGAGAAGTAAGAAAAGGAAATAAGCTGAGAAAAAAATTTGCCTTATTCAACTGCCTTCCTTTCTTTACTTTGCATCTCTTTATTCTCACCCTCTGGCTTCTACACATGGCCTAGCTGGCGGAAGGACTGGGGCCAGGCAACTGGGCAGGTAGGCTGAAGTGGCCATTTAGAGGAGTGGAGAGACATTTGGGTGCAGCATGAAAGGTTGCTCATAAAAAAAAAAATCACAGAACTTTGTGCACATTTATATGCACAAAGGATCACATAAGGATCCTTTGTGCATGTAAGGATCACATAAGCGTTTGCAACCTTTCATAGATCCTTCCCTAATTGTACTTGGGATAGTCCCTGGGACAGTTTGGTTAACCCCACCGTTACAGGTGATGATGTACTGTCTGTCGGTTATTCATTTCTTATGATACAGCATGTCCTCAGCAAGGCTGGAACTGGAGGGTTCAGGCATCCCTTATCCACATGGGCAACTAGCCACCTGCTTTAGCAGCCTACGGTCCTTCTGCATCAGGTGATAGCGAGGGGCATGGGGCTTTGGATGTAGATGGTATAAAGTGTGGGTAAGGAAAACCCTATTTTGCTTTTCCACAGGGATTATGGGAAAGAGAGTAAGGTGCCAATTAATTGAGCAACGCAGTGGGGTAGCTGCCTTATCTTATCATGTATCATTCTTGAAAGAATATTGTGGGCAAGTTCTATCAGGCACATGTCACAGATGAGAAAGCGAAGATGCAGAGAATGAAGCATCATGCTAATATGTGGCATAGTCGGGGGTGGAACTGAGTCCTATACATCTTTATCCTGTTACTACCCAGATTTCTTAATACCCAGCAAAATGTTTGCTCACAAAACAAAGACAAGTCCACACTCTCCCTATATACCTCACTTTGTGGCCACATGTAATTTTCTTAGGTGGTTTGTTGAAATAAATATAAATTTCTCTCTTTTATCCAATTGCATTAACACTAATAGCAATGAATTGTTCAGAAAGGAGAATGCAATCAAGAGTGTTTTTCATATATTTCAGAATAAAACACAAAGTAAAGCAAAGAACCGGTGTGGTCCCGTGAAGTCCTACTGCCTAGTGTCCTGAGTCCAGATCTGGAACTCAGAAACTCATGGATATTTAGTCTCTGCCCAACCACTGCTTTTGTAAACACAGGGTGAGTCACTTAATCATTCTGGGCCTTCCTTCCTCCTCCAGCAAAGAAGAGTAATTGGTATTTCTCACTCATCTGTGTTAAAGGGGTGTGGTAAGGGTAACCTTGTAATTATAAGGTTCTGGGCAAATATAAAAACCCCAAATGACAGTAATATTGCCACTCATTCCAAACTGGAGATTGGCTTGTTGAGTTGGAGAATTTGCAACTCGGCAAATGCTCACCACTTGGTGGTTTACAAGTCTGGAACTTTAGAGTTGGAAGGAATCCCTAGAGATTACCTAGTATGAACCCCGCAGTTTGCAGCTGGGAAAACAGAAACCCAGAGGGATACAGGGATTTGATCAAGTCCCATAGTGAGTTAGACACAGGCAGGGATTAGAACCCAGATCTCCTGACTCTTGCTTGGGCTCCCCTTTTCTTCCTTTGTCTCTCAATGTCCTGCCACTTCTTGGGAGGATTCTGTCTCCTGTGTGGAGAGAGCTGCCGCAGAGGAAAAGTCGGCCTGGGTTACAACTGCCGGAGGCTGCCTTTCAGGTTGGACACACACCAATCACTTTCAGCTGAGCAACCTTATTCAAATACAACCAGGCGGGCCAGGCAAACCAGATGGGTAATTGCCTGGAGTGTGTAGGGAGATGGTGGGGAGTGTGGTTCACTGAGTACCCAAGGAGGTTTGGCACATCATCATTTCCAGCCATCCAGAATGCGAATGACCAAACCCCAGTGGTCTGATCTTGTCAGATTAGCTTTGTTTAACAGAGCCATGCCTCTGAGCTAAGCTGTGCTCTGTACTTCGTTATGCACAAACTTGCAGTGATGAAATTCTTCGGGGAGGTTGGAAAGATAGTTTTTAGAAAAACTACACAAGTAGTTGGATCATTACCTTTATGAGAAAATCTTTATAGCTTATTTATGCCCTTTCTCCTTTCCTTTATTTCCTTCCTTCCTTCCTTCCTTCCTTCCCTCCCTCCCTCCCTCCTTCCCTCCCTCCCTCCTTCCACACATATTTATTTAGAGCCTACTGTGCTTTATGTAGTCTAGACTCTTGATACGGTGGGGAATGAGATACACAAGGTCCTTGGCCTTGAGAAAAACACTTAAAAAAAGCAAATAAATGACAACCAAAAATGGGCAAGAAAGTTGCAGAGACTGATCAATGCTATGAAGAAATGAAAGCAGAGTGATATGTTGAAAACGATGGGGCCTCTATGAAGATAAATTTTGAGTGGAGAAGAGCCAGTCACAGAGAGATCTGAAGGCAGAGTCTTCCCTGCAGAGACTATGGCAAGGGCCCTGAGACACAGGAAGTGGGGTGACTGTCTTAGTATGCTTGGGCTGCCTTAACAAAATACTATAAACTGGGGTCTTACACAACCGACATTTTTCCCCATAGTTCTGGAGGTCCTAAATCCAAGATCAGGGTGCCAGCAATCGTCAGGTTCTGTTGAGGGCTCTCTTCCTTGTTTACAGATGAATGTCTTTATGCTGTGTCCTCACAGGGAAGAGACAGCGATCATCTCCCTGTCTCTTCTTACAAGGGCACGCATCTCCCATTCATGAGGACTCCACCTTCATGACCTAATTACTTCCCTAAGGCCTCACCTCCAAATATCATCATGATGAAGATTTTAGGCTTCAACATGTGGATGTTGAGGGGACACAACATTGAGTTTATAACAACGAGCTTGAAGCATAAAAACAAAGCTACTGGGGCTGGAGTTTAAAGAGCTGGGGAGAGAGTGATAGGTCCTGAGTCTGGAAAGGTGGAACTAGGTAATGTCTTTGGTTCTTGTAGGCAGTGGTAAGGGCTTTAGATTTTGTTCTAAATGCAAAGAGAAGCAAATGATGGGTTTTAAGTGTGTGTGTGTATTGGGTATGTGTTATGTAACGAAAGGATTTACATTTCAGAAGACAGTTTGAATTTTTTGTGAAAGCAAAGCAACCAGGTAGGAGAACAGAACATTCCTACAGGTGATAATGATGATTGCAACTGGTTAGTAAGATGATTAGATATTTCAGGATAGAATTACAGTTAGTACAGTTTAGAGTTTAGAGCTCAATGGAGAGCTCAGTGATGGAGATACAAACTTGAGTCTTCCACATGGATAGTAGTTAAAACCATGGGAATATATAAATGCTCACATGAAAAACACTGTAAATGGAGAACATTGGTGCTTGGAGGGGCCCTGGGGTACTCCAACTTTGCAAATTTGAACTGAATGGGGGTAGGCTATGCAGAAAAAGAGTCTTGGAAGAAATAGTTCATGGTAAGGATGAAAAACAGCAAAATGTAAAGTCACAAAAATTAAGGTTGTGTTTTCAGAAAGATTGAGTGGTGAACAGTGACTAGCCTTGCTAAGAATGCAAGATGAAGAAATGTAAATGCCAAATAAATTTGGGAACATGGTGGACTTCAGTGATGGTTACTCATGACTTTAGGAAGAAGAGTAGATTGTGTAGGAAAGATAATGGGCTAAGGAAAGATGGTATGACAAGAAGTGAAGACTGAGACTGTAAATAAGCCATCAAGACTTTTTTTTCTATGAAAAGGAGCAGAGAAATACTCCAGAAACTGGAAGTGGACCATAGAGTCAATGGAGGTTGAGTGAGAGTCAATGGAGATGGATTTCAGTGAGACATAATGAAGATGTGGAGAACATATATATTCAGTAGAGAGGGAGAAATTGATCACCATGTGTATTATTAGTGAGGGTTCTCCAGAGAGACAGAAACAGTAGGATATATGTATATTGCAAAGGGAGTTTATTAGGGAGAACTGGCTTACACAATTACAGGCAAAGTCCCACAATAGACTGTCTACAAGCTAGGAAAAGAGAGAAGCCACTAGAGTGGGTCAGTACCAGTCCAAAAGCCTCACAATCAGAGAAGCTGACAGTGTAGCCCTCAGTCTGAGGTCAATGGTCTGAGAGTCCTTGAGAGGCTGCCAGTGCAAGTCCCAGAGTCCAAAGGCCAATGAACCTGGAGTCTGATGTCCAAGGGCAGGAGAAGTGGAAGAAAGCAATGCCACTCCCCCTACCCTCACAAGCAGCCTGCATTTCCCCCTTTTTTCAGCCTGCTTCCTTCTAGCCACCCTGGTAGCTGATTGGATGGTGCCCACCTACATTGAGGGTGAGTCTTCCTCTTCCAGTCCACTGACTCAAATGTCAGTTTCCTCTGGCTACACCCTCACAGACACACCCAGAAACAATGCTTCGCCAGCCATCTAGGCGTACCTCAACCCGGTCAAGTTGACACCTAATATTAACCATCACACCAGGAAATGAATGGATATTATAAAAAGTTGGAAGGAGATGGGGTCTTTGGCCCAGTGGAGGGCTAGATAGGGAAGGACACTTCACTGTAATGGAGAGAAAGCCAGAAGCTGTGCAAACAGATCTAGGGAGGGCAACAGCTGTGGTGGTGGTAAATGGAGGCAGTTTCCTGTTAGTACCTTCCACTTTCTCAGTCAACTATGAGGCAACATTTTTAGCAGAGAACATGAGTGTCTATGTTTGTTGGGGGAATAGTGGTGTTAGAGATTTGAGGGGAGAGAAGAAATTAAAACTCCATTTTGATAGGTGAGTGAGCAAATGTATCACAGAAGTATGTTTGGATTGTTGAGACGCTTTGATTCTCTGGTTATAATTTTCAAATAATTCTCATTATGATTTTCAAATTTAGACCTGACAGCATGGCTCTGTGTTTTTTCCTGGAATCATTCAGCTTTCTGGAGAAAAGCATAGGCTAGAGAGATGGTGTGATTTAACTGAGGATGGAGTTTATCCAGAGGAACCAGTAGAAGGAAAGTGGAGCAAGCGAGGGGAGCAGATAGCAAGTAAATGACTGTAATTCTAGATCACAGGGTCTCGGCAGGGCACAGGGAAGCTTCAACAGGAGAACTTCTCACAGCTTGAGAAGTGATGGATTGTGAAAAAGCAATGAATCAGTGGATTAGATGTATTAGTGAGGCTAAAGAATAATAGGATGAAAGAATGTAATAATAAAATACAATGTAATAAAAATATATGTAGGTGTACCTATATGTCTATTTCTCTATCTATCTGTAAGAGCACTAGAAGGACAAGCAGTGGTGGTGGAAGAAGTTTTTGAAGGAGGTGTATTTATTTGATAAAAAGCAAAAGGCTGTGGCCATGTGAGTTGGTGGCTGAAATGGGGTGCAAGAGAACATCACGTGCGAGTGAGGGAGCCAAGGGTCTGAGGGGCTCTGCTCTTGGATGGTTAACATGACATGGCTATTGATGTCTCCAAGAATGGCAACAGAAGTAAGATATAAAGAAAAAAGTCAGGTTTTGAAATTTTGAATAAATAATGTAGAAAGACCAGAATATTGGTAGGAACAGCAAACAAATAAACAACAGCAAAAGAGCAACAAAAAAGAGGGTTAGTGGGTAGTGAAGGCTGAGGGTACAAGTACCAAAGGAGCTTTGACATAGAGATAAAGTAAAAGTGGTGTATGTCATATTAATGTATGATTTTGTTAGAGCATGATCAACACATTTTTAGTGCATTCAAAAAGTTTTCAAATATGGGAATTCTGTACTTATCAAAGATCCTTCCCCCATTAAGAGTTTTAATGAGCCTGTAATCCCAGCACTTTGGGAGGCCGAGACGGGCGGATCACGAGGTCAGGAGATCGAGACCATCCTGGCTAACACGGTGAAACCCCGTCTCTACTAAAAATACAAAAAATTAGCCGGGTGAGGTGGCGGGCGCCTGTAGTCCCAGCTACTCGGGAGGCTGAGGCAGGAGAATGGCCTAAAACCCGGGAGGCGGAGCTTGCAGTGAGCTGAGATCCGCCACAGCACTCCAGCCTGGGCGACAGAGTGAGACTCCGTCTCAAAAAAAAAAAAAAAAAAAAAAAAAGAGTTTTAATGAATGCCATTTCTTTTTTTTGTTTGTTTGTTTTGAGATGGAGTATCGCTGAGTCGCCCAGGCTGGAGTGCAGTGGCACGATCTCGGCTCACTGCAAGCTCCACCTCCTGGGTTCACACCATTCTCCTGCCTCAGCCTCCCCAGTAGCTGGGACTACAGGCGCCTGCCACCATGCCAGGCTAATTTTTTACATTTTTTGGTAGAGATGGAGTTTCACTGTGTTAGCCACGATGGTCTCGCTCTCCTGACCTTGTGATCCTCCCGCCTCCACCTCACAAAGTGTTGGGATTACAGGCGTGAGCCACCGCACCCGGCCAATGAATGCCATTTCTAAGAAATGACCTTGAATCATCATAATTTGCCAAAAAATGATACAGAAAGAAATTTTAATTTTCTAAACTGTGCCTTTAATGCAATAAGCTCTACGATGATTGAATTTGTTGAAATATTTGGTGTGATTATTTCATGTAGTATTCTTACTTTTCATTAGTATGAAGCAGTATTTTTTCCAATTAAAAAATAAAACGTGCTTGTTACCCATCTATATATACAATGTATTGTATCTTAACAACAGGGTTGACCTACCTCTGATTAAAGTTGATACCTTAGAAATAGGTCAGTGATTGCATGTAATAAATATTATTTCCTGTATTATACAGTCAATATATCTGCTTCTCACTAAAGTAAGAAAGTGAATTCTGTTTAATGCAGTATTTTACTTGACTAGAAAGCCGCTTAGCATGTCAGTCTCATAAAAATCCAATCACTTTACAATAAGGATCAGCTCTCCAATATTGTAACAGCTACAGAGGGACAATAAAGGATGATACAACTATATTTTCTTACTGGGGGTGACCTCTAGTGTGAAACGATGGCATTATAACATTCCCTGGGGTCTGAATTAACAGCACTTTACCAATTATGGTAATTTTACTCTTTTTTTTTTCTGTCCTCAAGATCACAGGTAATTTGTCTTGGTGTTTTCTTGAGCTGTTATTTGATTTTTGAAATCAAGATGTCTATTCACATTTTTCTTTTGCTTGCCTCAGGTCTCCACATAGAGGCCTTTCTTTTTAATAGGCAAGAGAACTGTCCTATATTGCTTTTCTTGGCCTATTTGACTTCATTCCCAAGCTCACAGATGTCACATTTCAATAGATTTCTCTTCATATTTATCCTTCCCATGCCACTTAAGTTACTGCTTCTCACTTCCAAACCCACCCTTCTGTGCTCTGTATCTTCGTGATGCTGGGGCTGGGATTCTGCAAGCCATATTCCTGTGTTGTCAACTGCTTCTCCATGACAATCAATAGGAGGCACTAGAGGGGCTGGATGAGGAAGAAGGGATTTGTTCCTGTCTGCCTTGTGTTCCTGAGTATCTCCCCAACAATACTGCTCCCTGGCAGCAGAAATTTCTACCTGTAGGAATAGCTGATTTTTTTTTTTTTTTTCAGCACTAGCTAGCCAGGGCGCTTCTTTTCAGTTGGAAAAGGAGCTGAGTAACAGCTCCATGAGGCCCCTCCTTTAGGCTTTTAAGTTTTAGTATCTCCAACCTCTTCCTTTTGTTACCCAATGCCTCCCCTCACCCAACCCTAATAGTGGTAACTGCTTCTTTCAATCATCACCTTCTCAATAACTTGGGGTCCTTGTTCTGCTTTTTACATTACCTAGTTATGACGTGATACCTAGTTAAAGTTCTATGTTAAATTCTCTCTGTTAGAGCAACTGGTGTGATTCCTAGTTCCTGATCTAACCCTGACTGCTACTCTGCCTCAGTTATCCGTTTCTTAATACACGTGCAGTGGAAACCACACACACACTATAGCCTGGAGCCCTTCCTTTGAGATAAATAGTTATTTTTCCTGTGAGAGGCAGTATGTAAATACAGGCTTTGAATCAGATGGATCTGGGGTGAAGTCTGACTTTACTCTTTATAAACCTCCTGTACCTTTCTGAGCCTCAGCTTTCTCATCTGTAACGAAGGAAGACAATGTACCCCTGAAGGCCGTGGGAAGCATTTCAGATGAGAAGGCATGCAGACCACCGGCACAGTGCCTGGCACAGGGCAAATGAGAAATAATAGCTTTAAAAATTATTTATTATTTTTGTATGATCTTAGAAGAACTGTCATCAGAACTCAAATTACACAAGACAAATATATAGATAACTAAAACAAAACATGAAAACCAACAATTATGGGCATCAGCAGGATATAAGGTGGTATTTTTTATAAATAATTTTTAGGTTGCTGATTTGAATTTAAAGTAGTGTATACTTCATGTTTCTTCACCCCTCCCCTTCAATGACAAAGGAAGGTGGCAACAAGTAAGGAAGCGTTAAAATAAACTAGTGATCTAGAGTCTCTCTCGTGCTTTCTCTCTCTTTCTCTCCACACACACACACGTACACATACACACTCACACAGCCTATTTTTGGTGTACAGAATATGACGATTCTGTTTCTTATTTATCAAGTATGTATTGAACACTGAATATGAAAAGTTGGTAAGGGTTTTTGTTGATTGCTTTGAGGATAAGTAAGAAGAATTCATAGAATCTGCTTCCAGGTTGCTAGCAATGTGTAAGGATAGACAGAGCAGGAACTAAGTGTGGCACAAGGTATGAAATTGTAGTTGTAAGAGAGGCACACTCTTCCCTGCAGGAGGAGTTCTGAATATAAATGCATTTCTTCGAGCTGGAAGGTTGGGGTTGGCCTTGTGGAAGAGACACCATTCAAGCTGAGCCCTCCAATGTGGATAGGAATTAGGTGACTGTGGGTTGGGCAGGGCAAGGAAAAACCAAAGCATGAGAAACTTAAGAGGATAGTAAAGAGCTTGGGTGGCTGGGGAAATGCACAGAATTCTCTTTGACTGCTGTTAATGGTGTGTAAAATGGAACTGTTGGATCATTAGGGTGGAGGTGGCTCACAGAGAGTGTTTAATGTCAGGCTAAGGAAACTGGACTTCAACACAAAAGCATTAGGAGATCTTCAGAAGGTTTTGAGAAAGAGAAAAATCAGTGCCATTCTAAGGAAAGGCCAATCTGATTGCATTGGTGAAATTTGGCTGGAAGGTACAGATGCTGGTATCTTGTAGTCCACTTGGATGTGACTGCAACGGGCCAAGTGACAGGCACAGAGTACTTCCCCTTGGTGGAAGGAAATGAAGGGAGACACAGTATGGCATAAATGTGTTGAATTTACAGAGTTTGTCAACTGAATGAATATAAACACCGTGGGAGAGGGAGGCGCTAAACTCCTGTAGAAATTTTGAGCTGGGTTAACCAGAAGGATAGTACTTCCATTAGCAGAACTAGAAAGCATGGAGGAGGAACGGGGGATGGTTTGGGAGGGAAGCTATGCTTAGTGAATTTGAAGTGTCTGTAGGACATTCAGGAAGAGTTTATTGCCTTACACATTTTGGAATACAAGCTTGTGGCTGGGAGGACAGTTAGAGTTTGAGATGCAGATCTGAGCATCACTGAAATACAAGGGATAGGTGGTCTGTCAGGTAATTGAATGGGAACGACAAGAGAGCGAACGTAGGAGAGAGGCAAGAACAGATCCAGGCACACCTGAATTTAGAGCAGGGCTTGGCAAATTTTGGCCTGTGGGAAATTTGGCCCACCACCTCTTTGCATAAATAAAATTTTGTTAGAACACAGCCATGCTCTTTCATTTATATATTGTCAATGGCCGCCAATGGAGTGCAGTAGTTGTGATAGCCACTTGTGTGGCCCTCAAAGCCTAAAATATTTACCATCTGACCTTTTGCAGAAAATGTGGACTAACCCCTGATTTAGAGAGTGGGGGAAGAATTAGAATCCAGGGAAAGATTGGTCAGATACAAGAAGTAAAATAAAAATGATATGTCAAGAAAAGCAAAGAAAAGTTTCCAAAGGACTGGAGGAATTGGCAATATCAAATCCAGCAACAGCATTTCCCAAAAGATGCACAGAGAAAATGAGTTACAGGTATTTAAAGAAATATTGATTTCCTTACCTTCAGCGTTGGCTTGGGTGGGCCTGCAATGGCCAGAGCCATTAGGATTTCGAGGAGGGTGGCCAGGTTCAGCAAATAATAATACACAATACCCAGTTAAATTTGAATTTCAAATTAAAAACAAACATTTTTAATACACGTATGTTCAATGCAGTATTTGGGAAATATTTCTTTTGTCTGAAATTCAAATTTAACTGGGTTTCCTGTATTTTACCTGGAAATCTAAGCCAGGAGCTTTTGCATTCAGAGTTTGCAGAGGACTGCTTGAGCAAGGAGGTCCTATAATAAAGTCCAGTGGTCCACAAGGCAACAAGGGTGAAGGACAAAACTGGGTATTTGCATGCTCCTGGGATACTCTGACACCACCAAGAAGAGGCATCAGCAGGGAGCAGTGATCTCGAGAGCCAGGTCCAGAGTTGTTCAAATGGTTTGTGTTCTGTGAACCTGCAGAGGGTACAGCAGGTCAGAACTGTACAGCAGTCTTCTGACTGGCATAGCTCTTGGGGACAGCCCTAAACCTCTGATTTGATATTAAATACATTTGTCCTTTATGCAACTGCTATTTACTTTACTTGTATTTTATTTTATTTTTTATTTTTTCTGATGGAGTCTCCCTCTGTTGCCCAGGCTTGAGTACAGTGGCACAATCTCAGCTCACTGCAACCTCTGCCTCTCAGGTTCAAGCGATTCTCTTTTCTCATCCTCCCTAGTAGCTGGGATTATAGGTGCACACCACCACACCCGGCTGATTTTTGTATTTTTAGTAGAAACGGGGTTTTGCCATGTTGGCCAGGCTGGTCTCGAACTCCTGACCTCAACTGATCTGCCCACCTCGGCCTCCCAAAATGCTGGGATTATAGGTGTGAGCCACTGTGTCTGGCCTGCTATTTACTTTTGGGGACACGAAATCAAACTATGTGATGACAGCTCTAACAATACATGCGAAGACTACAAAATCTTCATCATTATTTTGAATTATTTAGTAAGAATTATTTGATTGATATAAAATATTTTACCACTTTACATATACCAGTGAACTGAAAAGAAAAGATACTCTTTTTTAAATGAAAAAAATATTTTCAATGATTATAAATTTTTGGAAAGTTACAAAATGTGGTTCATAAATTTTTATTTACATGTATGAAGAAAGTTTCTCTTGGATGGTGATTCATAATATTTGAAGGGCTCATTATTAAACAGTCTGATAAGAATTATAAGTAGCAAAGATCACGATAGAAAAGGGGAAATAAAAACGATGAAATGAAGTTAAATTCAAATGTCTTTTTTTTTTTTTTTTGAGACGGAGTCTTGCTCTGTTGCCAGGCTGGAGTGCAGTGGTGCAATCTTGGCTCACTGCAACCTCCGACTCCCAGGTTCAAGTGATTCTTCTGCCTCGGCCTCCCGAGTAGCCGGGGTTACAGACATGTGTCACCATGCCCAGCTAATTTTTGTATTTTTAGTAGAGATGGGGTTTTTCACCATGTTGGGCAAGCTGGTCTCAAACTCCTGACCTCATGATCTGCCCACCTCGGCCTCCCAAAGTGCTGGGATTACAGGCATGAACCACTGTGCCTGGCCTCCAGCATCATTCTTACTTGGCTGCAACTTTTACTGGGTTTGTGTAACTTTGACCTGCTATTATTCGGAAGTTTTTCTTGTCACCTGTGTTTTCAAATCTGACACCTGGATAGGAAAAGGTCTCGGTTGTCTCAAGATCATGAATTATTATTTTCCAAACTTGGATAACTATTAAAATTCCTTGGTAGTGGGAGGGACTTGTTAAAGAATTGGACCCAATTTGAAGAAGGTCAGAAGTGATAGTTACCGAGCATCTACTCTTGACCCCCACCTTCCCTTCCCTCAAGCAGATCTACTAAATCAGAATCTCTGGGATGGAACCTGCATTTTTTTTAAAAAAATTATACTTTAAGTTCTAGGGTACATGTGCAGAATGTGCGGTTTTGTTACATAGGTATGCATGGTGGTTTGCTGCATCCATCAACCCGTCATCTGCATTAGGTATTTCTTCTAATGCTATCCCTCTCCTAGCTCCCCACCTCCGACAGGCCCTGTGTGTGATGTTCCCTCCCTGTATCCATGTGTTCTCATTGTTCAACTCCCACTTATGAATGAGAACATGCAGTGTTTGGTTTTCTGTTCTTGTGTTAGTTTGCTGAGAATGGTGGTTTCCAGCTTCATCCATGTCCCTGCAAAGGACACGAGCTCATCCTTTTTTATGGCTGCATAGTATTCCATGAATATGTGCCACATTTGCTTTATCCAGTCTATCATTGATGGGTATTTGGGTTGGTTCCAAGTCTTTGCTATTGTGAATAGTGCCACAATAAACATACGTGTGCATGTGTCTTTATAGCAGAATGTTTTATAATCGTTTGGGTATATATCCAGTAATGGGATTGCTGGGTCAAATGGTGTATCTCTGCAAACCTGCATTTTAAGAAGTTGGCACTGACCAAGTGTGGCATTTAGGGTCTTCTTCTAGAGTCTTTCTTGTCCTATATTCCTAGCCTGATTATCCACTGTTTATCTTCATGTATTCCGGTGTACCAACAAGTCAAGCTGCCACTCCTCAGCAGACAGGGCATTGTGAGGTTAGCTGGGGCTCTGCATGGGCTGTCCCTTTCCAAGATAGTGGAAACTAAAGGTATCTCTTTATGGTTGTTCTCCTAGCCTCCCAGGCCCTAGGGAGTTCTCCATAAGGCAAGTTGATATTTCTGTTTTGTTGAGGAGTCCCACAGCTTGTGTGTTTCCAGCTGAGTGTTATTTTTATGGTGTTTGTTTTTATTTTTAAACAAGAGTTTTGTTTGGCTGGGAACAGTGGCTCATGCCTATAATCCCAGGACCTTGGAAGGCTGAAGCAGGTGAATTGCTTGAGCCTAGGAGTTCGAGACCACCGTGGACAACATAGCAAGACCTCATCTTCACAAAAAATACAAAAATTAGCCAGGCATGGTGGTGCAAACCTGTGGTACCAGCTACTCAGGAGGCTTAGATGGGAGAATTTCTTGAGTCCAGGTGGTCAAGGCTGCAGTGAGCTGTGATCACACTACTAAACTAGATCCTGGGTGACAGGAGTGAGACTCTGTCTCAACCAAGTTGTTTTATAGTCCTGTATTTGAATACTGTGATGGTTAATATTGAGTGTCAACTTGGTTGGATTGAAGGATGCAAAGTATTGTTTCTGGGTGTGTCAGTGAGGGTGTTGCCAAAGGAGATTAACATTTGAGTCAGTGAACTGGGAGAGGCAGACTTACCTTCAGTCTGGGTGGACACCATCTAATGAGCTGCCAGTGTGGCTAGGATAAAAGCAGGCAGAGGAACGTGGAAGGACTAGACTGGCTAACTCTTCTAGCTTCTATTTTTCTCCCGTGCTGGATACTTCTTGCCCTGAAACATCAAACTCCAAGTTCTTCAGCTTTTGGACTCTTGGACCTGCACAAGTGGTTCGCCAGGGGCTCTTGGGCCTTCGTCCACAGACTGAAGGCCGCACTGTTGGCTTCCCTACTTATGAGGTTTTGGGACTCAGGCTGGCCTCCTTGCTCTTCTGTTTGCAGACAGCCTATTGTGGTACTTCCCCTTGTGACTGTGTGAATCAATACTCCTTAATAAACTCCCTTTCATATATGCATCTATCCTATTAGTCCTGTCCCTTTAGAGAACCCTGATTAATACAAATAATGTTAACAAATTTTTGCATACTGCTTTAATTATTCTTTTATCCTTTCTTTTTTTTTTTTTTTTTTGAGACAAAGTTTCACTCTTGTTGCCAGGCTGGAGTGCAATGGCGCAATCTCGGCTCACTGCAACCTCCCCTTCCCGGGTCTAAGCAATTCTCTTGCCTCAGTGTCCTGAGTAGCTGGGATTACAGGCATTTGCCACCACATCCAGCTAAATGTATTTTTAGTAAAGATGGGGTTTCACCATGTTGGCCAGGCTGGTCTCGAACTCCTGACCTTAGGTGATCCGCCCACCTTGGCCTCCCAAAGTGCTTTTATTCTATTTGTAGCCCATTTAGTGACTTTGCTAGCTTTTAAGTTTCCTGCCTCTAATATTTTTATATATTTTCTTAAAATTGTATTTATATGATTTTCTAATTCCTGTCCCTAATTGTTTATGCTGTTAATTCTTTTTCTGTTTTACCCTTTATCTCTTGCATTCATTACTCATTTTATTATTTGTAATTTAAAACGGTTTTTATTCCTAATTCCTTACTTTAAAATCTAGATTTATTTTCATTAGTTACATTGTCCTTTCTTTTATCTTATATAAAATTGTATTATTTTATGTTATATTAAACACATTTAATGTCTTTTATGGTTATTTTTTACCTTCATGCTTTACATGTAGGATATTTATTGTTTTTAAAGACTTTATTGCGCACTTTGGATTTATATTTACATTTAACATCTTAAAATGTATTTTTTTAATTGTGTTTTATTTCAGTAGTTTTTGGGAACAGGTAGTTTTTTGTTACACGGATACGTTTTTTAGTGATGATTTCTGAGATTTCCTGCACTTGTCAACCGAACAGTGTACACTGTACCCAATGTATAGTCTTATCCCTCATTCCCCTCCCGTTCTTCCCTCGAGTCCCCACAGTCCATTATATACTTTTTTTTTTCTTTTTTTTTTTGAGTGGAGTCTTACTCTGTCACCCAGGCCGGAGTGCAGTGATGGGATCTCAGTTCACTGCAGCCTCCACCTGCTGGGTTCAAGCGATTCTCCTGCCTCAGCCTCCCCAGTAGCTGGGATTACCACCACACCCAGCTAATTTTTGTATTTCAGTAGAGATGGGGTTTCACCATGTTGGCCAGTCTGGTCTTGAACTCTTGACCTCAAGTGAACTGCTCTCCTCGGCCTCTCAAAGTGCTGGGATTACAGGCATGAGCCACCACACCCAACCTCTTTTAAATTTAAGCAACAAACACAAAATTGATGAAAGTTGTAGCGTATTAGCTGCCTGGTTCTCCTGGTGGTGTGAAGAGCATCTGTTTCTCTGCATTCTGCTTTGGTTGGCTCTACATTTGGTGTGATTTGCTTCAATATGTTTATTCTTCTTATTGAGGTACATGCTTTATGCTTAGATATTAGTTTTCAGTTTGGAAATCTTCTTTAGCTTTGATTTACTCAAAGCAGAGTTAATTATTTATAGGGACTTGTAGCTAAGATCAAAAGTAAAATTACCAGGGAACTATGTGGAATGATTGAGAAATGGCATGATTGCTTTCCTGTAGACCAGGGGCCAACAAACTGTAAACGGTCAGATAGTGAGCATTTTCACTTTTGCAGGCTATGTAGTCTCTGTTGCAACTATTCAATTTTACCCTTGAAGTAAGAGAGTAGCCACAGACTATTGTAAATAAATGGGTATTTTTGTGTTCTGATACAACTTTATTTACAAAACAGATATCAGGGTTGATTTGGCCCGCTGGTTATATTTTGCTTGGGTACTGTTTGCTGACTTCTGCTGTTAGATCATCTCTTTCTTTTTCTTTTTCTTTTTCTTTTTTTTTTTTTTGAGACAGGGTCTGACTTAGTCACCTACGCTGGGGTGCAGTGGCGCGATCGTGGCTTACTGCATCCTCGACATTCCACTGCTCAAGTGATTCTCCCTTCTCAGCCTCCCGAGTAGCTGAGACTATACGCACATGCCATCATGCTAATTTTTGTATTTTTTTGGAGAGACAGGGTTTCACCATGTTACCTAGTCCTGTCTCAAACTCCTGGACTCAAGTGATCCACCCGCCTTGGCCTCCCAAAGTGCTTGGATTTCAGGTGTGAGCCACTGTGCCTGGCCTGGGATAATTTCTTTAGAAAAAGGTGTGTCAGCCTAATTAGAAGCTTCTGCATAACTCTGGAGTATGAAGGATGACTACAAATTCTTCCTACTTTTGCCATTGCAGTGTGGAGAGTAATTCTTTTCTCCTTTAATCTAGGCTGGCCTTAATGTCTTGCTGGTCCAGTAGAATGAAATGGAAGGGAAATTTTTTTTTTTTTTTAGCTGGTTCTTAAGAAATCTTGCAGCTTTTACCTGTGCTTCCGGAAACATTTCTGTGAGCCTCAAACCATGATATAAGAAGCCCAATTGCCTTGACTCCAGGACATATTCAAATGTAATTTCCGTACTTTATTCAGGTTTCTGCTTAAAAGTTGCCCAGTCAGTAAGACATTCTTTGATCAATTTTTCTGAAACAGCATGTCCCTCTCTACCCTAGTCACTCTCTTTCTCTTTTTCTCTGCTTCACATTTCTTCACAGCATTACAGATTTGTTCATGTATTTATTTTTGTGTCTATTATGAGTCTCTCACACTAGATTGTAAAATTCACAGGGGCAGAGATTTTTTTCTTCTAGCGTGGCACGCGTGAGGTGCTTACTAACCTTTTTTTAAATGAATTACTCTTATAATTCTTGTTTCATTAATTTCATACATATTCTTTTGAACTGCCTCAAGTATTTTCAGGAGTGAGTTGTCATACAAATAATAAATCAATGAAGTTACAACTGTCTTCTAATAACTAACTCTTTCTTCTCTGTTACAGACCTTTTTGTTACTAGAAGTATTTTCACTTCTCTTCTTTCCATTTCTGTTTCTGACTATCTAATTGCTTGTTACCAGAGTATATGCCACCTTCTCCTTGAAGTCCACTCTCATCCTTCATTCCAAGAATACCTTCTTTCTTTCCTTTCTGTCTCCAGGACAAAACAATTTTTGTTTTTGAAAATTATACTGTAGGAAAATCTCATTTATATTCCACCTTTTAGATAACAGTCTTTTATCAGATAGGTCTTCTGCAAATATTTTCTCACAGTCTATGCCTTGTCTTTCCATTCCCTTGACAGTCTTTCACAGAGCAGAAAATTTTAATATTAATGATATTTAGCATATCTATTCTTTTTTTCATGGAGCATGCCTTTGGCGTTATATTTTAAAAGTCATCACCAAATCCAAGGTAATCTAGATGTTCTCTTCTGTTATCTTCTAGTTTTACAATTTTGCATTTTACATTTAGGTCTGTGATCCGTTGTGAGTTAAATGTTTTAGAAGAGTTTAAAATCAGTCTTCATTTGTCTTTTTTGTTTTGCCTGTGAATACCCAGTTGTTCCAGCACCATTTGTTAAAAAGACAAGTTTTTCTTCATTGTATTGCCTATGGCCTTTTGTGAAATACCAGTTGACTATGCAGGCATACCTCAGAGATATTGTTGGTTTGGTTCTAGAGCACTCCAAAAAGTGAATACTGCAATAAAGTGAGTCACACACTTATTTTGGTTTCCAAGTACATATAAAACTTATGTTGATACTTCGACTCCTTGGTTAGGTATATTCCTAAGTATTTTGTTTTTTTGCAGCTCTTGTAAAAGGGGTTGTGTTCTTCATTTGATTCTCCACTTGGTTGCTGTTGGTGTATAAAAGAGCTACTGATTTGTGTACATTAATCTTGTATCTGGAAACTTTGCTGAATTCTTTAAGCTTTAAAGCTCAGTTCCTGGAGCTTTCTGGAGGAGTTTTTAGGGTTTTCAAGGTAAATGATCATATCGTCAGCAAACAGTAACAGTTTGACTTCCTCTTTACTGATTTGGATTCCCTTTATTTCTTTGTCTTGTCTGATTGCTCTGGCCAGGACTTCCAGTACTGTGTTGAAGATTAGTGGTAAGAGTGAGCACCCTTGTCTTGTTCCAGTTCTCAGAGGGAATGCTTTCAACTTTTCCCCATTCAGTATTATATTGACTGTGGGTTTGTGATAGATGGCTTTTATCACATTAAGGTATGTCCCTTGTATGCCTATTTTACTGAGAGTTTTAATCATAAAGCGATGCTGAATTTTGTCTAATGCTTTTTCTGCATCTGTTGAGATGATCATATGATTTTTGTATTTAATTTTTAATTAAAATTAAAATTAAAAATTTTAATTTAAAACAATTCAAAATTAAAATTAAACATTTTTTAAAATTTTAACTTTTAATTTTTAACTTGTTTTACAAGTCACATGTATTGACGTGCATATATTAAACCATCCCTGCATCCCTGGTATAAAACCCACTTGATCATGATGTATTATCTTTTTGATATATGCTGTTAGATTCAGTTCACTAGTATTTTGTTGAGGATTTTTGCATCTATGTTCATCAGGGATATTGGTCTGTAATTCCCTTTTTTTGTTATGTCCTTCCATTGTTTTGGTATTAGGGTGATACTGGCCTCATGGAATAATTTAGGGAGGAGGCTTCTTTCTCTATCTTTTGCAATAGAGTGAATAGGATTGGTACCTATTATTCTTTGAATGTCTGAAAAAATTCGGCTGTGAATTCATCTGCTCTTGACTTTATTTTTGGCAATTTTAAAATTACAATTTCAATCTTACTGATTGCTATTGGTCTGTTCAGAGTCTTTATATCTTCCTGGTTTAATCTAGGAGGGTCTTGCATTCTTCCTCTACTAAAGTCTTGAATCGCTCAAAGCCATCCGTGAGGGTTGGAATAAACTTCTTCTAAACTCCTGTGTGTTTTATTACTATTATTATTTTAGAGATAGAGTATTTCTCTGTTACCCAGGCTGGAATGCAGTGGCGCAATCATAGCTCACTGCAGCCTCAGACTCCTGGGCTTAAGTGATAATCCTATCTTAACCTCCCAAGTATCTAGGACTACAGGAGTATACTATCATGCCTGGCTAATTTTGACATCTTTTTTGAGGAGACAGGGCCTTGCTTTGTTGCTTAGGCTGATCTCAAACTCCTGGGCTCAATAGATCCTCCCACCTTGGTCTCCCAAAGTGTTGGGATTACAGCTGTGAGCCACTGCACCCAACCCTAAACTCCTGTTAATGTTGCTATTTTGATCTCCTCTCATACATCGCAGATATTCTTTTTCAAAAAATTGAGATGGGATCTTGTTTTCTTGCCCAGGCTGGTCTTAAACTCCTGAGCTCAAGTGATCTGCCCGCCTTAGTAAATCATAGACATTCTTAATGACATCTAGAATGGTGAATCCTTTCCAGAAAGTTTTCAATTTACTTTGTCCAGATCCATCAGATGAATCACTATCAATGTCAACCATAGCCTTACAAAATGTATTTCTTACATAATAAGACTGGAAAGTTGAAAGTATTCCTTATCCATGGGTTGCAGAGCAGATGCTGTGGTTAGGAGGCATGAAAACAACATTAATGTCTTTGTATACCTCCATCAAAGCTCTTGGGTGACTAGATGCCTGGTCAATCAACAGTAATATTTTTAAATGAATCTTTTATTCTGAGCCGTAGGTCTCAACAATGGACTTAAAATATTCAGGAAACCATGCTGTAAATAGATGTGCTGTCATCTAGGCTTTGTTATTCCATTTATAGAGCACAGGCAGAGTAGATTTAGCATAATTCTTAAGGGCCCTAAAATATTTGGAATAGCAAATGAGCATGGCTTCAAAGTCAACTCACTAGCTACATTAGCCCCTAACAAGAGAGTTGGCCTGTCCTTCAAAGCTTTGAAGCTAGGCGTTAACTTATCTCTAGCTATGAAAGTCCTACATGGCATTTTCTTCCAATATAAGGCTGTTTTGTCTACAGTGAAATCAGTTACTTAGTTTAACCACCTTCATCAATTATATTAGCTAGATTTTCTGGATAATTTGCTGCAGCTTCTACGTCAGCACTTCCTAACACTGTTATGTCATGGAGATAGTTTGCTTCCTTAAACCTTATGAACCAACCTCTGCTAGCTTCCAACTTTTCTTTTGCAGCTTTCTCAACTCTCTCAGCCTTCACAGAATTAAGGAGAGTTAGGGTCTTGTTGTGGATTAGGCTTTGGCCCAAGGGAACGTTAAGCTGGTCTGATCTTCTATTCAGACCGATAAAACTTCCTCTATATCAGTAATAAGGCTACTTCACTTCCTTATCATTTGTGTGTTCACTGGAGTAGCACTTTTAATCTCCTTTAAGAATATTTTCTTTGCATTCACAACCTGTTTAACTGTTTGGTGAAAGAGGCCTAACTTTCAGTCTGTCTTAGCTGCTGACATGCCTTTTAAAATCATTCATAGTTTGGGGTTTAAAGTGAGACACGTGACTCTTCCCTTTACTTGAAAATTTAGAGACCATTGTAAGGTTTGTAATTGGCCTAATTTCAATATTGTTGTATCTCGGGAAATAGGGGGGCCCAAAGAAAGGGAGAGAGACAGGGCAATGGTCCATTGGCGGAGCAGTCAGAACATATATATTTATCAATTAATTCTGTCTTATATGGGCAGGGTTCATGGCACTCTGAAAAAATTATAATAGTAGCATCAAAAATCACTGATCACAGATCACCATAGCATATCTCATAATAATGAAAATGCTTGAAATATTGTAAGAATTACCAAAATGTATACAGGAACATGAAGTGAATACATGCTGTTGCAAAAATGGTGCCAATAGACTTGTCGATGCAGAATTGCCACCAACCTTCGATTTTGTTAAAAAAAAAAAAAAAAAGCCTGGGCACAGCGGTTCACCCCTGGAATCCCAGCACTTTGGGAGGTCAAGGGGGGCAGATCATTTGAAGTCAGGAGTTCAAGACCAGCCTGGCCAACATAGTGAAACCTCATCTCCACTAAAAATACAAAAGATTAGCTGGGCATGCTGTCGCATGCCTGTAATCCCAGTCCTGGAGGGGCTGAGACAGGAGAATCACTTGAACCTGGGAGACAGAGGTTGCAGTGAGCCAAGACTGCACCACCACTGCACTCCAGCCTGGGCACCAGAGTAAGACTCCGTCTCAAAAACAACAACAACAACAACAACAAAAACAGTATCTGTGAAGCACAATAAATAAAGTAAAGCACAACAAAATGGGGTTTGCCTGTATTTATGTGGGTGTCTATCTGGGTTTTCTATTTTGTTCAATTGATCTGTTTATTCTTTTCCCAATACCACACTGTCTTAATTACTGTAGCTTTATAGTAAAAAAACAAGGTAGTGGGTTGTGTCAGTCCTCTAACTTTGTTCTTCAGTTTTGTATTGACTATTCTGAGTCTTTTGCCTCACCATATAAACTTTAGAATTATCTTGTCTATATCTACATTATAATTTGCTGGAATTTTGATTGTATTGTATTTAATCTATATATCAAGTTTGGAAAAACTGACATCCTGACAATATTGAGATTTCCTTCCATGAACATACATTTCTCCATTTACTTAGTTCTTTGATTTCCTTAGTTTTGTAGTTTTCCTAATGTACATTTTGTACATATTTTATTAGATTTATACCTAAGTATTTAAATTTTGAGTGCTCATATAAACGGTATTGTAGTTTTAAGTTCAAATTCCACTGGTTTATTTCTAGTATATAGGGAAAGTGATGACTTTTGTATATTAACCTTGCATCCTTCAGTCTTGCTATAATTGCTATTAGTTCTAAGAGCATTTTTGTTGATTCTGTTGGATTTTCTATATAGATAATCATGTTGTATGTGAACAAAGAAATCTGTATTTCTTCCTCCACAATCAGTGTACCTTTCACTGTATTTTTTTGTCTTATTGCATTAGCCAGAACTTCCAGTACTATGGTGAAAAGCAGTGGTGACAGGGGACATCCTTGCCTTATTCCTCATCTTAGTGGGAGAGTAAGTATCTCTCCTTTAAGTTGATGTTTTTTGTAGATTTTATTGTAGATACTGTTTATGAGTATAAAAAATTCTCTTTCTTTTCTAGTTTACTGAAGATTTTTATCAGGAAACTTGGAGGTGTTGGAATTTGTCAAATGCATTTTTTGCCTCTATTGTCATTATCACCTATTTTTTTTAGCCTGTTGATTTGATGGATTAAATTATTTGATTTTCTGATGTTGAACCAGCCTTGCATACCTGGGACAAATCCCATTTGGTTGTGGTGTGTAATTATTTTTATATATTGTTGGATTTGAATTGCTAGTATTTTGTTGAGAATTTTTGCACCAATACTCATGAGACATGTTAGTGTGCAGTTTTATTTACTTGTAATGTCTTTGGTTTTTGTATTGAGGTGATGCTGGGCTCATAGAATAAGTTAAGAAGTATTCCCTCTGCTTCTATGTTTTGAAAATGATTATTAAAAATTGGTGTAATTTATTCCTTAAGTAGTTGATAGAATTCACCAGTGAACCCATCTGACCTATTCAGATTGTCTATTTCTTCTTTTTCGAGTTTTGACAGATTGTGTCTTTACAGGAATTGGTTCATTTCACCTAGGCTATAAAATTTGTAGTTATAGAGTTATTCATAATATTCTTTTACTATCCTTTTGCTGTCAATGTAATCTGTAGTGACACCCTCTCTCTAATTTCTGAGATTAGTAATTTGTGTATTTTCTCTTTTTTCCTTAGTCTGACTAGAAGTTTATCAAATTTGATCTTTTTCATATTGTTTCTTTTCTTGCACTTACTTTGGACTTTCGTGTTTACTTTGGGCTTTTCTCTTATTTTTATGTTTTTCTAAGGTATAAGATTAGATTATTAATTTTAGATCTTACTTCTTTTCTAATATATGCATTCAATGCTATAAATTTCCCTCTAAGTACTGCTTTTGCTGAATTTCACAAATGTTGATAAGTTGTGTTTTTTGTTTCTTTAGTTTAAAATATTTTAAAATCTCCCTTGAGATTTCTTTTTTGACTTATGTGTTATTTATAAGTGTGCTGTTTATTCTCTAAGTATTCTGGAATATTCTAATTGTCTTTGTTATTGATTTCTAGTTTAATTCTATTTTGGTTTGCAAAAAAACAATGCATGATGATTTCTATTGTTTTAAATTTGTTAATGTGTGTTTTATGGCCCTGAATGTAGTTTATTTTGGGAAGTGTCCCACGTGAGCTTGAGAAGAATGTGTATTCTGCTGTTGTTGGATGGAGGAGTCTATAGAGATCAATAATATCTTGCTGATTGATGGTGTTGTTGAGTTCAAGTAAGTCTTTACTGATTTTCTACTGGCTGAATTTGCCCATTTATGATAGAGAGGTGTTGACGTTTCCAGCCATTCAAGCAGATGGGTCTATTTCTTCTTGCAGTTCTATCAGTTTTTAGCTCATGTATTTTGAGGCTTTGTTTTTAGTTGCATACACACTAAGAATGTTGTTCTGGAGAATTTACCTTTTAATATGTCATGTTTCTATTTATCTCTGACAAATTTCCTTGGTTTTAAATTGGCTCTGTCTGAAATTACTATTGCTATTTCTGCTTCCTTTTGATTGGTGTTAGCATGCTATATCTTTCTCCATCCATTTACTCTTATTCTAACTATATTTCTCTATATAAAACGGGTTTCTTGTAGACAATATGCAGTTGGGGGGGTCTTTTTTTAAAACATATTCTGAGGAGGGCGGAGCAAGATGGCCGAATAGGAACAGCTCCAGTCTCCAACTCCCAGCGCGAGCGACACAGAAGACCGGTGATTTCTGCATTTTCAACTGAGGTACTGGGGTCATCTCTCTAGGGAGTGCCGGACAATCGGTGCTGGTCAGCTGCTGCAGCCTGACCAGCGTGAGCTGAAGCAGGGCGAGGCATCGCCTCACCTGGAAGCGCAAGGGGGAAGGAAATCCGTTTTCCTAGCCAGGGGAACTGAGACACATAACACCTGGAAAATCGCGTAACTCCCACCTCAATACTGCGCTTTAAGGAAACAGGCACACCAGGAGAATATATCCCACACCTGGCCGGGAGGGTCCCACGCCCACGGAGGCTCCCTCACTGCTAACACAGCCGTCTGCGGCGATCTATCCGCAAGGCAGCAGCGAGGCTGGGGGAGGGGCGCCCGCCATTGCTGAGGCTTAAGTAGGTAAACAAAGCCGCTGGGAAGCTCGAACTGGGTGGAGCTCACAGCAGCTCAAGGAAACCTGCCTGTCTCTGTAGACTCCACCTCTGGGGACAGCCCACAGCCGAGGTCCAATAGGGAAAGCAGCGGGGGCGGTGCAGAGGCGAACGACTCTGTCTGACAGCTTTGGGGAGAGCCGTGGATCTCCCAACGCGGAGGTTGAGATCCGAGAACGGACAGACTGCCTGCTCAGGTGGGTCCCTGACCCCTGAGTAGCCTAGCTGGGAGACATCCCCCACTAGGGGCAGTTTGACACCCCACACCTCACAGGGTGGAGTCATCCCTGAGAGGAAACTTCCAAAGGAAGAATCAGACAGGTACACTCGCTGCTCAGCAATATTCTATCTTGGCAACCTCTGCTGCTGATACCCAGGCAAACAGGGTCTGGAGTGGACCTCAAGCAATCTCCAACAGACCAACAGACAGTCCTTCTGACTGTCAGACGGAAAACTATCAAACAGGAAGGACACCTATACCAAAACCCCATCAGTACGTCACCATCATCAAAGACCAGAGACAGATAAAACCACAAAGATGGGGAAAAAGCAGGGCAGAAAAGCTGGAAATTCAAAAAATAAGAGCGCATCTCCCCCTGCAAAGGAGCGCAGCCCATCGCCAGCAACGGATCAAAGCTGGTCAGAGAATGACTTTGACGAGATGAGAGAAGAAGGCTTCAGTCCATCAAACTTCTCAGAGCTAAAGGAGGAATTACGTACCCAGCGCAAAGAAACTAAAAATCTTGAAAAAAAAGTGGAAGAATTGACAGCTAGACTAATTAATGCAGAGAAGATCATAAACGAAATGACAGAGATGAAAACCATGACACGAGAAATACGTGACAAATGCACAAGCTTCAGTAACCGACTCGATCAACTGGAAGAAAGAGTATCAGCGATTGAGGATCAAATGAATGAAATGAAGCGAGAAGAGAAACCAAAAGAAAAAAGAAGAAAAAGAAATGAACAAAGCCTGCAAGAAGTATGGGATTATGTAAAAAGACCAAATCTACGTCTGATTGGGGTGCCTGAAAGTGAGGGGGAAAATGGAACCAAGTTGGAAAACACTCTTCAGGATATCATCCAGGAGAACTTCCCCAACCTAGTAGGGCAGGCCAACATTCAAATTCAGGAAATACAGAGAACGCCACAAAGATACTCCTCCAGAAGAGCAACTCCAAGACACATAATTGCCAGATTCACCAAAGTTGAAATGAAGGAAAAAATCTTAAGGGCAGCCAGAGAGAAAGGTCGGGTTACCCACAAAGGGAAGCCCATCAGACTAACAGCAGATCTCTCGGCAGAAACTCTACAAGCCAGAAGAGAGTGGGGGCCAATATTCAACGTTCTTAAAGAAAAGAATTTTCAACCCAGAATTTCATATCCAGCCAAACTAAGTTTCATCAGTGAAGGAGAAAGAAAATCCTTTACAGATAAGCAAATGCTTAGAGATTTTGTCACCACCAGGCCTGCCTTACAAGAGACCCTGAAGGAAGCCCTAAACATGGAAAGGAACAACCGGTACCAGCCATTGCAAAAACATGCCAAAATGTAAAGACCATCGAGGCTAGGAAGAAACTGCATCAACTAATGAGCAAAATAACCAGTTAATATCATAATGACAGGATCAAGTTCACACATAACAATATTAACCTTAAATGTAAATGGACTAAATGCTCCAATTAAAAGACACAGACTGGCAAACTGGATCAAGAGTCAAGACCCATCAGTCTGCTGTATTCAGGAGACCCATCTCACATGCAGAGACATACATAGGCTCAAAATAAAGGGATGGAGAAAGATCTACCAAGCAAATGGAGAACAAAAAAAGCAGGGGTTGCAATCCTAGTCTCTGATAAAACAGACTTTAAACCATCAAAGATCAAAAGAGACAAAGAAGGCCATTACATAATGGTAAAGGGATCAATTCAACAGGAAGAGCTAACTCTCCTAAATATATATGCACCCAATACAGGAGCACCCAGATTCATAAAGCAAGTCCTTAGAGACCTACAAAGAGACTTAGACTCCCATACAATAATAATGGGAGATTTCAACACTCCACTGTCAACATTAGACAGATCAACGAGACAGAAAGTTAACAAGGATATCCAGGAATTGAACTCATCTCTGCACCAAGCGGACCTAATAGACATCTATAGAACTCTCCACCCCAAATCAACAGAATATACATTCTTCTCAGCACCACATCGCACTTATTCCAAAATTGACCACATAATTGGAAGTAAAGCACTCCTCAGCAAATGTACAAGAACAGAAATTATAACAAACTGTCTCTCAGACCACAGTGCAATCAAACTAGAACTCAGGACTAAGAAACTCAATCAAAACCACTCAACTACATGGAAACTGAATAACCTGCTCCTGAATGACTACTGGGTACATAACGAAATGAAAGCAGAAATAAAGATGTTCTTTGAAACCAATGAGAACAAAGATACAACATACCAGAATCTCTGGGACACATTTAAAGCAGTGTGTAGAGGGAAATTTATAGCACTAAATGCCCACAAGAGAAAGCAGGAAAGATCTAAAATTGACACTTTAACATCACAATTAAAAGAACTAGAGAGGCAAGAGCAAACACATTCAAAAGCTAGCAGAAGGCAAGAAATAACTAAGATCAGAGCAGAACTGAAGGAGATAGAGTCACAAAAAACCCTCCAAAAAATCAATGAATCCAGGAGTTGGTTTTTTGAAAAGATCAACAAAATTGACAGACTGCTAGCAAGACTAATAAAGAAGAAAAGAGAGAGGAATCAAATAGACGCAATAAAAAATGATAAAGGGGATATCACCACCGACCCCACAGAAATACAAACAACCATCAGAGAATACTATAAATGCCTCTACGCAAATCGACTAGAAAATCTAGAAGAAATGGATAATTTCCTGGACACTTACACTCTCCCAAGACTGAACCAGGAAGAAGTTGAATCCCTGAATAGACCAATAACAGGCTCTGAAATTGAGGCAACAATTAATAGCCTACCCACGAAAAAAAGTCCAGGACCAGATGGATTCACAGCTGAATTCTACCAGAGGTACAAGGAGGAGCTGGTACCATTCCTTCTGAAACTATTCCAATCAATAGAAAAAGAGGGAATCCTCCCTAACTCATTTTATGAGGCCAACATCATCCTGATACCAAAGCCTGGCAGAGACACAACAAAAAAAGAGAATTTTAGACCAATATCCCTGATGAACATCGATGCAAAAATTCTCAATAAAATACTGGCAAACCGGATTCAGCAGCACATCAAAAAGCTTATCCACCATGATCAAGTGGGCTTCATCCCTGGGATGCAAGGCTGGTTCAACATTCGCAAATCAATCAACGTAATCCAGCATATAAACAGAACCAAAGACAAGAACCACATGATTATCTCAATAGATGCAGAAAAGGCTTTTGACAAAATTCAACAGCCCTTTATGCTAAAAACGCTCAATAAATTCGGTATTGATGGAACGTACCTCAAAATAATAAGAGCTATTTACGACAAACCCACAGCTAATATCATACTGAATGGGCAAAAACTGGAAAAATTCCCTTTGAAAACTGGCACAAGACAGGGATGCCCTCTCTCACCACTCCTATTCAACATAGTGTTGGAAGTTCTGGCTAGGGCAATCAGGCAAGAGAAAGAAATCAAGGGTATCCAGTTAGGAAAAGAAGAAGTCAAATTGTCCCTGTTTGCAGATGACATGATTGTATATTTAGAAAAACCCATCGTCTCAGCCCAAAATCTCCTTAAGCTGATAAGCAACTTCAGCAAAGTCTCAGGATACAAAATTAATGTGCAAAAATCACAAGCATTCTTATACACCAGTAACAGACAAGCAGAGAGCCAAGTCAGGAATGAACTTCCATTCACAATTGCTTCAAAGAGAATAAAATACCTAGGAATCCAGCTTACAAGGGATGTAAAGGACCTCTTCAAGGAGAACTACAAACCACTGCTCAGTGAAATCAAAGAGGACACAAACAATGGAAGAACATACCATGCTCATGGATAGGAAGAATCAATATCGTGAAAATGGCCATACTGCCCAAGGTTATTTATAGATTCAATGCCATCCCCATCAAGCTACCAATGAGTTTCTTCACAGAATTGGAAAAAACTGCTTTAAAGTTCATATGGAACCAAAAAAGAGCCCGCATTGCCAAGACAATCCTAGGTCAAAAGGACAAAGCTGGAGGCGTCACGCTACCTGACTTCAAACTATACTACAAGGCTACAGTAACCAAAACAGCATGGTACTGGTACCACAACAGAGAAATAGACCAGTGGAACAGAACAGAGTCCTCAGAAATAATACCACACATCTACAGCCATCTGATCTTTGACAAACCTGAGAGAAACAAGAAATGGGGAAAGGATTCCCTATTTAATAAATGGTGCTGGAAAATTGGCTAGCCACAAGTAGAAAGCTGAAACTGGATCCTTTCCTTACCCCTTATACGAAAATTAATTCAAGATGGATTAGAGACTTAAATGTTAGACCTAATACCATAAAAACCCTAGAAGAAAATCTAGGTAGTACCATTCAGGACATAGGCATGGGCAAGGACTTCATGTCTAAAACACAAAAGCAACGGCAGCAAAAGCCAAAATTGACAAATGGGATCTCATTAAACTAAAGAGCTTTTGCACAGCAAAAGAAACTACCATCAGAGTGAACAGGCAACCTACAGAATGGGAGAAAATTTTTGCAACCTACTCATCTGACAAAGGGCTAATATCCAGAATCTACAAAGAACTCAAACAAATATACAAGAAAAAAACAAACAACCCCATCAAAAAGTGGGGAAAGGGTATGAACAGACATTTCTCAAAAGAAGACATCCATACAGCCAACAGACACATGAAAAAATGCTCGTCATCACTCGCCATCAGAGAAATGCAAATCAAAACCACAATGAGATACCATCTCACACCAGTTAGAATGGCAATCATTAAGAAGTCAGGAAACAATAGATGTTGGAGAGGATGTGGAGAAATAGGAACACTTTTACACTGTTGGTGGGATTGTAAACTAGTTCAACCATTATGGAAAACAGTATGGCGATTCCTCAAGGATCTAGAACTAGATGTACCATATGACCCAGCCATCCCACTACTGGGTATATACCCAAAGGATTATAAATTACTCTACTACAAAGACACATGCACACGTATGTTTATTGCGGCACTATTCACAATAGCAAAGACTTGGAATCAACCCAAATGTCCATCTGTGACAGACTGGATTAAGAAAATGTGGCACATATACACCATGGAATACTATGCAGCCATCAAAAAGGATGAGTTTGCGTCCTTTGTAGGGACATGGATGCAGCTGGAAACCATCATTCTTAGCAAACTATCACAAGAAGAGAAAACCAAACACCGCATGTTCTCACTCATAGGTGGGAACTGAACAATGAGATCACTTGGACTCGGGAAGGGGAACATCACACACTGGGGCCTATCATGGGGAGGGGGGAGGAGGGAGGGATTGCATTGGGGAGTTATACATGATATAAACGTTATGCACATGTACCCTAGAACTTAAAGTATAATAAAAAAAAAAAAAAAAAAACATATTCTGACAATCTGTCTTGTAATTGGTGCATTTGGACCACTGATTTCCAAAGTAATTATTGATATAGTAGGTTAATATCTGTCATATTTGTTACTGTTTTCTATTTGTTGCTCTTGTTTCATTTTTCCTTTTTGTCTTCCACTCTTTATCTTTCTTTTGTGGTTTAAGTTAAGCATTTTATATGATTCACTTTTCTCTCATTTATTAGCATTTCTTAGCATACTTATTGTTTTACTTTTTTTTGCGGTTGCCCTAAAGTTTGTAATATACACTTACAACTAATCCAAATCCACTTTCAAGTAACACCGTATCACTTCATAGATAGTGTCAATACTTTATAATAACAAAATAATCCTACTTCCTCCCTCCCATCCCTGGATCATTGCTTTTTTTAAATTTCATATATATATATATATATATATATATATACACACACACACATACATAAGAGTGTGTGTGTGTATTATGTACATACCTACACAAATACATTATTACTGATTTGAACAAACTATTATCTGTTAGATCAATTAAGAAGAAAAATAAGTTTTTACTGTACCTTTACTTGTCCCTTCTCCAATGCTCACTCTTTACGTACATCTGACTTTCTTTCCTGTATTGTTTCCCTTCTCTGTAAAGACTTTATAAAAATATAAAAGTCTAATATACTTCCAAAAAAGGTTTAGTAGCAACAGATTTTCTCAGCATGTTTGTCTGAGAAAATCTTAATTTATCCTTCTCTTGAAGAATAATTTCATAGGCTACAGAATTCTAGGTTGGTGTAGGTTTTCTTTTGTTTTCTCTCAATACTCTAAATATTTTACTCTATCTTTTTGTTTGCTTGGTTTCTGAGTAGAAATCAGATGTAATTCTCATCTTTATTCCTTTGAAGGTAAGGTATTTTTCCCCTCTGGGTTCTTTCAGGATTTTTTTTCTTTATAGTTTATTTTCTATAATCTGAAAATAATATGCCTAGATATGCCCTCCCACCCTCCTTTTCTCTCTCCTTCCCTCCCTTTCTCCCTTCTTTGCTTTTTTCTTTTATTTTTTCTTTTTTTTGCATTTTTTATTTTCTATAGTTTGAAAATAATATGCCTAGATATGCCCTCCCTCCCTCTCTCCCTCCCTTTCTCCCTTACTTCCTTTTTGTCTTTTACTTTTTTTGTTTTGCATTTATTCTGCCTGGTTTTCTCTGAACTTCCTGGTTCTGTGGTTTGGTCTCTGGTATTAATTTGGGAAAAATTCTCAGTCATTATTGGTTCAAATATTTCTTCTGTTCCTTTCTCTATATTTTTTCTTCTTGTATTTTCATTACATATATGTTATACCTTTTGTAGTTTTTCCACAGTTCTTGGATATGCTATTCGGTTGTTTTTTTAGTCTTTGTTCTTCTTGCTTTTCAATTTTAGAGGTTTTTATTTAGATTTCCTTGACTTCAGCGACTCTTTCCTCAGCTGCGTACAGTCTACTAGTGAGCCCAACAAAGGCGTTCTTTATTTCTGTTACTCTGTTTTTTATCTCTAGCATTTCTTTTTCCTTAGGATTTTTCATTTCTCTGCTTATACTGCCTACCTGTTCTTTCATGTTCTCTACTTTATCTATTAAAGCCCTAGCATATGGATCATAGTTGTTTTAAATTCCTGGTCTCATAATGCCGACATCCCTACACTGTCTGGTTCTGATGCTTTCTTTGTTTCTTTAAACTATGTTTTATTGCATTTTGGTATGTCTTGTAATTTTTTCTTGATAGTCAAGTTTGCTGTACAGTCAGCCCTACATATTTGTGGATTCAATGAAGCATAGATGGAAAATATTAAAAAATAAAATTGTGTCTGTACCAAATTTGCACAGACGTTTTTTCCTTGTCATAATTCCCCAATGTAATATTACAACTATTTACATAGCATTTACATTGAATTAGGTATTATAAGTTATCTAGAGATGATTTAAAGTATATGGGAGTGTATGCATAGGTTATATGCAAATATTCCACAATTTTATATCAGGGACTTAAGTATCTGAAGATTTTGGTATCTGCAGGAGATCCTGAAGCCAATTCCCCATAAATACAAAGGGATAACTATACAAAATGTCTGCTTTAAATAGGCCTTTGATAATGTGGTGGTAAGGTGCTGGAAGTGAGGAAGTCCTGTGATTAGGACTGTGTTTTCATGCCCCTGGACTGTGAACTTTACATTTATTTCTCAGTTTCTTTCTGCCCTCCTTAGGTGAGAGAGAATGGCTAGAGTGGGCTGGAGTTGAATATTTCCCTCCTTCCACATCAGTTAGTCTCTAATAAAACTCCAGCTCAGTAGGCTGGTTAGCTAGTCTCTCCAGAGAATAGGCTTCCTTAAGAAGAACAGAGTGCTCTGGAGTTTCAAAATGGCTCCTTTCTCCCTCCCCCTGACAGAAGCACGACAGAAGTTTTTCTTCCATATTTACTATGAGAATTTGATTGAGCTCCCAAGGCAAAACTCTCAAAAGCATGGACTTCCAGGACTGCATCCCCCTGGAATTTTTAACTCAGATTTATCCACATCTAACCTCTTGCAATGACTCAATTACAGTTTAGCTGTTCCTACTCCAGCACTGGTTCCTGAAGCGGTTTTTGCTCTGGTTAGTTGTGATTCTCTATTTCTACCTATTTCTCTCTCCAATTTGGGGGCAGCAGTTTGCTCTGTGTACTCACTTCCTCAATGAATCTAAGAAGAAGAATTGTTTATTTTTCAGTTTCTTTAGCTTTTTACTTTTTATAGAATGGTCTGTCCCACTTTCTCTATCTACATTAATTATTCCCTCTCTATTTATCTGTGCTAATTATTTTTACATACAGATAGATAAAGAAAAAGACAGAATGCGAAAAAGCTAAAATTAATGAAGGCATGTATTAATGTAAGCATAATAAAATCTTGAAAATAAGCCACAAATGTGAAGGTCTTTTAGTCCACATCGTTTCCTGTTGACTCTACATTTCTTCCTCCCTAGGACTACAACTCTAAATAAGATATAAAAATCATCCTGCAAGAAATGGAGTAAAACTTATTTCAGTGAAAATAACTGCAAATTAGGCCAAAACAGAAAAGGTTTAAAAAAAAGTTCTGGCATCCTCATTTATTTTCTTATCTACTTTCTGATTTTTTGTAGACTTTCTGGATCACATCTGATAGAGTCATCCTGATGTTTTTGTTTTGCTTTTTTGTTTTTGGTCCAACTCAAATAGTTTTTCTTTGATGAACATTTGGAGTGACTCTTTTACACTGTAAATATTCATCCCACAACCTTATCACACACAGATATTTTCTGCTATAAGATTATGTTCTACAGAGAACCTAGTCATTAAGAATTATTCATAGATTTTAACAAAGCAAAGGAAATAACTATTTATCATTTGTATCCAATTTGTTTTAAATAGTTTTGAAAAAGGCTCATAGGGACATCCATAATAGGGTAATTGTTTTTTGGAAAAACTAAGAAATTAATGAAAATTAAAATGTGGGTAAAATAATAAATGAATTCAATTTGAGGTTGGAATACAAAATGCTGCCAAATACAAGACAAACTCTGTTCATAGGGAGATCAGCCAATTATGCAAAAATAAGCCAAAAAAGAGGTCTTTGAGTGGTTTTAGTAGTCAAAAAAGCTCTGCACAAAAATCTTTCCATTTTGCTTCTTATGAAAACTTTCTAGACATGTGCTGTACAATATGATAGCCACACTAGTCATATGTGACCACTAGGCATTTGAAATGTGACTGGTTTGGATAGAGATGTGCTATGATGTAAAATACACACTGTTTTGAATACAGTAATGAAAAATAAGTGCAAAATATCTCTTTAAAAATTTTATTAATTATATGTTGCATGAGCCGGGCGCGGTGGCTCAAGCCTGTAATCCCAGCACTTTGGGAGGCCGAGACGGGCGGATCACGAGGTCAGGAGATGGAGACCAGCCTGGCTAACACGGTGAAACCCCGTGTCTACTAAAAAAATACAAAAAAAACTAGCCGGGCGAGGTGGCGGGCGCCTGTAGTCCCAGCTACTCAGGAGGCGGAGGAGAATGGCGTAAACCCGGGAGGCGGAGCTTGCAGTGAGCTGAGATCCGGCCACTGCACTCCAGCCCTGGGGACAGAGCAAGACTCCGTCTCAAAAAAAAAAAAAAAAAATTTATATGTTGCATGTAATTGTATTTGGATATATTGGGTTAAAAGTACAGCATTAGAATTAATTTCAACTGTTTTCTTTTAAAAAAATGGCTAATAGAAAATTAAAAATTCCATATTTGGCTGACATTATGTTTCCAGTGGACAGTACTATTTCAGACTCTCTTTTTAAAATCTGACCTGTTTTATCCTTATTCTTCACACAATTTGTCTATTTTAAAATCTCCCAGCAATTAGTATCGTCAAAAAAGAAGGTGGGAGCAGGGCGGGGATCATGGCGGATGGGAGGCAGGACTAGATTGCAATTCCAGACAGAGCAGCATGTGGAGGCTTCCATTGTGCATTTTAGCTCCGGGTGGACTGCCAGAACAAAACAGCAATCCTGAGAGGGCCCACAGACCCTCTGAAGGAAGCAGACTGCTCCTGCAGGACCCGGGAGACACCTCAAATACTATGAGTGTCCCAAATGCGGAAGTGGGAAAGGGAGACCCTCCTCTCCCGAACACACCCCGCTACTGGAGACGCTGATCTGTTTGCAGGAGAAGTTTCTGACTTTACCTGGAGCTGAGTCAAGTCAGAGAGCCCACCGAAATACAGGGGTGGAGGAAGCAGGAGAAAGGCCCTGGGAGCTCGCCGGGTCCCAGAGCAGCCCATTCCTGCTGGACCACAAGGATCCATTGGGAGGGTGGCCAGAGGAGCAGGGGGTAAAACTCCACAGGAAGAAGGAATTCTTTAGCTGAACTTTGTAACAATTTGAATGGGGTGAGAAGCCTCCTGGCCAGAACTCTGGGGTGGGTGCGAATTGGGCATGAGGACTTAACAGGTGGGGGAAGAACTAAAGCCCTTTTCTCTGGCAGCTGGGAAGCAGATAGCCTCAGGCGAGTTTTCAAGCCCATTGCCCTCTGCCTGGAAACAGACTTGGGGCTGTGGTGGGTGGGCACGGTGGGAGTGAGACCGGCCCTTCAAATTGTGTGGGAGCTGGGCGAGGCCTGTGACTGCCAGCTTTCTCTCACTTCCCTGACAACCTGCATGACTTAGCAGAGGCAGCCATAATCCTTCTAGGTACACAACTCCAGTGACCTGAGAATCTCACCCCCATTCCCCACAGCAGCCTCAGCAAGACCTGCCCAAAGTGTGAGTTCAGACTTGCCTAACCCTAGCCCCACCCCCACCTGGTGGTCCTTCCTTATCCACCTTGGTAGTAGAAGACAAAGGACATACAATCTTGGGAGTTCTAGTGCCCTGCCCACGGCTGGTCCCTCTCCACACTACTGTAGCTGATGCTTTCTGAAAACTGCCACCTCCTGGCAGGAGGCCAACCAGTACAAAAATATAGCATTAAACCACCAAAGCTAAGGACCCCCATGGAGTCCATTGCATCCTCCACTGCCTCCACCAGAACAGGCGCTGGTATCCATAGTGGAGAGACCCATAGAGGGTTTACATCACAGGTCTCTGTGCAGGCAACCTCCAGTACCAGCCCGGAGCTAGGTAGACTCGCTGGGTAGCTAGACCCAGAAGAGTGACAACAATCACTGCAGTTTGGCTTGCAGGAAGCCACATCCATAGGAAAAGGGGGAGAGTACTACATCAAGGGAACACCCCGTGGGACAAAAGAATCTGAACAACAGCCTTCAGCCCTGGACAGTCCCTCTGACAGAGCCTACCTAAATGACAAGGAACCAGAAAATGAATGCTGGTAATATGACAAAACAAGGCTCTTCAACATCCCCTAAACTCACACTAGTTCACCAGCAATGGATCCACACCAAGAAGAAATCCCTGATTTGCCTGAAAAAGAATTTAGGAGGTTAGTTATTAAGCTGATCAGGGAAGGACTAGAGAAATGTGAAGCGCAATGCAAGAAAATCCAAAAAATGATAAAAGAGGTGAAGGGAGAAATATTCATGGAAATAGATAGCTTAAAGGGAAAACAGCCAAAAACTCAGGAAACTTTGGACACACTTTTAGAAATGGAAAATGCTCTAGAAAATCTCAGCAATAGAAATGAATAAGTAGAAGGAAATTCAGAACTTGAAGACAAGGTCTTCAAATTAACTCAATCCAACAAAGGCAAAGAAAACAGAATAAGAAAATATGAACAAAGCCTCCAAGAAGTCTGGGATTATGTTAAATGACCAAACCTGAAAATAATTGGTGTACCTGAGGAAGAAGAGAATTCTAAAAGCCTGGAAAACATATTTGGGGGAATAACTAAGGAAAACTTTCTTGGCCTTGTGAGAGACGTAGATATCCAAATACAAGAAGCACAAAGAACACCTGGGAAATTCATTGCAAAAAAGATCTTCACTTAGGCACTTTGTCATCAGGTTATCCAAAGTCAAGATGAAGGAAAGAATCCTAAGAGCTGTGAGACGGAATCACCAGGTAACTTATAAAGGAAAACCTATCAGATTAACAGCAGATTTCTCAGCAGAAACCCTACAAGCTAGAAGGGACTGGGGACCTATCTTCAGCCTCCTCAAACAAAGCAATTATCAGCCAAGAATTTTGTATCCAGTGAAATTAAGCATCATATATGAAGGAAAGATACAGTCGTTTTCAGACAAACAAATACTGAGAGAATTTGCCATTAGTAAACCACCACTAACAGAATTGCTAAAAGGAACTCTAAATCTGGAAACAAATCCTGGAAACACAACAAAACAGAACTCTTTAAAGCATAAATCACACAGGACCTATAAAACAAAAATGCAAGTTAAAAAGCAAAAACAAAAAATAAAAAACAAAGTACACAGGCAACAAAGAGCCTGATGAAAGCAACAGTACCTCCTATTTCAATAGTAACATTGAATGTAAATGGCTTAAATGCCCCACTTAAAAGATACAGAATCGTAGAATGGATAAGAACTTACCATCCATTTCCTGCCTTCAGGAGACTCACCTAACAAACACATAAGGACTCACATAAACTTAAAGAAAAGGGGTGGAAAAAGGCATTTCATGCAAATAGACACCTAAAGCTAGCAGGGGTAGCTATTATTATAGCAGACAAAACAAACATTAAAGCAACAGTGGTTAAAAGAAACAAAGAGGGACAGTATATAATGGTAAAAGGCCTTGTTCAACAGGAAAATACCACAATCCTAAACATATATGCACCTAACACTAGAGCTCTCAATTTATTAAACAACTACTAATAGACCTAAGAAATGAGATAGACAGCAACACAATAATAGTGGGGACTTCTAGACTCCACTGACAGCACTAGACAGGTCTTGATAAGACAGAAAGTCAAAAAAGAAACAATGGATTTAAACTATACTTTGGAACAAATGGATTTAACAGATATATATAAAACATTTCATTGAACAATTGCAGAATACACATTCTATTCAACAGTGCATGGCACTTTCACCAAGATAGATCATATGATAGGCCATAAAACAAGCCTCTATAAATTTAAGTGAAATGGAATTATATCAAGCACTCTTTCCGACTACAGTGGATAAAACTGGTGATCAACTCCAAAAGGAGCCTTCAAAACCATGCAAATACATGGAAATTAAATAACCTACTCCTGAATGAGCACTGGGTCAAAAACAAAATCAAGATGGAAATTAAAACATGTTTTGAATGGAATGGCAATAATGACACAACCTATCAAAACTTCTAGGATACAGCAAAGGCAGTGCTCACAGGAAAGTTCATAGCCCTAAATGTCTAGATCAAAAAGTCTGAAAGAGTACAGACAGACAATCGAAGATCACACACACCTCAAGAAACTAAAGAAACAAGAACAAACCAAATTCAAACCCAGCAGGAGAAAGCACGTGACCAAGATCAGAGTAGAACTAACTGAAAATGAAACAACAACAACAACAAACAACACAAAAGATAGACAAAACATACTTGGGAGGCTGAGGCAGGAGAATGGCGTAAACCCGGGAGGCGGAGCTTGCAGTGAGCTGAGAGTCGGCCACTGCACTCCAGTCCGGGCGTCAGAGGGAGACTCCGCCTCAAAAAAAAAAAAAAAAAGATAGACAAAACAAAAAGCTGGTGCTTTGAAAAGATAAATACAGTTGATTGGCCATTAGCAAGATTAACCAAGGAAAGTAGAGAGAAAATCCAAATAACCTCACTAAGAAATGAAACAGGAGCTAATACAACTGACACCACTGAAATAGGAACGATCATTCAAGGCTAATACGAACGCCATGACACACATAAACTAGAAAACCTGGAAGAGGTGGATAAATTCCTGGAAAGATAAAGCCTCCTAGCTTAAATTAGGAAGCATTAGATACCCTGAACAGACCAATATCAAGCAGCGAGGTTGAAATGGTAATTTAAGAATTACCAACAAAAAACGTCCAGGAGCAGACGGATTCACAGTAGAGTTCTACCAGACATTCAAGGAAGAATAGTAACAATCTTTTTGACAGTATTTCACAAGACAGAGAAAGAAGGAACCCTCCTAATTCATTCTATAAAGCCAGCATCACCAGAAAAGGACATAACCAAAGTGGGAGTGGGAGGAGGGCAAAGGATAACCAAGAGTAGGAGGGATAAAGGTCTACATATATGGTGCAGTGTATACTGCTCAGGTTATGGGTGCACTAAAATCCCACAAATCACCACTAAAGAACTTCTCATGTAACCAAATACCACCTGTACCCCAATAACTTATGGAAAAATAAATAAATAAATAAAAGAAAAAAGTCAAATAAAAAACCTAATGATTTTTAAGAACTAAAGAAGCAATAGCAAACCAAACCCAAAATTAGGAGAAGGAAAGAAATAATAAGGATCAGAGCAGAAAATGAATTTTAAATGAGGAAAACAATACAAAAGATCTACAAAATGAAAAGTTGATTTTTTTGAAGAGATAAACAAACTTGACAAACATTTAGCCAGACTAAGAAAAAAGAGAGAAAACCCAAATAAATAAAATCAGAGATGAAAAAGGAAACATTACAACTGACACTACAGAAATTCAAAGGATCATTAGTGGCTACAATGAACAACTACATGCCAGTAAATTGGAAAATCTAGAAGAAATGGATAAATTCCTAGATACACACAACCGACCAAGATTGAACCATGAAGAAATCCAAAGCCTGAACAGATCAATAACATGTAATGAGATCAAAGTCATAATAAAAAGTCTCCCAGTAAAGAAAAGCCTGTGACCCAACGTCTTCACTGCTGAATTCTACCAAGCATTTAAATAAGAAGTAATACCAATCCTACCCAAACTGTTCCAAAACATAGAGGAGGAGGGAATACTTCCAAACTCATTCCATGAGACCTGACATGAAAACCAGACAAAGATACTTAAAAAAAAAGAAGAAAGAAAACTGCAGTCCAATATCTCTGATGAATATTGATGCAGAAATCCTCAACAAAATACGAGTAAACCGAATTCAACAATACATTAAAAAGACTATTTATCATGATGAAGTGGGATTTATGCCAGGGATGCAGGAATGGTTCAACATATGCAAATCAATGAGATATCCTCTCACCCCAACTAAAGTGGCTTGTATCCAAAAGTCAGGCAATAACAAAATTTTAATATTAACAAGTGAAATTTTAATATTAAGTAAGATAGTGAACTACCAAATTTGAAACTCAGGTATTGGATGTTCAGAAGTGCTGTTTAGAACAAAGAACCAAGCTCTTCTACCTAATAGATTATTTGTTCACATAGTGGTAACTCTCAATATTTTTCTCATTATATCTATATGGAAAGGAAAAAATGTTCCTATCAGACAATCAAAAAAATTCTGGCTGCACTTTCGTTTAAAAATGACACCTACCTAGCAGATTCTGACATAGCTTCCCCTAAGTTAGATGCTAAAACGTCTATGTAGAAAAAGGGGGCTATTCCAACACTTTGGGAGTGGGCAGACCACCTGAGGTCAGGAGTTTGAGACCATCCTGGCCAACATGGTGAAACCCCATATCTACTAAAAATACAAAAATTAGCCAGACTTCAGAGTGCATGCCTATAATCCCAGCTACTCAGGAGGCTGAGGCAGGAGAATCGCTAGAACCCAGGATGCGGGGGTTACGGTGAGCCGAGATCACACCACTGCATTCCAGCCTGGGTGACAGTGCAAGATCCATCTCAAGAAAAAAAAAAAAAAAAAAGGGAAAGAAGTCATTATTCGAAAAAGATAATTGCACATGCATGTTTATAGCAGCATCATTCACAATTGCCAAATCCTGGAACCAACCCAAATGCCCACTAATCAATGAGTGGATAAAGAAACTATGATATATAGATATAGATATAGATATATAAAGGAATACTACACAGCCATAAAAAGGAATGGATTAACAGCATTTGCAGTGACTGGGATGAGAGTGGAGACTATTACTCTAAGTGATGTAACTCAGGAACAGAAAACCAAACATTACATTTTCTCACTGATATGTGGGAGCTAAGCTGTAAGGACACAAAGTCATAAGAGTGATACAATGGACTTTGGGTACTTTGGGGGAAGACTCGGTGGGGGGGTGAGGGATTAAAAAACTACAAATATGGTGCAGTGTATACTGCTCAGGTGATGGGTGCACCAAAATCTCCCAAATCACTACTCATGCAACAAAATACCGCCTGTACCCCAATAACTTAAGGAGAAATAAAAAAAATAAAAATAAAAACAAAAAGCCAAAGGGAAAAGAGAAGGTGGTTTGGGATAAGCATATTGTGGGAAGCCTGGTAGAGGCTGCCGTATTGTTGGTAATTAAATGTATTGTCCTAGGAAAGTATATCTTCATATAATGAGATAAAACCTAAAGATTTGATGGCACTGAATTTGTTAGCTACTGCCACAACAAAATTGTGTGGAAATTCCAAATCCAATGGCTTCTCAATATAAGCATTTATTTCTCGCTAATATATCTGCGTGTTGGTTGGAGTTTAGCTGATCTAAGCTGGATTTGTCTCCAAGCTGCAGGTTGGGTTAAGATTTGCTCCTTGTGTTATTTCCTTTGAACTGGTTGTTGTCTGAGTTTTTTCCTTTTGATGGAAAAGGCGGGTGTGCAAGTGAGCAAGTTGAATCATACAAGTAAATTTCAAACCTCTACTTATAAAACATCTGCTAATATCCTTTGTCCAAAGCAAAGCATGTGGTCACAGGTGGGAAAATACTTTCTCTACCATGAGGCCTCCAGTGAAGATCTGAGATTAATATAATGTAGCACAAGTACCTGCAAAGCAATATGCAAAATACAACAAACAAAAAACAGCTTATAAAGCAGAAATAGAAAATCGTTAAAAAAATCACCAAAGCTCACTGAGAAGAAAATCTGAGGCCATTTAGTATAAACACCTCTGACCACCTCTGAGACATCTGCAACCTTAAATAATACATTCTGTTCTTATTGATAGCCTATTTATTTTTTTCTTAACAAGAATGGAACAAGAATGGAACATGTGACCAACTTAATCAATCAATGTATTATATTCTCCTGTCATTTTTTATGACATCCACATTACCTATGTAGTCTTCCTTAGCATTTCCTGAAAGGAAAAGGTATTGCTCTAATTCTCAGATTAAGGCACTAACTTCAGAGGAGTTAGGAAATATGGTCAAGGTCACATAACTACTTGCAGTTCCAAAATTCTACTCAAGTCTATAAGACTCCAAAGCCTATATTCTTTCTATTTTCCAACATGGTTTCTAGGATAATAAAGAAGTGAGCAATCAGAGTTTATCTATATTATTGTATAATGTATTAATTAGCATTCTTAGGGTTGTATTTGTTTTTAGGAAAAAATTAAATTTTGTTTCACATGGGTATAAATATTTTTTAGAAAAATTTTTGAGGGCATCAGGATGTCACCCTGAGATATGCCACTTTGGCATAAGGATTATGTTGAGCTAAAGGAAACTGAAAATCAACACATGAAGGAAGCGTTCTCTGCTCTCCCCCTTTCTGCCTAAAAGCAAGACACAAATTTCTCTTTGTGAAGGTGTTTCTTCTTTTCCTGTACCAGAAAGAGAGTAACTCTTATCATCAGAGATGAAGAGTTGGCAATGAGATGAGTCTACATAAACAAACCTTACTAAAATAATCCTTATATTAGTTTCCCTCCATTTTACTTTCCCCCTAGTCACTTCCCCACAATTTATCAGCTGTTGAAGCCCAAATCCCCTTTGTTGAAATGGCATATAATCCCTGAGACTAGCTACTTATTTGGGTTTCACTTATTTTCTCTGAATTTGTGTGCACATAAGATATCAATAAAAATTGTGTGACTTTTTTCTGTAAACATTTCTTATGTTAGTCTAATTTGCCGGTCCCCAGGTGCCAAACCTAAGAGGGTAGAGGAAAATTTTTTTGTCCCTGTCATTTTCTTATGAGAAAGTTAAAATATAGCACAGCATGTTGAATATAGCTAATCACTGAGTATTGTATATTTACATCACAAAAATGTTAAATATTTGAGGTGATAGATATGTTTATTAGCTTAATTTAATGGTTATTGTATTCAAAAATCATAATACTACTTTGTACCTCATAAATATATACAACTATAATTCGTCAATATACAATGAAAAAAGTAAAATAATACTCAATTTATTTCTGCTTAGAAGAATAACATTTGCTATAGTTAGTGTATTGTTTTGAGTTTCTTTATTCTCATGGTACAGCACAGAAGAGATTTTCCTAATTGTTAAAAGAAAGAATTAATTTATAATTTTCAATTATATGTCCTATAGTCTCTCAAGTAACCATAAAAACGAATTGACATTGTTTATAAAATTGAGTAGGTGTTGAATAAAGTACTTCTGGTAGGTAATAACTAGCACAGTCCTTGGGAGGAGGAAATGAGTATTTCATTACTTAGTTTTCTTCTGAAACGGAAAGAACAGGGACTTATAGGTTAGGGAAGAAGAAGAAGTAACATCTTATTTATAGAAATAGTGGCAGTGAGCTCTGTTTGGAGATTTCAAGATCACCATTTAGAACAGGGAGCCCTCTTTGGATTTTTGAGCCAAGAATTAGTGAAGTGGTAGAGTATAATCTTTATCCCTTTTTTCCTTAAGATGGCTCCAATTTGGATCAACTTTATAACACCTTGGAATTCTCTAAAGATCTGATAAACTTTAGATTCTTTATCATGTGGGATTGGAAAAAAAGACAGACAGTGCCTTTGTTTCTTTGGCTTGGGGCATGAGTAATATGGAAATATTTCTGAGAAATAGAAACTGAGAACTTATGAAAAAACATTAGGCCCCCTTTTATTTCTACTAAAGTGTTATAGAAATGCTCAGCTCCATTTCTGAGATCCTGAAAAAAAATGGCTCTTTATTCGTTTGTTTTTCTTCTCTTCCTCTGTTTTTGTCAAGTTGTGTCTCTGCTCTGTGAAGGAAATGAGGCCTTGTACTCTCAGAGAATAATATGAGATGAAGATGCATCATGAAGAAGGAAGGGTCTGCCCTCTCCGTGCTGAGGTCATCCACTAGTTTCCTAGAAATATATTTTCCATGCGTCCATCTATTTTCCTAGAAATATACCACTCCCTGCCCCTATACCTTACTGTATCCATTTTTGTTAGCCTTCTCTTCTTTTCTTTCTCTTTCTCTTTTTAAAGACAGAGCCAGTGTTTTTCTCTGGTGATGCATGTAGGGTCAAAGTTGCAAAATCTTAAAAACGAAAAAAGATTTTTATTTTTGTGGCTTTAAGTTTAATATAACCGTGGAAACGCCTGCCTTTTAAAAAATTAATTATGGAATAATAAGGACAAAAACCCAGGCAACAACTTAAGGTCAAAGTTTGGTTAAACATTGTGCTTTTATAAGAATAGTGCAGTGTTGTTGGCTGAACTTCTAGAGACAGGTTCTTCTGGGACTCACCCCTTGATCTTGTGGATTTTTTAGGTTAGTACATTTTTTATATCATTGTTGAATTATTTCAGAAATGGTAGTTCAAGGGAAAAGAGGAAGTGGGATGCAAAAGCTTGACTACATGTGATTGAGACTAAAATAGGAAAAAACATCTCTTATAGAAAAATGTTTTCATGACAGCACCTCAAACTTGATACAGAGATTTATTTATTTTTTTAACTTTCCAGCCAATTTATTTATTTTTAACTTACATGCAATAAAATTCACTCTTTTTGGTGTATGGTTTAGTAAATTTTCACCAATGCACAGAATTGTGAAGCTACCACCATGGTCTATATTCAGACCAATTTATTCACTCGCAATGTTTCTGCATTAATTGGATTTTTTTTTTTTTTTTTTGCTATATATCAGAGAAAAAGTAACACAAATTGGCTTAAGAAAAAGGAAAATTATTGGCTTATGTAAATGTAAGGTCTGAAGCTGGTTTTGCTTTTGACACTTTCAAATTCAGAACTCAAACATGGCCATCATAATTTAATTTTTCTCTTTCTCTATCAGATTTGCATCATTTACAGGCTTCGTGTCATGGCAAGATGGAAGATGCTGGCAGCTCCAGATCTTATATTCTCACAAATTCAAGTGCCTGAGAGCAAATTCTCCATTATTTCTCAGTATTTTCATCCAAGTTCTCACTGCATCTTGTTGTTGAACCACATGCCATCCCTGAACCAATCACTGTGGATAGACAATATGATGTGAAGATTGGTCTTGGTCCCATGATCTGGTCCTGAGATGGGTGAGAAGCTTAATCTTAGAACTGTGTGTGGAAAATGAGGTAGGAATGAGTCCCAAACAGAAAACAGAGGATATTTCTAGAAGCGGATATAGATGTTGGAGATACATTCTGCAAACATCCACTCTAGTTTCCTAAACATTATATAGAGCTTTACAATCAATTCTCCTCGATGAAAGTTACACTTTTGAGTATGTTTACCTACTTGTACAAAATGGGGAAACTGAGACACCATGTTATATTCAATTATACTACTGAGGATTTCTTACAGACTTAGAGAGGAGACAGGCAAACAGGGACATGCTGAAAGCAGCTTGTGCTGGCTCACACACATGCCAGTCATGGGATCTCTTTCTAACTCTGAATTCAATGACTTCATGGTGATAGCTTGAAATAGGCTGTAGTGGAGCATTTACAGCAAATAAATTGGAAAATGTTACGTATCAGGTCTTTTTCCCCTAGAGAGCTGGTTGGTAAACATTTACTCATACAATACTGCTGGCAGACAATAAAGAAGTCTACATAATAAATATGATAGCACTGTGTGCTATTATAAATATGTGCTAATTTTAAATTAACTCACACAATAATTGCAACAGGAATCAAGAGGAAGAAAATATCACTGTGCATGTATTTGTGTGTGTTTGTCTGTGGTGTTTGTCCAAATGAAAACACTAAGAAGACTTCACAGAGGAGAAGACAGCTTGTATTGGACATTGACTTGGAGATAACACACATCATTTTTTGCCTGTGGATTGTGATTTCTATAATTTGTATTTTTGTCTTATCCAAGAAAGTTTTTCATTTTGCAAAAAATGTTTCCTATGTTTTCTTTTTCCAGTGCCCTAGTTGAGAATATAAAATACTCTCCTCTGAACGCTAAGATATTATCACTGAATGCTGCTGATTCCCCATTTCTTTTTTCTCTTGGTCTCAATTTCCGGCACTAGTTCTGTTAAATTCATGAGTCTTCAGACAGCATATGAACAGAGGTCTTACGTTCAAAACCACCTGTGAGTCTGGCCTGACAGTGAGTGTTGCTCTGTAGTCTGATCTACCACTAGCGGCTCTGATGCTAGATCAATGATCTGGGCACCCTTTTCCCCATGAGGAGCATGTCGGAGCTCCTGAAATACTAGCTGAACAAGAGCTACTCATTTTAATTTCAGCAGAATCTATACAGATGTTCCATTTTCAAAAAATACACCTTGTTCTCACTCCCACTACACTGAAACCCTGCCTCAGTTGCTCAGACTGTCGTCTCCTGAGTTTTACTCCACCCCTTCTCGTCAGCTGAAAATGAAAGATGATTTTCTTCCCAAGAAGAGCTTCAGTATCTTGAGTCTCATAAATTCTTGTGTAATTTTGTGTCAGTTCTCTCTTCAGGCACTGGCTCCAAGAGCTGATAGATGTGGATGAGTTTTCTGCAGTCGAGGTGTTCACTACCAATTCTCTGCCTGCACTTCCACATTCTTTTTTACCTTAGTTTTCAGGGAACAAGATTTTTTCCTTTAGGTCATATGCATTCTAATGATTTTTTTTTCTTGTAAAAAATTATTGAAGAAATAATTTTATGTCTAAAATAAAGATGCAAAATTTTTAAAAATTATTTATTTATTTATTTTATTATACTTTAAGTTCTAGGGTACATGTGCATAACGTGCAGGTTTGTTACATATAGTATACTTGTGCCTTGTTGGTGTGCTGCACCCATCAACTCGTCATTTATATCAGGTATAACTCCCAATGCAATCCCTCCCCCCTCCTCCCTCCCCCCTCCCCATGATAGGCCCTGGTGTGTGATGTTCCCCTTCCCAAGTCCAGGTGATCTCATTGTTCAGTTCCCACCTATGAGTGAGAACATGCGGTGTTTGGTTTTCTGTTCTTGAGATGCACAATATTTTAAGAGGCAAGTCTTCATTTCCTGGTTTGTGATCACACTTTTATATGCTAGAGTTCTCAATAGGTCTGGTGGGACATTTAGAACACAAGAGAGTCCAAAGTCATGGCCATTTGGCACCTCATAGGGTAAAAGAAGAGTAAAGTCTTTGAGAAGATTTAGCATTCATTTTATGTATGTTCAAGCCACGTACTGCATTTGTTATGCAAGTGCAGTGGAAACATGAAAGCCTGGCACTAAGAATTTTAAGAGGATTTTCCAGGAAGGGTCAAAACACCATTGCTTAGAGTCATTTAATAACAGGATAGCAGTTTGTGTGAAGCTGTGTGAAGTTTTTAAAAGCATTTGGTCTAAAGTTGAGCAAAGCTCTCCAGAAGAGAGAAATTGTGGAATAGGGAAATGGGCCAAATTTTTCAGGACTTCTAAATCTAGGTCTGAAATCTAGCTTTAGTAGTTATTTGTGGCGTGACTTTGTGAATTTGATGTAACCTCTCTGGGTCTCAGGTTTTTTATTTATTAAATGGACATGTTGATATGACTTCAAAGTGTTGCTATGAATGAAACTAAGGTGTCTGAATCTCTTGGCATATGGCTTGGTACTCAACATGTATTACTCATTGTCTTTACTTAAGAGGGAGGCAGAACTGTTAAGGGGAACATTTGAGAAAATTTCCAAATGGGGCTTGTAATGCCCTAGTAGACCTATGTAATAATTGTGTTGTGTGTTTTGGGGGGAACTGATGGAACTAATAAGTTATGAGGCCTCTGTCATTTGCCCAATCATGGAGAAAATAGTGCATGCTATGGGACTCAGGGGTGCTCAGACCACAGAAAAGTTCCACAGAGCACTAAAGTATAACAGGCTAAATGTAGATATATTTGGCATTGGATTTAAGAGGAAAAATACTCTGCAAAATTCTTTGAGCAGTTTCTGTCCCCTTGTGTCTAAAAATTGCTTTGAATTGCTTTGTCATTGCAGTCAAACACAGATAAAGAAACCCAAATATTTGGAAGACCAAAAAACTGAGTCCTCCGCTTTATATGGGAATCCTATTGATAACAGGCCCAATGGCTCTGCTTACACAAATTCAGTTCCAAGGCATAGACCACACTATAAGGCATCCTATTTCATTAGGATGAACAGTTGTAACTGTTAGAAATGTCTCTATATTTAGTCAAACTCAACACTTTTGTGTTGTAATGTTTATCATTTCGTTTAAGTCAGTCTCAGCTGTCTTGTATTTCTTTAAAGGAATGCCACATGAAAATGTATAGGTTTGATTCTTATGATGCCCCTTTGCATGCACCAGAAATATCCATTTCATGACCTTAGTCTGCTGCTCTGAGTTACCATGTTGTGCAGAAGTGTCCTGTAGTTGATGGAGGTACAAGGATGGGTTTGGGGGATGAAGAAGTAGCATAGAAAGCCCACTCAGTACAAAACCCTACCACTACAGGAACAGCAACACAAATCCGCAGGCTTCCCTGTTGGTAGCTTGAACTCCTAGGTCTTTCAGAGCACGTAAAGCTTATGTGTTCTTATGTGCTTATTAAGGCTTATGTGATGCCTACCCAGAAAATCTCAGTAGAGGTAACTTTTTCAGTTGTTAATTATCTGTAGGCAAAAACCATAATTGCATTTCCGAAGTGCTCCTTCATTTTAACATTTAGATCTTTGACACTGATTGCTCTTTGAAACTTCAAATACTGAGGAAACAATGCGCCTGGATGAAACACTATTTGAATTCAGGCCTGTTCAAATCCTGGCCATGATAGGAGTAACTCTTCAGATAATACTGATTTATTAATGCCGTGTATCTGTTACCTGTCCCTTGTCAGAAACCCCAGAGAAAGCAAAAATCTTAAAAAATTGTTGGTAGCTTACATAAGAGAATAATAACCAAAATAACTAAAGTCATCTTCTGAGGAATGACTTATTGGAAGGGAGGTCAGTGAGAAGCAAATTTGTTAAATGTCAGGCTGGAATGGGGTGCTGAATTTTGACCCACCCTTGTTGGGGAAGGTAGTTCCCATGGTTTTCTTTCATAAAAGAATTAGTTTCCAACGTTATAGATGTTTACAATTGACAGAAGCTATAGGATAATTTTGTTCCATTCCCTTCATTTTATAGGTAAGAAAACCAAAAGAAATTTTTAACAGATAATTATTGCATAACGATTATATTCTAGGCACTATTGTAGGAACTGGGGATATTGTAGACAATAAGGTGTTGTTGACTACTTAGATCAATTAGACAGAGTTCTAGAACCACTTAGGGCAGACCACAGCTAGACTAGCACCCAACCCACTGTTGCTTTGACCATCAGTCTTGCCTCCACTGCTTACCTCTCAGCACCTTGAATTGCTTATTTTCCTGCTCTTCTACAAGCTCACTTCTGTTGTCATGATGCCAGAAGAATGGTGGTTCTCAAAAATTTTGGCCGTCTCTTCTTCCCTTTAAAGACAAAGGGGATTTACACAAATAATCTTTGTGTACCATCTCAGGGCATGTGTAGCACTCCTGATGTCCACAAGCATCAGGGCAAGCAATTCTGTATCTGGGTGATAATACAAGAACACCAGCCACATAAAGAAAATATGATGAGACCGGGTATGGTGGCTCACACCTGTAATCCTAGCACTTTGGAAGGCTGAGATGGGTAGATCCTTTGAGGTGAGGAGTTTGAGACCATCCTGGCCAACATGGTGAAACCTCATCTCTACTAAAAATCAAAAATTAGCCAGGCATGGTGATGCGCATCTGTAATCCCAGCTACCTGGGAGGCTGAGGCAGGAGAATCACCTGAGCTTGGGAGGCAGAGGTTGCAGTGAGCCGAGATCATGTCACTGTCCCTCAGCCTGGACAACAGAGCGAGACTCCATCTCAAAAAAAGAAACAAAAAAAAAAAAAAGAGAAAATACTACAGGCTATCAGCTTTATATCTGAAGAATTTTGTGAGGTCTGCAAAATTTTTACTATCAGTAAGAATTTCATCAATCACTCAATGAATCAATCAAACCAAAGAAAAATTGACAAAACATTTTCCAGGCTCTGTGAGAAAACATGGAATTTTAAGACATGATTCTTGTTTTACTTATGAGGAAATTGAGTTGCAGAAATGTTAAGTAACAAATGCCCGTAGCCTGTGTAAGTAATGAGACCAGAGTTTGAACCCAGGGTTTAACATTTGAATTCTAGTGTTTTTTCCTCTGCAGGGGAGCTACTTTGAGATGTCAGAAATAACTATAGAGTAAAAAAGCTTTTTAAAAAATTATTTTTAATTGATACATTGTTACAGTTTAGATTTATATCCCTACCCAAATCTGTCAATTGTAATCCCCAATGTTGGAGGGGAGCCTGGTGAGAGGTGATTGGATAATGGGGGCACATTTACCCCTTGCTGTTCTCATGATAGTGAGTGAGTTGTTACGAGATCTGGTTATTTAAAAGTGTGTAACACCTCCCCTTGTGCTCTCTTCCTTCTACTCTGTCCACGTAAGGTGTGCCTGCTTCCTCTTTGCCTTCTGCCATGATTGTACGTTTCCTGAGGTCTCCCTAGTCATGCTTCCTGTACAGCCCTAAGACCTGTGAGTAAATTAAACCTCTTTTCTTTATAAATTATCCAGTCTCAGGTGGTTCTTTATAGCAATGTGAGACAGGACTATTGCACATATAGTTGCACATATTGATGGGGTGCAGGGTGATGTTTTGAAACATTTATACAATGTGTAAGGATCAAATCAGGGTAATAAACATATCCATCACTTCAAACATTTATTACTTTTTTGTGTTGGGAATATTCAAAATCCTCTTTTGACTAATTGAAAATATACAATGTGTTGCTGTTAGCCGTAGTCACCCCACAGCGCTATAGAATGCTAGAGTTTATTTCTCCTATCTAGCAATGATTTTGTATCCCTTAATTTACCTGTCCCTATTCCTCCTCTCCACTACCCTCTCCAGCCACTGGTACCACTATTGTACTCTCTACTTCCATGAGATCAACTTTTTTAGCTTCCATATATAAATGAGAGCATGTGGTATTTATCTTTTTGTGCCTGGCTTATTTCACTTAACATGATGTTCTCCAGGGTCATCTATGTTGCTACAAATAACAAAATTTCACTTTTTTTTTTTTTTTTAAGCTGAACAGTATTCCATTGTGTGCATGTATCACATTTTCTTTATCAATTTACCTCAGAATAGCTATTGTCAAAAAGGTAAAAAATAAATACTGGTGAGGATGCAGGAAAGGGGAACTCTTATATGCTATTTGTGGGAATGGAAATTAGTACAGGTACTGTGGAGAATGGTGCAGAGGTTCCTCAAAACACTGAAAATATAATTACAAAAGGATGCAGCAATCCCACTACTGGGTGTATATTTAAAGAAAAGGAAATCAGTATGTTGAAGAGATATCTGCACCCCTATGATTGTTGTATGCACAATAGCCAAGATATGGCATCAACCTAAGTGTGCATCAATAGATGAATGGAAAAACTTCTTAACTGTATAGCAGAACACAGGTGTTTTCTAAATCTGCATGTGAGGCAGATCAGTAATGGCTGGAGAACGTATGAAAAACTTCCTGAATGAACAATGAATCTAAGGATGGGAAGGTATGGGTAGGTGAAGTAGAATCAAAATGATCAGGCCAGGCATGGTGGCTCATGCCTGTAATCCTAGCACTTTGGGAGGCAGAGGTGGGCGGATTGCTTGAGGTCAGGAGTTTGAGGCCAGCCTCTACAACATGATGAAACCCCTTCTCTACTAAACATACAAAAAATTAGCTAGGTGTAGTGGCACACGCCTGTAGTCCTAGCTACTCAGGAAGCTGAGACAGGAGAATTGCTTGAACCCAGGAGGTGAAGGTTGCAATGAGCCGAGATCTCACCACTGCACTCCAGCCTGGGAGACAGAGGGAGAATCCATCCCCCACCCCCTCCCCCCCCAAAAAAAGAAAAGATAAAGAAAGTGATCGATGCATCAAGAAGAATGGAAAATATTTTGGTGTACCAAAGAGCAAATTTCTGGAAGAGTAACTTCGATGACCACAAATCCAGTTTTAAATATAGATGTGTCTATTTAGGTAATTAATGTGTTTCTCTTTCTACTTACATATGATATTTTAAGATGGAGAACACACTTCGGGAAGCCAAGGCAGGAGGATAGCTTGAGCTCAGGAGTTTGAGACCAGCCTGGGCAACATAGTGAGATCTCATCTTAAAAAAAAAACAAAGATGGAGAAAAGAAGAAGGTATCTGGGATCTGGTTACTTTACCATACATTTACTTATGTTAGAAATGGTAAGTATAGACAACAATAAACAATAAATAGTCCTTACTCTCAAGAAACTTAGACTCCTATTGGGGAATTGTGACTTCACCTGTAATTGTACCTGAAGAATTCACAATTTCAGAATTCTTGATAATTTTTGGTCCCTTTTTTTCTTTTTACTTTTTCAGACTTGAGTTGGTAAGTAGAATAATCAATACCAACCCGATATGTTTACAATGGCTTCTGTGCTAGTTTGCTCAGGCTGCTATAACAAAATGCCATAGGCTAGGTGGCTTAAACAACTGACATTTATTTTCTCAGAGTTCTGGTGGTTGGAAGTTTGAGATCAGGGTTCTTGATGAAGGCTTTCTTCCTAGCATACAGATGGCCACCTTTGGTCTGGGTCCTCACATAGTGGAAAGAGTGGGAGAGCTCTGGTGTCTCGTCCTCTTCTTGTAAGAACACTCATCCAATCCCAAGGACCCCACCTTCACATACCACCACATTGGGGTTAGGCCTTCAGCATTGCATTTTGGAGGAATACAAACATTACGTGAGAACTCCCAAAAACGTTCTCACTAGAAATAGGCAAATATTACTCTACAATCTTAATTAAGAGACTAACAAGATGGTATACCACCTTTGAAGGCACCATATTTAATCTGTGGTTTTTATTTTATTCAAAGCAATTAAATTGGTCTATAATTCTGATAATTCTGCTGAGAGAACTTTTAAACTCTAAACCTGCTGTGGTACAAAACACATGAATGCCTCTGTGTGTATAAAATTAACTATAGTTGGATTTGTAGAGTGTCGTGCTCGGTGCTTGTTCAATTCTTGTAATGGTGGCATGTTGCCCCTCTATTGTCCTCATTCTACAGATGGCAAAGTCAGCAAAGAAAACACAATCTAGTTAGAGAAAAAGGCTTTAGGACTCTCTACTCAAGTATAAGGAATTTAGTGGTAGTGATAGGTAACTTTCCTGTTACAATTGTATCTACTAATATTTCATTTGCTCATCATTGAATAGAGAAGCGTTGAAATTGATGGAGTGCCTTTGGATCACCTCTAAGTTTCAACCTACAAACTGTGATGCATAGGGGATTGTTTCTTACGTAAACTTGTTTATTATGCTAGAAGGTCTAGAATGTCCATATTCATGCAGATTTCAGACTACTGTAGTCTCTGTGATGAGAACCCATTGTACCCGTATAGTAATGCTAATTCTTATAATATATTAAAATTCATTATAATTATTTTGCATCTCAATTACCTTATCTTATTACATGTTATTATATGGGAAACAATGCATCCTATTATGTTATCACACCTTACTAGTTAATCATGAGCCTGTTTCTCCTATTTGAACACAACTTGCATTCTTGGCAGTTCAGGGAGACTAAGAAAGTTGCCAGTGTTGACACAGCCAATAAACAAAGAAGCCAGGATTCATACTCAGACCTGAAACGCATGCCCTTTCCTGTGCCTTGCTGTGACCCCAATTTATGATTCACCTTTCATCAGTGTGATGGTTAATACTGAGTGTCAACTGGATTGGATCGAAGGATGCAAAGTATTGATCCTGGGTGTGTCTGCGAGGGTGTTGCCAAAGGAGGTTAACATTTGAATGAGTGGATTGAGAAAGGTAGGCCCACCCTTAATCTGGGTGGGCACCGTCTAATTGGCTTCCAGTGCGGCCAGAATATGAAACAGGTAGAAAGATGTGAAAAAGCTAGACTGGCCTAGCCTCCCAGCCTACATGTTTCTCCCATGCTGGATGCTTCCTTCCCTCGAACATCGGACTTCAAGTTTTTCAGCTTTGGGACTTGGACTTTTGCTTCCTTGCTTTTCAGCTTGCAGATGGCCAATTGTGGGATCTTGTGATCATTTAAGTTAATACTATTTAATAAACTCCCAAATATCTATCTATCCCATTAGTTCTGTCCCTCTAGAGAACCCTTACTAATATAGATTTTGGTACCAAGAGTGGGGTCCAGAACAGGAGCAGGATCTGCAACAGATCCAGGCTGCTGTCCAAGCTGCTCTGCCACTTGGGCCATATGACCCAGCAGATTCAATGGTGCTTGAGGTTTCAGTGGCAAATAGGGATGCTGTTCAAAGCCTTTGGCAGGCCCCCATAGGTGAATCACAGTGGAGGTCTCTAGGATTTTGGAGCAAGGCCCTGCCATCTTTTGCAGATAACTATTCTCCTTTTGAGAGATACCTCTTGGCCTGTTACTGGGCTTTGGTAGAAACTGAATATTTGACTAGGGGTCATCATGTCACCATGCCACCTGAACTGCCTACTGTGAACTGGGTGGTTTCTGACCCATCTAGCCACAAAGTGGGTCGTGCACAGCAGCATTTCATCACCAAATGGAAGTGGCATATATGTGATCAAGCTCTAGCAGGTCCTTGAAGGCATAAGTAAGTTACACGAGGAAGTGGCTCAAATGCCCATGGTCTCTACTCACCACCCTGCCTTCTCTCTCCCAGCCTGTACAGATGTCCTTATGGGGAGTTCCCTATGATCAGTTGACAGAGGAAGAGAAGGCTAGGGTCTGGTTCACAGATGGTTCTGCATGATATGCAGACACCACCCGAAAGTGGACAGCTGGAGCACCACAGCCCCTTTCTAGGACGTTCCTGAAAGACAGTGGTGAAAAGAAATCTTTCCAGTGGGCAGAACTTCAAGAAGTGCACCTGGTTGTGAACTTTGCATGGAAGGAGAAATGGCCAGATGTGCGATTATATACCGATTCATGGGCTGTAGCCAATAACCATCAATAACCATTGGCTGGATGGTCAGGGACTTGGAAGAAGCATGATTGGAAAATTGGTGACAAAGAAATGTGAGGAAGAGGTATGTGGATGAACCTGTCTGAGTGGTCAAAAACTGTGAAGATATTTGTATCCCATGTGAGCACTCACCAAAGGGTGACCTCCGCAGAGGAGGATTTTAATAACCAAGTGGATAGGATGACCCGTTCTATGGACACCACTCAGCTTCTTTCCCCAGCCATCCCTGTTATCACTCAATCGACCCATGAACAAAGTGACAATGGTGACGGGAATGGAGGTTATGCAGGGGCTTAGCAACATGGACTTCCACTCACCAAGGCTGACCTGGCTATGGCCACTGCTGAGTGCACATTTGCCAGCAGCAGAAACCAACATGGACCCTCGATATGGCACCATTCCTTGGGGTGATTAGCCAGCTACCTGGTGGCAGGTTGATAACATTTGACCTCATCCACCATGGAAAGGGCAGCAGCTTGTCCTCACTGAATAGACCCTTACCCTGGATATGGGTTTGCCTATCCTGCTCACAGTGCTTCTGCCAAGACTACCATCCATGGACTCACAGAATGCCTTATCCACCATCATGGTATTCCACACAGCATTACCTCTGACCAAGACACTCACTTTACAGCTAAAGAAGTGTGGCAGTGGGCTCACGCTCATGGGATTCACTGGTCTTACCATGTTTCCATCATCCTGAAGCAGCTGGATCGACAGAATGGTAGAATGGCCTTTTGAAATCACAATTACAACACCAACAAGGTGACAGTACTTTGCAGGGCTGGGGCAAAGTTCTCCAGAAGGCTGTGTATGCTCTGCATCAGTATCCAATATATGGTACTGTTTCTCCCATAGCCAGGATTCACAGGTCCAGGAATCAAGGGATGGAAGTGGAAGTGGCGTCACTCACCATCAACCCTAGTGATCCACTAGCAACGTTTTTGCTTCCTTTTCTCATGACATTATGTTCTTCTCGTCTAGAGGTCTTAGTTCCAGAGGGAGGAACACTGCCACCAGGAGACACAACAACAATTTCACTAAACTGAAAGTTAAGATTGCCACCTGCACACTTTGGGCTCCTCCTACTTCTAAGTCAATAGGCTAAGAAGGGAGTTACAGTGTTGGCTGGGGTGATTGACCCGGACTGTCAAGATGGAAGCCGTCTACTCCTTTATAATGGAGATAAGGAAGACTATGCATGGAATACACGAGATCCATTAGGGTATTTCTTAGTATTACCATGCCCTGTGATTGAGGTCAATGGGAAACTACAATAGCCCAATCCAGGCAGGACTACAAATGACCCAGACCCTTCGGGAATGAAGAGTTGGGTTATTCCATCGGGGAAAAATCCACGACCTGCTGAGGTGCTTGCTGAAGGCAAAGGGAATACAAAATAGGTAGTAGAGGAAGATAGTCATCAATACTAGCTATGACCACATGACCGGTTGCAAAAATGAGAACTGTAATTGTCATGAATATTTCTTCCTTTTTTTTGTTACAAACATGTTTGTGCATGTATACACTTGAACTAAGAAAATATCTTTATTTTCTTTTCCATTTATGTGACATAAGATTTATTGACTTCATATCAGGATTTTAGTATTGTTACCTTTATGTAATAGCATTTGGATTGGGGATTGGTGTGTTTCTGGTTGTACAAAGGATAGTTGTATTATGTTAGGTGTAATTATGACCTTATTATTGTCTTTATTTGAAGATTATGTATGATCTCAGGAAATGTGTACGGGTTCCGGTTGACAAGGGGCTGACTTGTGATGGTTAACACTGAGTGTCAACTGGATTGGATAGAAGGATGCAAAGTATTGACCTGGGTTTGTCTGTGAGAGTGTTGCCAAAAGAGATTAAATTTGAGTCAGTGGGCTGGGAAAGGCAGATGCACCTTTAATCTGGGTGGGCACCATCTAATCAGCTGCCGGCAAATATAAAGCAGGCCAAAAAATGTGAAAAGGCTAGACTGGCTTAGTCTCCCAGCCTAATCTTTCTCATGTGCTGGATGCTTCCTGTCCTCGAACATCGGACTCCAAGTTCTTCAGCTTTGGGGCTCGGACTGGCTTCCTTGCTCCTCAGCTTCTAGACAGCCTATTTTGGCACCTTGTGATCGTGTGAGTTAATACTACTTAATAAACTCCATATATATATTCTATTAGTTCTGTCCCTCTAGAGAACCCTAATATAATTATACTCATTATAATTAAGTTTGAAGAAATTACAAATTTTACAAATGCATTCTTTCGAAGGTATTTTAAGATCATTATTCCATTGGAGTTGCTGTGTATGTAACAGTGTAAAACACACATCTTGGGAAGTTATGGGCCAGAATAAACCATAAATACCTGATTCATAATCACTATCTGTCATCACTTGCTGTGGCTGTATAAAACTGTTTATGGAAATTCAGCCAAAGAAAACACTGTGGGGGAGCTATCCATTTTATGTTATGACTTTTAAAATGAGATTTGTCTTTGTTTGGTTGAACACCCAAGAAAATAGGTGGCTCTTTTCTCACCTTCCAAAATGTGGTGAGAATCCACTTGGCCTGTATTACTAAAGAAGATGGTCAAAAACTACTTGAAGTCATCTGCTTTCCGTAAGGATGGAATAACAGGGAAAAATTTTACCCTCCATCCAAAACAATAGAAAAGTGAAAATAATACACAAAACATAGTTTTCAAGGCATGGGACATCAATCAGAAAAGTAGAGATAATGCATTAAGAGATAAGAACAAGGAGGTGGGTTCTGAGATTGCCCTGACTTGCTTCTTTGTGAGTTTCCTGGTTGCAGTACAGGGAGGGCAATTGAGGTGGAGCCTAGGGATGCCTTGATAGGAGGCAGAGCTGTGGGACTTGGGATATAAAAGCAGCTATAGGTGATGGGACAGAATACTAGAGAGTAAAGGCTACAGATCTGCAGAGGTGAATCATCTACTCTTCCAGGTAGAGTCAAGACTAATTCCTCTGAGAGGCAGCTGGAATGAAGAGATTGAGAATCCTGCCCCTAGGATGCTGTTCTGAAGAGTGTAGGTAACTGGCATCTTTCATCTTGTTCATTCCTTCAGGAGAAGCAGGATTTTAATATATTCATGAATTTGGTTAATCCTTTGGTTGGTTGTTTATAAGGAACAGAAACACTTCATCCAGTTTAGGTGAAAAAACAAACAAACAAAGCAATTCATGATCATGGATGAGGAATGTTTTACAGAATCCAAGGGTAGAAATCACAGCTGAGGCTGGTGAGAGACTGGACCTGAGAAATGTCAATCTTCAGGGACCATGACCTTCTCATTTCCCTTAGTCTGGGGTCATATGACCTTTTATCCACCCTTCTCTGATAGTTTGCTTCACATTTTCCTTTCTTTACAGAATATACCTTCCATTTTACTTTCTCATGCCTAATCAGGGTTACCCCTACTCTGTGCTTGCAGTCCCTGTGGTTTATGTTACTTTCAGACCAGGGCACGTGGCTAGTCAACTATGGTTTCTAACCCAATTATCAGTTCCAAGTATGGGAAGTTGATTGACACAATTTGAATCAATTCTTTCCTCTTGCTCCAACCAGCAGCAGGTACAGAGAACCCTAGAGCCTGTTTCAGTTGATAAGATCATTGTACATGGGCAGGGAATCTGAATGCTGTCTTTGCTCTGGTTTTGCCACCTAACCTATTTACCATCAACACTGTTTTGTTTACAACAAATTTGATGAGTGTATATCTTGTGTTAATCACAAGCAATTGATAAGTGTGAGGCAGGACTTTGTCAGAGAGTAAGCCTGACTGTTACTGGCAGTCATTCTTTTGGTCAACCTCAGCTGATTACTCAATCAGTAATCTTTGGATTGGGCTATAGAATCAGCTGTAAATTGTACTATGTATACCCTTAGTATCTATCCACATATTTCTCCTTTGTCTATAAGGCTATAAGAAGTGTCAATGACATTCTCCTAGACTTAGTTTAATAGTCCTGAAGGAAAAGTGATGTTAGATCAATAGGTCTTCACATCAGAAAGAGTATGTGGGGCACAAAATGAACCCTCTTCTTAAAATCAGAAGTCTCTTTCTCTTGGCTAGTTGACCTCCTTTATATCTTCTTCTGGTCTACTCTTCAAGTCTGTGAACCAGGAATTGTAGTTTTCATTTCATACTCTCCTTGTAAAAATTAGATAAGATTGTTTATGTCTGTTAGTATGCAATATTCAAGTAGGAAACTGAATATGGTCCCGCTGAAAATTCTTCCATATGATCACTGCCCTTTTGTGGATCACAATATTGAAATATGAGAAGAGGTGGTGAGGAAATTTCACCCCCTCCCACCACCACATGACTCTGAGGACATGGATGAGGTCTCTCAGGAATGCAAAAGGCCACATTCTATTTTGGTTTTGTGATCTTTCACATACTTAACTTATCAAATTGTGTGAGATTTGTGTTAGAGGCAAGAGCAAAACAGTAAAGGGAGGAATCAGGGTTTGAGGAAGAGTGCAGTTGGGATGGATGGTGGCTGGTTTTATGTGCTCAGGATCCCTCAAGCCCTTGGCCTAACTGCTGAAAAAGTACATTCAAAACAGTGGTTCCAAAATTTCGCCACGTTTTGGAAGCTTTTCCCTCTTGAAAGATTGATACAATAGCTTCAAGGTAAGATATCTTTGTTGTTTGCCCTGAATTTAACCACTGTCACACCTTCAATCTTACACATGCAATAGACAACGAAGATCATTAGTTTAAATACTATAAAACTACATGCTAATTAAAGCAAGCATTTGGACTTCTAATGAGTGCCATTGCACTTAAAATCTTTCCTAGAGACATTTTACTGACCAGACGGCCTAATTAGATCTGTAAAATAATGTCAAGATCTGCTTTATAGGTTCTCTCTGTTGACAGAACTTGCAACTCCATTCCATTTGGTCTTAGGCAGGAGTTACTGCTTAAATGGGGAAAATACGAAATTTGCATATTACACATATAGAACTATCCTTTTCATGCCTGGTGTTTTCCAGAATACTCACAGGCACAGTAGCTGTCAATATAGCTCTTTGGTAAGACCATTGTCTTCAGTCAGCTCCTTCTTTGCTAGAACTCTAATAACTGAGCAGGGTGTTATTGGGCCATCTTGGAAATCTGCTGGAATCATTTGGAATGGAAACACATTTCAGTACTGACTTCAATAGAAACACAAAGTTTCCACATGAAAGGTTTTGCTTTTAGCTTGTGCAGCCATATGGAAACTCTGAGAGGGAGGCTGATGTACTCTGAGACGTGGTAAAGCAGTCAAAGAATATCTCCCATAACAAAGGCAGTGTGTTTGGGTGTGTAAGGTCACCTGAGGTGGCCTTGTTTGACATTCTGGAGATTGAATCCTTTACTTCTGCCCTTTTCTGCAGGCCCCAGAGCACGGGCATGTGAAGTGTTTGGCCCAAGGTCTTCCACCTTTTCAACAGGCAGCAACTGAATGAGGAAAGATGCCTGTTGGAGGTGTGATGTTTTTAGACTCCTCAATGGCAGGTTTCAAAAGAAAAGCCCACTCAAACTGCCTTGTATCAGTTTAGATAAAGCTTGGTGTTGTGTCACATAAAACTCGAAATCTCTGTAAAATCTCAACACAGAGAAATGGATTTCTTGAGCTTATAAAACCTGCTTGGTGAGGGTGGGATGGCTACTCCAAGCATTCTTTCAGGTACTTAGACTCCTGAGGCTCGGATGTCTTCAACGTGTGACTTTTGCCATTGCTCTGGGTGCTGACACCTCACTGGCACAGGAGGAAAGATTGCTGTGGAGAGTTCTTATTGCCAAGACCGAATGTAGATAATATCCCTTCCTCTCATCTCATGGGTCCAGGCCTGGCCACATGGCCACAACTAATCGTATTAAGAGGCTAGGAGTGTAGTTTGGCTGTGTGCCCAAGGAAATGGCTTAGTGAACAGATGGTCAGTCTGCCAGATAGCGTAAGCCAAATGGAATTTATGACAAGGGTAGAGGGGTTCACACAGAGTCCTAGGTTTCTAGGAAGGGATTGGACCTGGAATAGGCAAGCGCTGACTTCCTCTCTCCCTCTCTTCCCCTTTTCCACTTTTTGTTTTGGTGCCACAGCTTCATGTTCCTCTCTCTTTCTGTGTAACCCCCTCCTTATTTTTTTATTTTTATTATTTTTTGAGATGGAGTCTCACTCTGTCACCCAGGCTGGAGTGCAGTGGTACGATCTCAACTCACTACAACCTCCGCCTCCCAGGTTCAAGCAATTCTCTGCCTCAGCGTCCCAAGTATCTGAGATTACAGGCGCCTGCCACCACAGCCGGCTAATTTTTGTATTTTTACTAGAGATGGGGTTTCATCATCTTGACCAGGCTGGTCTTGAACTCCTGACCTAGTGATCCACCCACCTCATTATTTTAAAAAAATCTTTTTAATTGTTCTGGGTACATGATAGATGTATATATTTACAGGGTACATGAGCTACTTTGATACAGGCATAAAATGTGTAATAATCGGCCTGGCGCGGTGGCTCACGCCTGTAATCCCAGCACTTTGGGAGGCCGAGGCGGGCAGATCACGAGGTCAGGAGATCAAGACCATCCTGGCTAACATGGCGAAACCCCATCTCTACTAAAAAATACAAAAAAAAAAAAAGTTAGCCGGGCGTGGTGACGGGCACCTATAGTCCCAGCTGCTCAGGAGGCTGAGGCAAGAGAATGGCGTGAACCCAGGAGATGGAGCTTGCAGTGAGCCGAGATCGCACCACTGCACTCCAGCCTGGGTGACAGAGCGAGACTCCATCTCAAAAAAAAAAAAAAAAAAAAAAAATTGTAATAATCACATCATAGAAAATAGACTAACCCTTCAGGGTTAGGTCCCCTATTTATCCTTTATATTATGAACAATCCAATTATACTCTTTTGAAATGTACATTAAATTATCCTTGACTATGGTCACCTTGTTGTACAATCAAATACTAGATCTTGTTCCCTTCTATTTTTTTTGTACCCATTCACTATTCCTACTTTCTCCACACACTGTCCCCAACCCTTTCCAGCCTCTGATAAACATCCTTCTATTCTCTATCTCCATGAGTTCAGTTGCTTTTGATTTTTCACTCTCACAAAAAAGTGAGAACATGCGAAGTTTATCTTTCTGTGCCTGACTTATTTCACTTAACATAATGACCTCCAGTTCCATCCTTTCTGCTCATCTTTTAAGTTGCTCTTTTATCTGTAAAGCACTATGTGGCTACTCCACAGCTCTGTTTTCACATTATAGTATTAACTACATGCAGAGATAAACTACTGCGAATTTGAATTTGAATTCCAAGTATCTGATTGGCCCAGCCTGCTTCAGTTTTAGTCAACTGAGAACAATGGTCAGGCTCCCAAAGCGCAAACCTGGCTTCTAGATCTCCCCACCCACCACTCTTATCCTGTGGAAGAAAGAGGCAGTTTCCAGAAACGGATGGCTTTGAGCTGGATCAAAAACTATCCAAAAGTTAAAACACCAGCTTTTCAAAGTCTCTCAGGACTTTTAGCTACAGAATGTGTGTTGCAGCAAGGCAGGATGTGAAATTCGTTTGCCTTTATCTTCCATATCTCGACTTCTGCCCTCCATCACCCATTTCTTTTTTTTCCATTAATTCTCTATATAATTCTGTGTATTTTATATATTTTGTGCCTTCCTCTTCTTTTATTATTATTATTATTTTTAATTTACATTCTAGGGTACATGTGCAGAATGTACAGGTTTGTTACATAGGTATACATGTGCATGTTGGCTTGTTGCACTCATCAACTTGTCATTTACATTAGGTATTTCTCCTAATGCTATCCCTCCCCCAGCCCCACACCCCCCCGACAGGCCCCTGTGTGTGATGTTCCCCGCCCTGTGTCCATGTGTTCTCATTGTTCAACTCTCACCTATGAGTGAGAACATGTGGTGTTTGGTTTTCTGTCCTTTTGATAGTTTGCTTAGAACGATGGTTTCCAGCTTCATCCATGTTCCTGCAAAGGACATGAACTCATCCTTTTAATGACTTCATGGTATTACATGGTGTGTATGTACCACATTTTCTTAATCCAGTCTATCATTGATGGACGTTTGGGTTAGTTCCAAGTCTTTGCTATTGTGAATAGTGCCACAATAAACATATGTGTGCATGTGTCTTTGTAGTAGCATGATTTATATTTCTTCAGGTATATACCAGTAATGGGATTGCTGGGTCAAATGGTATATCTAGTTCTAGATCCTTGGGGAATCACCATATTGTCTTCCACAATGGTTGAACTAATTTACACTCCCAACAGTGTAAAGGCATTCCTATTTCTCCACATCCTCTCTAGCACTGTTGTTTCCTGACTTTTTAATGATCGCCATTCTAACTGGTGTGAGATGGTATCTCATTATGGTTTTGATTTGCATTTCTGTAATGACCAGTGATGATGAGCATTTTTTCATATGTCTGTTGGCTGCATAAATGTCTTCTTTTGAGAAGTGTCTGTTCATATCTTTCACCCACTTTTTGATGGGGTTGTTTTTTTCTTGGAAATTTGTTTATGTTCTTTATAGGTTATGAATATTAGTCCTTTGTTAGATGGGTAGATTGCAAAGATTTTCTCCCATTCTGTAGGTTGCCTGTTCACTCTGATGATAGTTTCTTTTGCTGTGCAGAAGCTCTTTAATTTAATTAGATCCTATTTGTCAATTTTGGCTTTTGTTGCCATTGCTTTTGGTGTTTTAGTCATGAAGTCTTTGCCCATGCCTGTGTCCTGAATGGTATTGCCTAGATTTTCTTCTAGGGTTTTTATGATGTTAGGTCTTACATTTAAGTCTTTAATCCATCTTGAGTTAATTTTTTTATACGGTGTAAGGAAGGGATCCAGTTTCAGCTTTCTACATATGGCTAGCCAGTTTTCCCAGCATCATTTATTAAATAGGGAATTCTTTCCCTATTTCTTGTTTTTTTGTCAGGTTTGTCAAAGATCAGATGGTTGTAGATGTGTGGTATTATTTCTGAGGCCTCTATTCTGTTCCATTGGTCTATATATCTCTTTTGGTACCAGTACCATGCTGTAGCCTTGCAGTATAGTTTAAAGTCAGGTAGCATGATGCCTCCAGCTTTGTTCTTTTTGCTTAGGATTGTCTTGGCTATGCAGGCTCTTTTTTGGTTCCATATGAACTTAATGTAGTTTTTTCCAGTTCTGTGAAGAAAGTCAGTGGTAGCTTGATTGGGATGGCTTTGAATCTATGACTTACCTTGGGCATTGTGGCCATTTTCACAATATTGATTCTTTCTATCCATGAGCATGGAATGTTCTTCCATTTGTTTGTGTCCCCTTTTATTTCATTGAGCAGTGGTTTGTAATTCTCCTTGAAGAGGTCCTTCACATCCCTTGTAAGTTGGATTCCTAAGTATTTTATTCTCTTTGAAACAATTGTGAATGGGAGTTCACTCATGATTTGGCTCTCTGTTTGTCTATTATTGGTGTATAGGAATGCTTGTGATTGTTGCACATTAATTTTGTATCCTGAGACTTTGCTGAAGTTGCTTATTAGCTTAAGGAGATTTTGGACTGAGACGTCCATCACCCATTTCTTTGCATTTATTACTTTCTTGCCCACCACTTACCTCTGATGTCTTGGAACAATGAGTCATTTCCATGTATGAAAATATGAAACAGGTCTAGTTTTTTTTTTTTTTTCATTCTTACGGTGCTAGTTCCCTCAAGATAATGAAACCAAAGAGCTAAATATTGAATTAATGAAGGACACGCAAGAATGGAGAAGCTAGGAAGGGTCCACGGGGTTTCCTTTATCCTGGAGTCTGCAGTATTCTCCTCTATCACTATTATGGAATGTTCTATTTTAAGATTTATTTTGTTTTTAAGATGGCGTGGGAGGGGTGGAGATATATATCCAGAAATGAATGTCTCAGTTGGGTTTTCACTGTGGTCTTGTAAAATCTTTACTGTAGAGTGGTGAATCAACGTTTAGCCTGGCAATGTTCTGAATGTTGAGCCCTATCTGTAAAATGGGGATAATAATGCATAACTTAGGGATATTGAGAAGATTAAATATAATAAATATGTTAAAAAGCTTTGTAGTGTTCCTCAAGCTAACAGAATTATCATATGAGCCAGCAATTCCACTTCTAGGTATATATCCAAAATTATTGGAGATGGGTGTTTGGGTCAAAACTTGCATATGAAAGTGTACAGCAGCACTACTCATAGTAGCTACAAAAATGGAAAGACTCCAATGTTCACCAACTGAAAATAAATAAAAGATAGTATATTTATACAATGAAATATTATCTACTCATGAAAAGAATGAAGTACTGATACATGCTACAACATAGATGGACCTTGAAAACATGCTAAAGAAGTCAGAAACAAAAGGCCACATATCGTAGGGTCCAATTTATATGAAATATCCAGACTAGGCAAATACACAGAGATACAAAGCAGATTAGTGGTTTCCACGGACTAGGGGAAGGGCAAATGGGCAGAGATTGCTTAATGGGTAGAGCATTTCCATTTGGGGGGCTAAAAAATTTCTGGAACTAGACAGCAGTGATGATTGCACAGCATTGTGAATGTATTTAATGTTATAGAGTATACATGTTAAAATGGTCAAAATGGTAACTTTTATGTTATATTGTACTACAATACCTACAAGAGTAGGTATTCAAAAAAGAATACCTACTCTCCCCTTAGGAAAAAAAAAAAAAACTTCATGGATACTAACATGCTATGCGAGACTAGCCCAGGCATAATTTTTGTGCCTTTTATTAAAGTGGCTGTCCTAGCCAGAAGGCTTCAGGCATTTCATTTTTCCACAACACTTGATGTTTTCTCACAGTCACTGAATGCACCAATCAGAGATCAGTTTCAACCTTTGCCTCTTCAACTCAAGGTCCTTCTTATTCTTATGAAGAAATGCTCATGACAGTGGTTTATTCAAGAAGAAAGAGAAGTGGATACTGCTTCCAAGTTTTTCCTTTAAATAATCAATGAATCTTTCTTCAGCCAGTGGCTACCTACCTTTCTGAAAAATAATCTAAAGATTTGATTGCATAATCAAAGGTACAAAGCAAAATAGTTCTGCATCATGGTGTTTGTCAGTGCTTACCCATTTCTAGTTCTTCTGTCCTCTGTGGGCACATGGGAAAACTGGACTCCTCAGTTCCCTGTATGCCTAGACCGGGTTATTTGATGAATGCTGACAAATGAAACAAGGACATTTAAGAGACAGTGTGCTGTCTCCTGTTCTCGCTTTCTTTGCTGCAATGACCATTCTCCATAAGAATATGGGGACACTGGTAGAATTCTGTAGACTGATCTCTAAGGTTGAGCAGAAAAGGAGGGTCCTGCCTACCTAGGACCAAACAGGATCCCTAGAGGAAAGTCTTTCCGAGGGATCTCAGTATCCCTGCAACCCCTTTCTCTATATCCCTGCAGCGTTTACCCTTGTTCAGACCAGTCAACTACAGCTGGTACATTACTGAGCACTAGTCCCTGGGGATCGAAGGAAGAACACACAGTTACTGCCAGCAGGAAGCACACAGTCCAATGAAGAGATAGGAAGGGCAGAGATCTTACAATACAGTGAGGTGGGTGTAGCAACAGAGGAAAATCCAGAAAGCTGTGGAGCATGAAGCTGTATTCTCTAACCTAGTCTGATGGGCAAGGAGATAGGAAAAGCTTCTAGAAAGGGGGGTGACTGAACTGAGACTAGGATGGGTTGGGCTGTGAGAAATTTGGAAGACAGGTTTTATTCTCACTTTTGGGATGGCCTTAGGCAAAAAAAAAAAAAAAAAAAAAAGTGGCTTGGTCATTTTTTGATTTGGAAACCTAATTCATTTCTCATTAAACGTTACTACATGTGGAGGACACCCTACTCCTTTTGGTAGAAGAGTTTTCTCCGTAGTAATTCTAAGAGAAAGTAGAACACAGTGGTTATGAATGTGTTTTGCTGCGGGGTCAGGGACACCTTCATTTCAAAGCTGACTTAGCCTGTTTATTATTATTTTTGTTTAACTGTGTGACTTTGGGCAAATTACTGTATGACTTTATGCCTCAGTTGTATTTTTTTTTGAGACAGAGTTTCACTCTGTCGCCCAGGCTGGAGTGCAGTGGTGCAATCTTGGCTCACTGCAAGCTCCGCCTCCCGGGTTCACGCCATTCTCCTGCATCAGCCTCCCAAGTAGCTGGGACTACAGGCACCTGCCACTGCGCCCGGCTATTTTTTGTATTTTTTAGTAGAGACGGGGTTTCACCATGATAGCCAGGATGGTCTTGATCTCCTGACTTCGTGATCCACCCGCCTCGGCCTCCCAAAGTGTTGGGATTACAAGAGTGAGCCACCGCGCCCAGCCTCAGTTGTATTTTTTGTAATCTGAAAATGTGGGTAATTATTTGTTACTGAAATTAAAGTTCATGTCTCAAAAATATGATGACATTTACAATGATATGGTTAAATTGATGATGACAAGTTGTGAAGACCTTAACTCTCATACTGACATGGTTTCACTAAAAAAGTACTTTTTAAGTTCCAATGAACTGACCTAAAGGAAATGCTGGGGGCCCAAATACTTAGGAAGGGGACTGAACCTTTATTTTGGCAGAGTCAAATTATTGCTGTCATTTTCTAGCTTCTATTGAAGAGGAAATTTGTCAGTGGGATACAGGGTATGTCTTTTAAATAAGAATAAAGTGCTTCTCTTACAGGTTTCTGCCCTCATTTACCCTATTCAGAAATTCATAACCAGTTGAGTTACTTTTATTCTCTATCTTTGATCTTTGGCTTTCACTAATAGGTACATCCTTGGAGAATTATTCCAGGTAAAGATTTAGAGTGCACAATCCCTTCATGTGCCTATCTTTGGAGTTCTCTTCTTTTACCTGAATCCTTAGAAAACCTATCAGAGGAGCAACACTGAGCAGACACCTGGGTGCCACTGAAGAGAAAACCTAAGGACAGAAACTGCTGCTTCTAGAACTTGTGTGCCCGGGGGCTAAGCACTGACTGTCTTAGATCTGAGGTCTCTTTGCCTCTTTGCCTCTGGGTATTAGACATGGCATTGTGCTGCAATGGGAAGGGGAGGGACAGCCTACTCCTCAGACTCTCAGGGCTCAAGAAACTTCCAAAGCTGTATAATCAAGCACTTGAATAAGCTCTTAACGAGACTGTCAATCTACAGACCACATACCTTGGCAGAAATTGGGACATGCTAAGTGGAAGGAATTAATCAAGATTTGCGGATTGGATGGTGAGTCATTTTCCTCCGAATGTTGGAAAGGGATGCGGAGCTGAAAGTGAGCATCTTCCAAATTACTTTGGTGTCAAGGTAAGTGGATATTAAAATATGTGACCCTCCCTGACAGCTTCAGGCTGCTTTTCAGGGAGCTAAACTTATGGGATGGCACAGTAATTAATGTCAAGAAGCTGTTATAAGTTGACAGCGCTCTGAAAGCCACAGCGTCTGAAAGGAGTGAATATATTTCTGGGAAAGATATTTTTCAGGAGGTTTTAGTGGGCTGAGAAATCATTCCAGGTGGTGCTTTACGATGTCACATTAATCAAGGAGGGTTCACTGAGCATCCACACATGTGATGACACTAAATCTTGGGTCTGTTCTCTTCTCTTTGGTAGAGTTCTGAGGATAAGAAACATGAGGGTGTCTAGTTAATCCTAACTACCGACATATTTCCTTCCATTGTTTTTCAAGGTGATGCTTGCAAATAGATGATGGAAGATGTATAAATACTTTATTCTTTAGTGTTCTCAGGTTTTAATTTCTAATAGGGAAAGAATCAATCTAGTCAATGACAGAATGAAGTTCTATGTTTATATTTTAAAATTAATTTTAAATGGGCAACAATTTCGTTTTAGAATTCCTCAAAACCTTTATAAATTCTTTTCACGTCCTGCCCCCCCCACCTTTTTTTTTTTTTTTTTTTTGCCTTATCCCTTTGGGACTTCTTAATGAGGGGAAGAAAGTCTAATCCAATCTCTGGCTTTTTCACATTCTTGAATGCCTGAATTCACAATTACCTCTTTTTTGTTCTTCTCTGTTTTTCATGAAAGTTCTGGCTGGAGATGTTCTGGACCATGGCCTAGTCCCACTCACTTTATCAGCCAGCATATATATCCCCTCAGCTGCTTGAAGGGCTGAGACTAATTGCTAACACTCACCAACCTTTTCTGGGGACTTGTCTGTTCCCTAGCCCAGAGAATCCTAGACTTTCTGCCCTCCCCATCTGATGCCAATGCTGCCTGATAAAGGACACAAACTCTTACATCTTAAGGTAGGACAGTGCTGGATCTGGCCCTGGTTTACTTGAAACCACACCTTTTCTTGCTTAATCTGCTTCCCTCCCTCCTTTGTAGGGTTTTCTAGAGGAGCACACCCTCAATCAATCATACGGATTTGAATCTGTCACCTGTTGCTAAGGCATTTGACCTAAACAACTATTTGGCCAGCTGGGTCTTTGGAGATTATTTATCTGAGTAAAGTGATTTACATAAATGTCTGAGAATTCACAGGTCCCCAAAGTCATTTTCATTCTATAAGAAGTCCCTTAGCAGCTATTTATTCCTAATTGGTAAAATTTCATTGAGTATGATAGTGGACTGAACATCTCTAGATAGTGTGGGAGACATTTCTCAGAGGCATGATTATGGATCCTACTTCCCTTTATAGAGCAACCTACTGGTATGCTTTGTTAAGCCACAAGATGCTTGATGCCTTAAATAGAAGTATCATAAAAATGTTAAGAGATGAAAAGACTTATTAAAAGACAAGAAAATCAAGTGAGGAGGAGTTATCCTTTAAAACTCTAGGGTGGATTAATAACAACTCCGTAGTAAAGGTAATCTTGCTGCTAGGGGAGGGCTCAGTGGGATTCCATCTGTCTCTTGCAGCTTGCCCTTTATAAGTCACTGCAAAGTTTCTGTTGTTTGTTCAGTGGAAAACTACAGTGATCACAATGGGAATGAGAAATAGGGAATATGAAGAAAGACAGCATGGTAATTAAGTATCAGTTCTTACATGGACAGGTATAGTTTTCTATGTTGTCATCAGCGATAGAACATGTACATTTTACAACACAAGGTGCTTAAATGAACTGTAAGGAGATGTTTCTAATTGGGAAGGTAGTTTATCATTAAAATGAACAATTGAGGGAAAGGACTCTTCCCCTTTTTTTCTGTTAGACAAAAGAAAATAATTGTTGGAAATGATGCAAACAATTTAGAATAATAAATAACATTAGGAAGCTCCCTAGCTTTTACTTCCTGTTCTCACTCTAAGTTTTCAAAGATCATTTGCTGTATGCTTCATACATGCTTCCAAATACTATTCTTTATATATATTAATATGTAGTTATATATTTTTCGTATTACTATAAAGGCACATTTGTAGTTTTTTTCTAAACCTGTAAGTGGAATAATATTGTAATTTTGTTCTTCAACAACTTTCTTCACTCAACAGTATATCACTGATATATTCCATATTAGTATTAATACTTGCAGAGCTGCCAACTTATTTTGTAAATGGCTAAATACAATATTACAGAAAAATATAACTTTCAAAGATTTGTTTTTCACAATTGAGATTCTCTATTAAACAATATTTACTTTTGCTGTGCTATGTTCTACAAAATTTGAGGAAGAAGCAAGAACTCTGGAATCAGAGAGGAGATCTCAGTTTTACTACTGGTTCTATATATTGTCAACTGTATGCCCTTGGCACATCATTTAAGCCATTTTAGGCTCAGTTCCCTTGTTTGTAAAATAGAGACAACAGTATTTAATTCATTAGGCCGTTTTCACTCTTAAATGAAACACTGTGTAAAGTTATCTACCACAATGCCAAATTATAAGTGTTCAATAGAGTTTTAATTAAATACATTTTATATATTTGATTGAAACATAAAGTTGATATTTAGTTGTTTCTAAAAAGGCAATTTTGGCTGGGTGTGGGTGGCTCACACCTGTAATCCCAGCACTTTGGGAGGCTAAGGTGGGTGGATCATGAGGCCAAGAGATTGAGACCATCCTGGCTAACATGGTGAAACCCTGTCTCTACTAAAAATACAAAAAATTAGCCGGGCATGGCGGTGGGTGCCTGTAGTCCCAGCTACTCAGGAAGCTGAGGCAGGAGAATTGCTCGAACCTGGGAGGTGGAGGTTGCAGCAGTGAGCGGAGATCGCACCACTGCACTGCAGCCTGGGTGACAGAGCAAGACTCCATCTCAAAAGAAAAAAATAAATAAAAGGCAATTTTGTATAGTTCAACCTAATGTATATTTTATATTTAAAATTTCATATCTACTCTCTTCAAAGAGTACATATTTATTGAGGAGACAATGAACTTGGACATATTCTACAATTGATACTTAAGGGCTAAATAATCAATATAAGGTATGCCTCTGATGAATTAAAGTATAGAGGAATGAATGGTGGCTGGAATAATGAGGAATGACTTAATGGAGGCATGCGATGTGATATCAACCTTGGAAGACAGGTAGGATTAGATGGCAGGAAAAGCAATAGAATATTCCAAAAGCTATGATCGATTAAACTATCTTTTTCAGAAATAGATGTGAATGACATAGTAAATATTTAGAATTTAAAATGTTAGTGCCAGATGGGGTCTATAAAATATTTAGTTCAACCATTTTATATTAAAGATAAAGAAAGTGACCTAAATAGACCTAAATAGAATTTAAATTACTAGCCAACATCATACAACTGGTCACCTGGAAAAGCTAGAGAGAAAAACATGATAGGTACCATCATTACTTATAATCAAGACATGGAAATAATTTTAGGGTTATAAATCTCATTAAAAATATTTTAAAAAATCTTTAAGGGACCGGGCATGGTGGCTCAAGCCTGTAATCCCAGCACTTTGGGAAGCTGAGACAGGCGGATCACGAGGTCAGGAGATTGAGACCATCCTGGCTAACACTATGAAACCCCATCTCTACTAAATAATACAAAAAAGCTAGCGGGTTGTGGTGGCGCGCGCCTGTAGTCCCAGCTACTCGGGAGGCTGAGGCAGGAGAATGGCGTAAACCCGGGAGGTGGAGCTTGCAGTGAGCTGAGATCTGGCCACTGCACTGCAGCCTGGGCGACAGAGCCAGACTCTGTCTCAAAAAAAAAAAAAAAAAAGTCTTTAAGGAAGAGTACTTAAGAAAAGACTGCCTACAAAATCAGTCTTTTGGAGAATAGGGGCTGTGATGATTGGAAACAAATAAGACGTGTTGATGGAAGTGAAGGATGCAGAGGGAAATGGCAAGTATTTGAACGAAAATTAATACATGTGCCAAGGGGCTATGTGAACCATTGAATGATAAACACGATACAGACTTCACAGAGATCATGGAAATGAAGGAGCAAAGCAGAGAGTAATCAAGGGTGAGCAAGAGGCATATGCAAGATGTGAAACATTTGGGACAGAAGTGGCTGAAAAAGATTACAGAATAAATTTCGAGTGTACAAAAGCTTAGACAAATCAAAGGTGGAAAATGAAGGGAAGATTGCACAAGAGGATTGATAATACAATGTGTTTCAAGTATATGAAAGCAAAATGTACAGAAGGCAAGAGTCTCTCACAGGTGGCAAAGGTAATTTATTGAAAGAAGAGGTAGAATTTCTGAAACCAGGTTATTAAATGACTCAGTTTTCCTAAATATTAATGATGACAGAAGTGGATGAATATATATACATGTAGGAAGAAAAATTGAGAGAAATCAGGCTGATATTAGCATAACTGGAAAGGAAATAGATTGAGGATATTGGTGACTTAAGGTTGAATGGAAACATCATTGCTGTAGGAAAATTTAGCAAGTTTTGTGATACTGAGTAAGTGTTGAACTCTCAGGATCTTCGTTTTCTTAGCTGTAAATTGAAGGGGTTGGACAAAATGAAATTTATGGCAGTTTTACTCAGAGTGGCTCATGGAGCAGTAGATCCATGTACTTATTACTTGTTAGCTGTCTATGACAAGGTAAGTACAGACTTTGAGAGTGTTCAGAAACTTTCATAGCAATTTGACATTGCTGCAACATCCAAACATGTGATTTTGTATTTTTCAGAGTATTGGTCTACAATAGATTTGAAATTTTAAAAAGTGGTCCTTCACCATGCATAGCTTGAGAATCGTTGTAACTTTGCAACCTTAAAAGTTACACTTACATTTTTAAAAAGGATTCAAACTTCTGTGGAATATGGATGGATATGTCTGCTTCATGCTTGCATTGGTTTTCTAGGGTGGCCATAACAAAATACTACTGACTGGGTGACTTAAACAGAACATTTATTTTCTCATAGTTCTGGAGAATGGAAATTTGACGTCAAGTTTCTGGCAGAGTTGGCTTGTTCTGAGGATGCTTCCTGGCTTACAGATGGCCACCTTCTTGTGTCCTCACAAGGTCTTTCCTCTGTGCACTCGCCCATGTCTGTGTGTCCCAATCTCCTCTTCTTATGAGGACATCAGTCAGGTTTGATTGCAGCCCACCCTACTTGGCTCATTTTAACTTAATTACTTCTTCAAAGAACCTGTCTCCAAAGAGAGTCACATTCTGAAGTACTGAGGGTTAGGGCTTCCACATATGAATTTTCAAAGGCTACATTCAGCCTATGACTCCATGCTGAAGCAAATTTGTTTCCCCAGAGTGTCATTTTGCGACAACCTAACCAATTGATGGAGATACGTGTGTGTGTCTATCTGTCGTCTATCTATCTATTTATCTATCTATCATCTATCCAAATGACTAGAAATGTAAGAATTAGTAATGCTATATTTTCATTTAATTTTAATTTATGTAAATTTTCCTCCCAAACAATGCTGCCATTCTACAACCAAGATCAAACTAAATACATTTCTGATGTCCAAACCTCAGAAGTGTTTGGATGACCAAATAGCAGCCACTCTAATAAATGATTCAATAAATCCATTAACTTTCCTTTATTTCAGAATTATCATTGAAGAAAATAGTATATCAGACTGTGCTAACCTCTCTGAAATCCAGTAGGGACATAAAGGCATATTCTAATTTTTTCTATGCACAACTGAAAGGATTTGATGCATTTTATTTTTTGCATAGCTCTCATCGTATTGAAGTTTACCCTATCTGTATTTTGTTCTTGAAATCCCTGTATGCTGCATTTTATTTTCTTCAGTTTAAACCAGTTCTTTGGCTGTATCTCAGATTAATCCCTTAGGTGAAATTTTTAGAAGTAGATCTTCTATATCAAAGATTAGAGCATTTCTAAGCCTTTTTGTGTCTACTGCCAAATAACTTTACTCACAGGTATGTAAATTGCTCTCTTCACTAGTAGTGTGTTAGAATACAAGCTCAGGATCCCCTATCCAAAAAGTTTGGAACCAGAAGGAGCGTTTTGCTTTTTGAATTTCAAGGGAGTTTTGAATATTTGCTATACATAATGGGCTATCTTAGGAATGGAACCCAAGTCTAAACACAAAATTCATTTGTGTTTCATATATACCTTTTTAGTATAATTTTAAATAATATTTTAAATAATTTAAATATTTTAAATAATATTTTAAATAATTTTGTGCATGGAATAAAATATGTATACACTGAACGATAAGATCCATATGGGCAGTTTGTGATTGTTTAGTATTGCCATCATTCCTGACTCTAAATTTATATTCTACTGATAAGCAATCATTTCCTTACACTTTTGTGTATTTCCTTACACAAAAGTAATTGTGTATTTCCTTACACAAATACTTAATGGTAAAAAAATGACATGCCATTAATACAGTGAAAATACAGTGTGTTCAGATTCACTAAGAATCACAGTAGTATGGAACACCTATCAGCTGTTAACAACAACAGCAAACAACGCAGGTTTTCAGGCTACACATGATGTTGCATATTGTTAAAAGGTTACTGTATACTATATTTTAAGTTTTTAGGCGAGAAGAGGCATTAGAAGTAGTTGAGGGTTCAGGAAGTCGGTCCTCTAGGTTTGAGGGGGCATTCTGCTGGATGGTTTTAAAAAATCTTTACTTCGGAGTCTTCTCCCTCATGAATAACAGTTTTTGTCTTAGAAGTCGCCCTGTGATTTTATAAACTGACATGATCCCTTGTTCTGTTACGAAGACATGCTGGTCAAGTCCTTCAATAAGCACATTTCACCCTGTTGTCCCTGAGTGCTTCTCCTGCAGTGCTAGCATCTGCATGGTCACTGTTATCACTTCATTCAGAAACATTTCAACAATTTTATTATCAGTCAATAAGTAAATCACTAGAGCCTTCATTACTGATGTTAAAAACTTTGATATCTACTTCCAGCTTACTGATGGACTCTGAAGGTGTATATTGTTTTGTTTATGTAAGGAGGCCAGACATAATTTTTTTCGTGCCTGACATGGAATCCTTCAAAGTCACCCCCTTGTTCATGATCATCATCATCATGGAATACAGTCATAGGCCAGAGATCATGCCAGGCATGCACAACTGTGTCTTTGGTCACTGTGTTCCTAGCATTAGTAATGGCATATGTGGCAGTCTTTATGATAAACTCCTTTTGAAAACCTTCTACACCCATGCCTGTGTTCCCTGCTACTAGCATGCTGTTCAGAAACGTGGTTTTATATTTACTCTTCATTGACCTAAAAATATCATGGTCACGTGGCTGAATTAATGAAGAGACGTTTGGGGGAAAGTATATGGCATAATTATTTTTGATGAGAATTTCAGTTGGAGGATGAGTAAAACAGTTGTCAAGTAGTATAAAGTAGTATAAACATAAATGCTTTCTTTTTTAAATAAATAAGTTACTAATAGGGGGCATCTGTGGACCTTTTGGACATTTTCAACAATATACACTACAGAGCAGAGAATTACCAAAAACCCACGGTGTAATGCATGCAGGTCTTGGCACAATGTGGGGCATCATGGGGAGCCTGCCATTATTAATATTCAGCCTCTACCTGTGCCATTTATTACCATTTGTGGGTGTGTTTGTGTGAGGGTATCTGGATTTGTGTGGAAAAGATACCACAATGGAGGAGGCTGGCTGGGATTTTTTTCTTTTGAGGCCGCTGAATAAACTGTGTGTTATAAGCCCGTGTTTTGACTGTGAACCATTGCATGAGGTAAAGTGTGGAATTTTCCACATGTGGCAACAGGTTGGCACCCACATATTTCATATTCTGGAGCATTTTGAATTTCAGATTTTTGGAATAGGGATGCTCGATTTGTACCTGTTTCCCTGTATTCCTGCCAGAATTTTTGATTATCATTAAATAACTTTTAAAAATAAATTTGAAAAGAGAAGCATGATACAATATTTTATTTTGTATATTTCTTATTACAGCAAGCTTGCCCCTTTTTTATATTTTATTGACTATTTGTATTTCTTAGTCTGTGAGTTCCCATTCAGTTTAGTTTCATATACTTTCAAGACAGCAAAGAACATATTTCCCTCTAATACTTTTACCTTGTAGTCAGAAATGGGCATCCAAATTACTATAAAGCATTATAAACTTGTTTTTGTTCTTTTTTTCTCCATAACTTTTCCTGTTTTCCATTAATCTACTCTATTAATAATGTCCTATGTTTGCTTGTGGAGGTCCCAGAATGCAGTGGTTGAAAATTTCATCAAAGTTCAACGTCCACTTTATTTTCAATCCAGATCTAAAAGAGAATTAACCTCTAAGTTCATCAGAAAGAGGAGGAATTGATTCTGAAACTTTTACTTTGCTCCAGTTTTGCTTGTACTGTGCAGGAAGTATGTCTCTGCATTAACATTTTTGCTTATCAAGAAATAGATACGGAGGCCAAGAAACACTAAAGAACATGGCTGAGATGTGGCTTGATTTTCTCTGGCTTTTTATACAGTTCGCCTGTATGGTAATAAGTATTTCAAGTTACCATGCACAGTCTATTTTGTGCATTATTTTGTGGTGCATTATTTTGTGGGCTGAGAGAGCTTTTTTCTATATTGCCTGCCTTCAAGGGGGGTACTTTGGGGGCCTACATGTAAACTCTCACCCTCCTGAGAAGCTGGCATTGAATCTGTTTATTGTTACACAAAGGAGGGTTGAATTTATAACACTTTGCATTATGTGAATAAGCCACATTCTCTCATGTGAACAGGAGAACTTTGTGCAATGAGTGGAGAGGTGAGAGACGAAATGTTCTGTAGAACTAAGAAGGAGGAAGAGAGAACAGCAGGAGTTCAATTACAAGCAGGGAATTATTTAAATCAGAGATAAATTCCTAGCTCTCTGGCTGACTTTGAGTTACAAATATCTTTAAACAGCAAGGTTTGCATTTCTTTTCAAAATATTTTTTATTGTGGTAAAGTACATATAACATAAAATTTACCATCTGAACCATTTTTAAGTATACAATTCAATGGTGTTAAGTACCTTTACATTGTCGTACAACCATCTTCAGAACTCCTTTATCCTGCAAAACTGAAACTTTATAACCCTTAAACAATGGCTTTTCATTACTTCCTCTGCCCCAGCATCTACTATTCTACTTTCAGTCTCTGATTTTTGACTACTCTAGTTACCTCCTATATGTGGAATCATACAATATTTTTCCTATTGTGACTGTTTTGTTTCGTTTAGCAACATAGCATAATGTCCTCAAAGTTTATCCATGTTATAACAAGACAGAATTTTCTTCCTTTGTAAGGCTTGAATAATATTCTATTGTATGTGTATAGCATATTTTGCTTATTCATTCATTTGTGGACAAACACTTTTAGGCTGCTTTTATATTTTACCTACTGTAAATAATGCTGCTATGAACATGGGCATACAGATATCTCCTTGAGGCCCTCCTTTCAATAATTTTGGGTATCTACTTGTGGATATCCAAAGTGAAGTTGCTATATCGCATGCCAAATCTATTTTTAATGTTTAAGAAGCTGCCTTATCATTTTCTACAGTAGCTGTGCCATTTTACATGCCTACCAACAGTGCCCAAGGATTCCAATTTCTCTACATCCTTGCCAATATTTATCATTTTCTGTGTGTGTGTGTGTGTGTGTGTTTTTAGAGTAGCCATCCTAATGGGTGTGAGGTAAACGTCTCATTGAGGCTGTAATTGGCATTTTTCTAATGATTAGTGATATTAAACATCTTTTCACGTTACATGTTAGATTTAAAGTGAGTCTCTTGTAGACAGCATATAGTTTGATCATGTACTCATTTATAAAAATCTATTTTGCCAATCTTTATCTTTTAATAGGAAAGTTTAATCCATTTATATTTAATAAATAGATTGGTTTGTCATTTTTCTATTTTCATATATCATAGTTTTTTCAAAATCTCACTTCAAGCATTAATGTCTTCTTTTGTGTTTAGCTGATTTTTTTTCATCATGAAAAGCTTTAATTACCTTCTCATTTCCTGTGCTGTAATATTCTATAACTTTTCTTTGTGGTTATTTAACATCTTAAAGTTATAACACTCTAATTTGAATTTATAATAGTTTAACTTCAGTAATATATAAGAACTCCACTCCTACACACCTCCATCCCTATGCTTTTCTATTGTTGATGTCATAAAATTGTATCTTTATTCATTGTGTGTCCCAAAACATAAACTAATGATTTTTATAATGCATTTGTAGTGTATTATAAAATACACTTTATAATGCATAATCCTAAATTATGTTGAAAACAAAATGTGGAGTTACAAACCAAAGTTGCAATAACACTAGCATTTATGGTAGTAATTGCTCTTTAAAAAATAGATTAGTCTTTTAAAATATGTAGACAATAAAAGGTGGAGTTACAAGTCATTGTTACAATAACACTAGCTTTTGTAAATGACCATGTATTTACCTTGGATTTTGAATGTCTTAGTCTTTAATGGCTGGGTCCCAAACGGGGAAAAAAAGAAAGATGAAGGGGGCGGAATGGGACTAGCCCTTTAAATCCACTAGCGGTTTCTTCAGAAAGAGGGAGATTGTTGGCCCCCTCTTCGCCATTGATTACAGCAGTGGTACAATCAATGGTGGAGAGGAGGGGCAACAATGGCTGCCCACCTGTTTGTACCTCCATGATCAGAAGTACCACTCAGTGATCAGAACACAGGTCCCCAATATTTAGAGGACAGGGTTCTTATTCTCTTGTTTTTGATACGGAGCCTCGCTTCGTTGTCCAGGCTGGAGTGCAGTGTTGTTATCTCGGCTCACTGCAATCTCCTGCCTCAGCCTCTCTAGTAGCTGGGAATACAGGCACATGCTGCCATGCCAGGCTAATATATATACACATATATATGTGTATGTATATATATATATATATACACATATATATGTGTATATATATATATATATATATACACATATATATGTGTATATATATATATTTTTTGGTACTTTTAGTAGGGACAGGGTTTCACCGTGTTAGCCAGGATGGTCTGGATCTCCTGACCTCATGATCTGCCCGCTTTGGCCTCCCAAAGTGCTGGGATTACAGGCATGAACCACCGCACCTGGCCTTTATTGTTCACCCTTGTTCTCACAAGCTGCTTCGGGAATATGTGCAAGGCTTCCTGCAGCAGTGTAGGAGCTAAGGGTTAGTAGCTATTTTCTGATGAGCTCAAAGCTGAATTTGACCACATTTAACCCGCAATTGACCATCCAGGCCTCCCCTGGAAGCTGCAAATTTTCAATAAATGTCAGAGTTAGAAAATACTTAGCAGACAGATTCTGTTAGCACAATTGTTGTCTAGATGGGGAAACAGATTCCCGGTGCTTCCTACTCCGCTACCTTCCTAGAGTCTTTCTACATTAAACAAAATTGCCAATGTTTAAAAATCTGGAGATATTACTAGGAAATTTGTATTTTCAAACTCTTAAAAATTTAGGAGATCTGGCGGGCTCTCATTTCCTTCTGGCAACAAGTGGATGAAGCTGAGTCATGACTGCCTTTTACTCATGATGTGCTCTTTTTTAATGCTGTCACCATTATTCCCTAGGGATCCCTAAGTCTATTTAGCACTGAGCTTGTGTGGTCCAGTGCGCTTATTTGTGCTACTCTTCAGGCTCCTTTAAGGCATTGATTTTGAGACACCAGATTTTTAATGCATATTAATTCTGCTCTCAAAGTGATAGACTAATGTGGCAGAAAGAACCCTGGATCTGAAGGAGAGGGTGTCTTTATCCTCACACTGGTTTGGCTCATTTGTGTGCCTCTGTTTCCTCATTTGCAAAATGAGCTGCTTGGATGAAATGAATTTGACCTCTCACAGTAGCATTCTGTCTCACTGATTTCATGCCATTAGAGACCTTGGATAGGTACCTTAACAAATACATAAATGCATAGTAATGAATACTCTGGACGAAAAACATCGCCAACCTTTATTTGCCGGTATGATGTGATTATTCCATTAGTCGTGTCACTGATAACTTGATGAGCTTTAGTCTGGCCAATTTTTTTTGAGTTGTTAATAATCATTATTTATTTATTTTTATGTTCCTAAAGAGAAAAAAAAAAAATCTATCAAACAGAAACAGGGCCTTTGGCACTTAGAATATCTCAATCTAGCCTCTGCAGCCAGCTCTGGACCTGGAAAGCAACAGTCATTCAGTAGAAATTAGTGTGAAACTGGTATTTTCAGGCAAACAAACTGTTTATGCAATAGCTATAATTCCAGGGAATTGACTCCTTTCTGGAAGATGATTAAAGAATTCTTGCTGTGATGATTCTTGACAGCCTGGTTATAAGCAGTTGGTGATCTTTCAATAATAAACTACTGTATATACCCTCACGTGTTATGGCAAAGAGCTGTTAACAGATTGATAGGCTATTCATTATTAATAATTCTCTAATGTTTGGAGTTGCCTGTTATATTTTTCCTCTGCCATGTAGACTAAAATGCTCACTATATTTCTTAGTATTAAAATTTATCAATTCTTTAAAAATTCAATATCTTATTTTTCTTTAATTCTAAGATATCTGCCATCTTTTCCAGAATATAAGATGCAAAGATACGTTTGACATAGGTTTCCGAAAGAGAAAAAAATATTTTTCATGATTCAGAAAATAAATGATATTTATAACTTGAGGATACATTTTCTTATCATGGCTTGATAGTCAATGAATTTTTCAGAGTGTGTTTGTGCAGTGTGTGAATGCACACGTGTGTTGTGTGTGAATTAAATCGACATATATATATAATAGTGCACGATGATCTGACTGGTGGAGTGCACATAAGTACACCCTCTAAGTTACTAAAACTTATTCATTTAAATGCCAAAACTTAGCTCCCATATAAATTGCTTATTTTCTAATGATATTGATGATATTAATTTATTAAACCACAAATTTTACCCTTTTGATATTTTGTTATTTTCTTTAAGTACAAAGTGTTTTACTACTCAGTAAATTGTTCTGTATTTTTGTTTTTTAAATTCTTAAATTAAAATTTTTAAGTTCTTAAAGTTTTATTTCTCACAATTATTTTTCCAATTTATTCTTTACTCAGGTTCTAAAGCGCTATATTTCTCCAGTAAGCATCAGCTACTAATGGTGCCATTCCTCTTTTTTTTTTTTTTTTTTGAGACGGAGTCTCGCTCTGTAGCCCTGGCTGGAGTGCAGTGGCCAGATCTCAGCTCACTGCAAGCTCCGCCTCCCGGGTTCCCGCCATTCTCCTGCCTCAGCCTCCCGAGTAGCTGGGACTACAGGCACCCGCCATCTCGCCCGGCTAATTTTTTGTATTTTTTAGTAGAGACGGGGTTTCACCGTGTAGACCAGGATGGTCTCGATCTCCTGACCTCGTGATCCACCCATCTCAGCCTCCCAAAGTGCTGGGATTACAGGCTTGAGCCACCGCGCCCGGCCTCCTCTTTTTAATTTATTGTGTTTACTCTGCCATGGGCCAGGTTACAAGTTTGTATAAAATGAGTAAGCCTCCTTCTTAGAAAAAGAGTATGAAGTGTTCTCTCAAAATTTTAAGAACTTTGGTTCTTAGAATATGTGTTTTATGATAAGATATGACTTCTTCTTACTATAGATTTGTTGTGTTCCAGATGATTGAGGTTAGAACTGCATTTTGTTTGCTTGAATTTCAATTGTCATTAATTTAAGACTCTGACATCATCATGAAAATAATACGTTGGTGAGTTACAGCTTGTACAATTTATCAGACATGGAGTTTGCCATGCACTCAACTAAACACTCAATATGAAGAGATATGTCCGGTTTTCAGTTATCGGGTGTCAGGCTGCCTTGTTCGCCTGAAGATTTATCTACAGGTTATTGCTCAATCTAGTATTAAAAGTTTTACTTTAAGAATGTTGGTAAACTATTTATAGCTTTTCATTATAATTGCCCATATTTCAATTTATTCCATATCCAATCCTTGGAACCTCTACTAGAATGTCCCTGACTTACTGAAACATGGAGAAAACTGGACAATTAAATAGATGCCATGGGGAGCATGGCTCAATGGAAATCACCGTGGGAATTTCAGAGGTGAATTAAAGTAGAACATGTCATTGCCTATCAGAAGAGCTTCTTTCCTGGAGTGGAAGGTGACTAGAATCTGCAAGTAGACATCCTGGTGCACTTGCTTGAGGTGGCTACCTGGGTCCATAGAAAGAATGAACGTTGGAGAGCTGCAGAAATGCAGACAGGGCTGACCCCTGACATATTCTTCTTGCCCTGACTGAAGCACAAAACGCCAACATGGTGAGATGTCCTATCTGCCAAGAAGAGAGACAGAGACTATAGATGGCCATGGTGCAGAGGAAGTCCCTGCACATAGCAGGCAACTAGATTACATCTGACTAGTACCAGTAAATACAGGAGGATATAAGTGGCTCCTAAAATGAACAGATCCTTACTCTGGACTGGGTGGTAGATGCAAATACTCAAAACACCATATAATAACTGGGACAGAAGATACTGTAGCAAGGTGAATTGCTGAGGTGTATTCAAGAGATACACTTTATAGCCTGTCGTGGCCACTTATGGAAAAAGAGATACCAAATGAAATACTGTATTCGATGTTATCCTCAGAGTAGTGATTTGATAGAGAGTCGGGAAGGCTGTTGAAACTTTTCTTGGCCTAACATGGGAGGAGATAAAAGCATGAAGGGCTGGTGTACAAAATTTAACAAGTGTGTATGCACACTCAACACGAGGGAGCCAAGAAAGGGTCCACACTACATAGTTTTTTTGTTTTGTTATTTTTTTTTTTTACTTTTGTAGGGAATGTGAGGAATAGCGGGTAGGAGATGGTGCTGGTATGACAATACAATTCTTCCCACATCCCTGCAACTTTCTTTTTCCCTACCTGGTACAGTGGTTACAAGACCAGGGCCTCAACTGTGAATGTCACACACAGGCATAACCCCTAAGCAAGAAAGTATATGTCTTTAAACATTTTTGGTAAAATTCCTAAGTATCTGAAGGAATGAATTGTCTCTTCACCCCATCTGGCAAAATTGGGATGACAGTGAATGCAGCTTTATTGCCTAGTGGTCAGGACAGCCCACTATTCTGAACCTGTGTAATTCTACTCTAAATGAATGGGAATGGTTGGAGAGGAGACATTGCTAGACTGACATTGCTTCCAGCAAAGTGGCTAAACTTCATGTTCCCTCCGACTGTGGAAATGTTTAGGTTCAAGTTCATGACAAATTGAGAGAAGGGGAAATAGTGACTGAGGGCAGAGGAATGAATAAATGGATTATGCTTGAGGGAAATTCAATATTATATTGATACCTTGTGAGAGGCTCGGGGCAAAAGAATGTCTCTTAGCACAATTATACCAGACACTTAAAATGCTGAATTCCTGTAGTTGTCAAGACCAGCCCTGCTTTTGGACCTTGATGAGATGGACTGGAAGCCTGCAAACCTGAGCGGTATTGCTCTGGGAGACTTTTGGTCAAATGATACAATAAAGATCAAATGGGCCAGTTGTTGGTGGCTGAGTGGAATTCTAATAATTTGCCAGTGTCTTGACTTTTATTTTTCCAGTTACAAAGGACATTATTTAGGAAGAAATTATCACAAACTACTCCCTGCCAGATCATCAAATGATGTGATATACAGCTTCCAGCAGACTGAACACTGTGCAACTATAAACGTTGATGACCAAATGCTTAGGAAGGGCCATGGTTATAATGGACAAAATACAGTATCTACATGCCTGATATGCTATAATGTGCTGTGTATAAAGACATATCATCCTTATTTTTGTGGGAGGAAAACAAACAGAATGTAAAAAGACAAAGGATTTATGATGAGAATAAAGTAGTAGGCTTTATCTTTTGAGTCCTAATTCCCCTGGGAAGCAGCCCTATATTGAGACAAGGAAGTTTATGGGAGACTTATTGCATATCCCGATGAAATTACATCTAAGTGTGACTGCCACTCATCTAACTCTATCATAAAGAATTAAACACTTTGGGGGTTTAAAACATGTATCCTAACTTCAGTTAAGCCAACAGAACACAGTACCAACAACATGCATGGTGGATTAAACAACACTGACCCACCAAAAGCGAAAGACTTTAGGCAGATAGATAATAGTCTAGGCATTGTAAGACAAGCTGAATTCACTTGTAATGAGGAATTGCCTTTTTAAGGGAAAAATGCTCATAAACTAGAATTAACAGATCAGAGAAAATTATCTTCCAGGGAGAAAACAAGGGATAGGAGTTAGCCTGAAAAGATGAAGTTTTAGCGAAGTGGTCAGGCAGATTCAACAAATAATGATGAATAACAGGACTAAGTACTTGGAAAGCGCTGGTATCCCTGACCCAACAAGGCCTCTTGACTATTTTAATACACATAGAGGCTGACATGGCCATAGGTTAATGTCGCTCCATCATAGCTGCTGAGACTCAAAAGGCACAGTTATGGAATCTTATGGACCTTGAAATGTATAAAATGTCTCCAGGGTGTGGGTAATTTACACTGATAACTATGACTTCCTGGATGCCAAGAATAGATCAGAATGGGACGTATCCTGCAGTACAATTAGCAGAGATGGGAAATATTCTGATTGCCACCTTGTCTTTCCTATAGAAGAAAAGGGGTCCTTGCTATACTGTAGCACATGATAAGCAGTTTAATACAAACTTGTGATCTAAGACAGAATAAATTGCTTTGCACAACTGACTTGGAACACAGAGATTACTGAACCATGGCCAATTGTAATGAAGCTTGTAATATAATATATTGTATATCGGCAAGGGCCAATTCTGTTGGGAAGGCATAGCAAATACCTCTATAATTCTTGCTGGTTTGTTCTGTGATGCAACTGAATTATATCATAAACATACCTCAATGTGGTGTAACATTGGTTTTGCTGGTAAGATTAAACTATCTTATATAAATAAGTAATATTATAATAGTGATCAAATGATGATTATCTACTGATTATAATACTGATTATAATGATGATCAAATGTATTGAGAAATCCAATTAAGGCCTCTGGATGATGCAATACTAATGGAAACTGAGTGGTCTGAGGAAGAATTGAATTCAGCTGTCAACTTTTTTCTATGAGTTTTTATTTACAGGTTTATCACAAGACACAAGTAACAGTAGATTAAGGGGAAGCAGATAACCAAGTAAGTACAAAAATTAGAACACGTATGAAATGGCCTTACAGGATAAATTATTTGTGGTTTTATGTCAATTTCTACCTACACTGGCTCCTCCAACAATACACATATTTATACTAATATTATTGCTGTCTCTTATTAAAAATAAATGTATTGTTAAATATAAATGCTCCAAAAAATTGGATCATTTGACTGTAAGAGAGCATAGATCAAAGGGCTGGGGATTGGACTCTAGCAAAAGGTTAACTCATCAGGCCTGAGTTGCTCAAATCCTTCGCATTCCCAAGAAAGGCCTGCTTTCAGGATTGACCTTTGGGTGTCTTCTGAGAGTTGAGCTCTGAGACCTTGGAATATTCTGCCTTATAAGCGTGTTTTCTCTGCCTGAGGCCTTGGGCCATGAGATACAGTTTAGTCTAATAATTTGTGCTAACAATGTGATTGATGATGAAGGCCTATTTTGGTCTGGGGCCTAGACTCTGAATAACTGAAGTCAGTCATGCGGGTGCTACATTCACACATGACTGACCTCTCAAAAATGCTAGACAGCAAGGCTCAGTGAACTTCCCTGGTTGGCAACACTTTGCATATGTTGTCATACATCATTGCTGGAAGGAGAGTAGGTGTTTGTGTGATGCCATTGGGAGAGGACACATGAAAGCTTGTGCTTAGTTTCTCTTATACTTTGCTCATGTGCCTTTTCCCTTTGCTGCTGATTTTTATTTTTATTTTTTTGAGACGGAGTCTCGCTCTATTGCCCAGGGTGGAGTACAATGGCTCGATCTCCACTCACTGCAACCTCTGCCTTCTGGGTTCAAGCGATTCTCTTGCCTCAGCTAGGGTGTGGACCTGGGTAATTTTTTGTATTTTTAGTAGAGATGGGGTTTCACTATGTTGGTCAGGCTGGTCTTGAACTCCTAACCTCGTAATCCGCCTGCCTCGGCCTCTCAAAGTGCTGGGATTACAGGCGTGAGCCACCGGGCCTGGCCCCCTTTGCTGATTTCAACATGTTTCTTTCTCTGTCATAAACCATAACAGCGTTTTTGAGTCCTGTGAGTTTTTCTAGGAAAACATTGAGCCGAAAGGTGATTGTGTGGAGCCCTGACACAATGTGCTCGGTGTGGTTTTCTTTGTATTTAACCCAATTAGAGTTTGAATAACTTTTTTGACGTCTCTTCACCAAATGTTGGAAATTTTAACAATTATTTCTTCAAAACGTTTTCCCCATTATTGTTTCTCTTCTCCCTCTGAAGCTCCAATTAAACACACATTGTGTGATTTTAAGTGTCCCACAAGTTACTAATACTCTATAGTTTTTCTTTCATCATATTGTCTGATTGAACAATTTCTATGATGCTCTCTTAAGTGAAGCTGAATCTCTTATCTCCAATAGCTGTTTAGCACATCGATAATTATATTTCAAATATTGTTCTTTTCATGTCTATAATTTTGATTTTGAACAATTTACATTTTTATGCTGAGATTTTCCATTTGTTTCCTTGTTATGTTCATCTTTTCTTTTATGCCCTTGAATATAAATATAACAATTGTTTTAAAATTTTTGTCTTTCCAACTTTTGGTTCACTTCAAGATTTGTGTCTATCAAATGCTTTTTTTCTTGATTATGGAGGTTACATTTGTACATTTTTTTCATGTCTCATAAGTTTTGATTGTTTACTGGATGTTGTAGATGATGCTCGTAAAGAGTATGACTTATGGGCTCTCACATCTTTCGAAGATTGCTAAATAATGTTCTGGAAATCAGTTAATATACTGGTAGCTCTATCTTATTATATTGAGGTTTAGGTTTTATTAAGGTGGATCTAGAGTAGCTTTTATTGAGATCATGGCCCTTCTCCCTAAAACAGGTGGTTATTGTATCTTTATACTCTTGTTGAGAATTCTATCATCCAGCACAGTGTAACCTCTAGTATTCCTACTATTTTCTCAATCCCATAGGAACTCTTTTTTTAGGCTTCACCGAGTCAGTCTTTGCAAATATACAGCATCCACGTTAGCCCAAGCACTCACAGACTTGTAAAGCCTGCCTCTGTATTTCTCTTATCTCTAGTATTTATCCCTAGAAGGTCCAGATACTTTAGCAGCCTTGAACTCTGATTTCTGCTTTTTCAGCTGAAGGAGACCACCATGCTCTCCCAGAACCACACTTTATCTTTGTTCAAACACATACCCCGTACATAATCCTGATATTTCTCTCATAGAATTGTTTCCGTATCTCAAGGTAAAGCAAAGGGCTGGCTAGTTTCATTATTCCTTGCCTAATTATGTCAGTCAGAAGAGCTTAGTTCTTCCTTTGTGTTTATCTTGTGACATTCCTACCATGTGGGTAACATATCATCTGGCATGGCAATTCCTTGTGTACATATTGTTGCTTCTCTACTAGTTTGTAATTTTCTTGTAGAAAGGGAATATTTTTTCTTTTCTTTTCTTTCTTTTTCTTTCTTTCTTTCTTTCTTTCTTTTTTTTTTAAACAGTATCCATTCCAGGATTTGCCCATAATAGATACTAAATAATGTTTTCTGATAAATAAATAATATGTTGCTTAGATGGCAGAATTCAATTGCAGCCTTGAGACTACATTGACTTTTTACATCATCTTCATGTAGTATGTTTTAGAAGAACGTATCCATTAGTACCCTCATGGTCCCAATGATTAAGTCAGTTGCTTTTGGTGATGTTTATGTCATGCATCCAAATGGCATTCTCTGAAATGTCTTCCAGGCTACACGCTTGACTGTCTCCTCATTGCACACCAACTGGCAGAAATTAGAACTCTCTTTTCTCTGCCTTGGCCAGATTTTGTTATTTCAAAAGTTCTATTTTAGAAATTCCTGCATTATTTTTTGTTGGGAATGCTGTGAAGAAAGATTATGATAGAGAGAGAGCAGAATATGAAGTCAGAATTTCTATATTTATGTTCCATTTTTACTATTTGCCAGCTTAGAACGATAAAGTAAGTCACCTCAACCTCTTTTGACATGTAAATGAGGATATATACATTCTTTCTAAGAATTAAATAAGAAATAAGCACTTTTTATATCTAACTTGTGAAGTACCATTCAAATGCAAATAATTATTATCACTAAGAGTGGTCTTCATGGGAAAAAAGAAAGTCATCTGAAATAAAATTCTTTTTGTCTTACTTCAATCTCAAAATTGTTTGTATCTTCTTGTTGAAAACGTGAGCAAACGGGAGGCAATATGCTTTCAAAACTGGAAGATAAGGAAAAAAATTCAAAACACGGAGTCAAAACTACACACTTACTTAAAGTAAAAAGTGCCACCCAATTCCCAATATAATAAATCATTTATGGTTTATTTTTTAACTGGCTTAGCAAGAGTTTCATTTGTTTATAATTTTTCTGCTTTTTAAACATCTCTTTTTAAGTGGATTAAATTAGCTTTATTATTTCTGTATCTTTTGTTGTACATTAATTGAAGTTGCCTGAAGCTAGAAAATGTCAAGATCTTTAGTTTTCCGCTGTAGCACATCCTGAGCGAGCAACATATTACATTTTCTGTATAACATGTTACTTTTTCTGTTTAAATATCAGGCTGTGGTTTGAAATTTTCAAAGGTTATAAAGTCATTAGTTTTAGCACAGAAACTAATACCTAAGTAAATGCATAATTACAGACAGCAAGGATGATTCATTCTGTTTTGTGTATTCAAGGGTCATCACGATATATAGCTTTGCAACAACACTCCCCAAGTATTTCTGTTCCTTGAACTTCAGTCATGTAATTCCACACCTTTAGTATATCAGTATTTTTATTTGCCCATGCTGTTTCCTAAGCCTGAAATATTTTCCTTCCCATCTGCACAAACCAAACTCATCCTTCAAGTCCCAGCTCAATTATAATATTTGTGGGATATTTCTATTCTAATTAGTGGTTAAGAATATGGACTTTAGAATCAGATTATCTGATTCAAACTCTGAATGTACCATTGATTGACTCCGTGACTCTGGGAAATTTACTCTCTCCAGTCTCAGTGTCCTTATGGTAAAAAGGAGATATTAAAGGCATCTACCTCATAGAGTATATTTGAGGATTAAATATAATAATACACATGAGGCACTTCAAATTTCTAACCATAGAAAACATGCGATAAATATTAGCTGTTTTTCTTCAAGTTAGAGTAATCATTTCTTTCTCTGTATGCTCATAGCAATTTCCATCTATTTCTGTCATAGGACTTATTTTATTCTGCTTTATATTAGAATGATATTATACCCTAAGCTGCTTCTGGGCGAGATTATGTTTAGTTTATTCCCCTGTGCTCTCCTAGTAGTTAACATACTGCTTTGCACATAGGTGATACTTAATAAATGTATTAAAAGGAAATAGTAAATAAAATTAGACGTGACACTTTGAATAACATGTTGGTTTTAACAAAATTGTTACAACTTGTAATTTAGTTTGGCATCATAATATTACCAAAAGAAAGCAAAAGAACTATTAAAGGAAATTTCAATCTTTCCTCATTTTGGTAGCCAACTTTGGCCTGAGATATATCAATCCTGTGTATTTGCATCAAATTATTTTTCTTTCTTTTTTTTTTTTTTCAGGGACCTACTACTTCAGAAATTTGTAGCAAATTATACACAAAACAGTATGAACTGCATATTGAGTTAATACTCTTGAGTGTCTATTAAATATACCTGAGTGCAGATGTATCGTTTTTCTGGCTAGCTATTATCAGATGTTGCTGTATTAAAAACAGACATACTGAGACTTTTACTTCTTTTTTTTTTTTTTTTTTTTTTTGAGACGGAGTCTCTCTCTGTTGCCCGGGCTGGAGTGCAGTGGCCGGATCTCAGCTCACTGCAAGCTCCGCCTCCCGGGTTTACGCCCTTCTCCTGCCTCAGCCTCCCGAGTAGCTGGGACTACAGGCGCCCGCTACCTCGCCCGGCTAGTTTTTTGTATTTTTTAGTAGAGACGGGGTTTCACCTTGTTAGCCAGGATGATCTCGAACTCCTGACCTCGTGATCCGCCCGTCTCAGCCTCCCAAAGTGCTGGGATTACAGGCTTGAGCCACCGCGCCCAGCCGAGACTTTTACTTCTGGCATGAAAAAGTACGGTGTCATATTTACCATCCCACCTTAAACGAAAAGAAAACAGGACAAATAACACAACAACTTAGTTTAGAAAAAAGCAGCACAGACGGTGATAATGGAGAGAAAGAAAACGGATTAGGTGAGCCCTATGATTGCCCCACTTGACTGCCTGAAGAGAGTTTTCAGTTCTGTTAGAAAGCAGATCTGCAACAGAAGCCATCAGCTTGGCTGAGTTGAAAGGTCAGAGTTGGGATTTTGCAGAGGACAATGTGGCTAGAATTTGGGGGCCAAAAAATAGATGCATAGCAAAGTAGCCTTGGAAATAAGCAGAAGGGTTCTGTTGAGTCTTTGGCTGAGTACTGATCTGTGCATGCATGGGAGAAAACTATTCTAGTTTAGGGGAAGAGAAAAAAAAAAAGAAAACTAGAAAGAAGTTGGTAGGACAAAGATAAAGCTCACACCGAGTTAGGGACGTTTCTATTTCAAGAGTAGAAAAACCTTACAGTATAGAGTTCATTATATGGAGTCCTCAGTATAGGATATTTTGTCAATAGTCGTGTCAAATTAGCCCTGAACTAAGAGCTTTTTTAGACTCACTTTAATGAAGCTTAGAAGAGAGCCTAAAAATGATCAAACTGATTTCAGGTAGCTTAACTAATTCCCAGAACAGAGACCAACAATATGTAAATAAATACAACAAAATCCCATACCAATCAATATAAAATTCACAGTGCCAACCATTCAATTAAAGATTTCAAGACATTCAAGGAAGTTGAAAAATAATACTATTATATATTATACATTATAGTATATAATATACCATGTAGTATGTAGTAGTATGGTATTAGTATTATACATACTGTAACCAGAAGAAAATGTCTTAGAACAGAGATGATAGAATTAGCAGATAAGAACTTAAAAAGAGTATAAATGTAATGTATATTTCAGAGACAGATGAAAAGTTTATAATGATAAGGAGAGAAAAGAAAGATATATAAAAGGTCCAAATGAAACTTCTAGGGATAAAAATCCAAGATCCAGAATTAAAAATAAATACACTAAATGGGATTAATGCAAGATTACACATTGCAGAAGAAAAGAGTATTAACTTGAAAACAGCAAGAGAAACATCCAAAGTGAAACACAGAAAAAAAAATTGAACAAGAAAATAACATAAGTATTAGTAAGTTGTGAGACAATATGCAGGGTCCTAACATATGTTTAACTGGATTATGAGAAAAAGCAGAGAGAAAATAGGGAACAGAAAAAATATCTGAAAAGATAACTGTCAAAATGTTTTCCAGATTTATTTAAAACTATATATTCACAGTTTACTGAAACAATAAGTAAACTGTGATAAGGTACATCCCATTTCTGTTAACCAATGATAAAGAGAAAATTTAAAAGGCAGCCAGAGAGAAAAAGCATGTTACATACAGATGCTAAATTTTGATAGCAATGAAATCAGACTTCCTTTGAGTAACCAAGCAAGCTAAAAGATAAGGAGCAATGCAATGTATTAAAAGAAAAAACGTAGACTGAGATTTCTATGGCCAGCAAAGATCGTTTTCAAAAATGAAATAAAGTAAGGACTTTTTCAGACTGATAGTTGAAAGGATCTACTATCAGCAGTTAGGTATGGTAAAAACATATTGAAGGAAATTTTTTCAGACAGAAGAAAAAAGATACTATGTGGAAATTTGGAGTCACATAAAAGAATGAAGGGCAATTGAAATAGTAGATATAAGGGTAAACGTAAAAGCCTTCTGTGTGAATTGTTTTAAGGTGCATTAAAAGGGAGCTGAGTGTTGACTGGGCGCAGTGGCTCACGCCTGTAATCCCAGCACTTTGGGAGGCTGAGGCGGGCAGATCACAAGGTCAGCAGATCGAGACCATCCTGGCTAACACGGTGAAACCCCGTCTCTACTAAAAATACAAAAAATTAGCCGGGCGAGGTGGCGGATGCCTGTAGTCCCAGCTACTCGGGAGGCTGAGGCCGGAGAACGGTGTGAACCCAGGAGGCGGAGCTTGCAGTGAGCCGAGATGGTGCCACTGCACTCCAGCCTGGGTGACAGAGCAAGACTCCATCTCAAAACAAACGAACAAAAAAGATAGCTGAGTGTTTAAAGCAGAAATAAAAAATAATAATGACAATGTGGAGGCTATAACATATATAGTGATAAAATGTATGACCACAATACCACAAAGGAAGAAAGTGGGGTAATATAAGTATACTGTGGTAAAGTTATATGATACAATGTTTAAAAATAGACATTATGGAAATCTGAGAGAACTATTTAAAAAATACCAAAATATGAAGTATAACTAATAAGAAAACGATAGCAATAGAATAGAGAAACAAAAACTACACAGTTCGTTCCAAAAAAGACAGAAGAACCAAGAAGAGGTGGGACAAAAAATAATGGCAAGTTGGTTGACTTAAATTCAGTCATATAAGTAATTACATTATATATAAATGTTTTAAATGTATCAAATAATAGGCAGAGATTGCCACATAAGATTCTTCTCTATGCTGTCTAAAAGACATGCCATTTTAAATATGAAGACCCAGATGGGATCAAAGTAAATAAAAAAGGTAGTAAAAGATATACTGTACAAATACAAATCAAATGAAAGTTAGACTGGTTATATTTATAACAGATTTCATAGCAAAGCATATTACTAGGAATAAAGAGACATATTGCACATGATATCCAGTATCAGAGTTTCAAAAACACGAAACAAAAACTGAGATTTGAAAAATAGACAAATTCACAATGATCCCTCTCAGTAATTTAGTTAATAAGTACAAAGAAAATCTGTAACGATATAAAAAACTTGAACAATGTTATTAATTAACTTGACCTAATTGGCATTTACATAACATTCTGTTTAAAAACAACAAAATAAATATTCTTTTCAAGTGGAATATTTATCAAGATATAAAATATTCTAAGCCACAAAACAAGTCTCAATAAAGGCATGAATTGAAATCATTCAAAATATGTTCTTTTTTAAAAACAGAAATAAATTAGAAATGAATCCCAAATACTTTGAAATTAAGTAACACACTTCTAAATAACCCGTGGATCTAAGATAGACTTGCTAGAGAAATTAGAAAATATGTAACTTATTAAAAATATAAACAAAGCAGTTCAAATTTGTGGGATGTCACTAAAGCAATATTTAGAGGAAAATTTATGTCATTGATTTATTACTTAAATAAAGATAGTTCTCTAAAGAATCTAGATGTTTACCTAAAGAAACTAAAACTGAAGAGAAATCAAAATCCAAAGTAAATAGAGGAAGAAAAACAAAGATAAGAACAGTAATCAATGAAAGTTAAAAAGTAATAAGTAAGATTAATGAAGTTAATAGTTGGTTCTTTACGAATAATAATAGTAATCCTCTAGTTACACAGATCAGTAAAAAATAAATTGTTAATATCAGAAATACTATAGAGATAAAGAAGGTAGCAAGAAAATATTATGAACATCTTTATGACAATAAATATGACAACTTGAATAATGTGGACGAATTTCTTGAAAGGCATGAATTTCCAAAGTTCACTAAAGAAGTAGGTTGTCCTGTATCTACTTAAAAATTTTAATCTGTTGTCAAATACCTCCTCAGAAAGAAAATACTTCACCCACATGGTATTCTTGCTGAATTCTATCAAAATTTCATAAGTGAAATAATACCAATTCTACATAAATTCTTTCAGAAAACTAAAATTAAAATTTTCCAATTTATGTTGTTGAGGCTAGCTTTACTCTGATATCAAAACCAGGCAAGATGTGATCAGAAATGGTAACAACAGACCAATATCATTCATGGCTATAGATTAAAAAGTCTTTAACAAAATATTTGCAAATTGAATTTAACAATGTATAGAAAAGTATAATATATCATTACCAAATGATGTTTATTTTAAGAATGCAAAGTGTCTTCAACATTTCAAAAAGCACTCAATGTAAGTCACCATTTGAACAGACTAAAAAATGAAAATCCATGTTATCATCTGAATAGATTACGAGAAAGCATCTGGCAATATTCAAAACCCATTTGTCATTAAAATTCAGCAAACTGGGAATAGTAAGATAGCTTTTTCAATCTGATATAAATATTCAGTATTATAAAAATAATTTTTAACAGCATCTTAATGGTGAAAGACTGAATCTTTTCCTCCCAAATTGGGAACAAATCAAGGAGATATATCTTCATTTCTAGTCAACATTGTAGTTGAGGTCCTTCATAGTGCAATAATATATGGATTTTGAAAACCCACACAAATTGATAAGAAAAATGTAAATCTTTTTAAGGCAACACGATCTATGTAGAATACCTTAATAATTATTTGAAAAACCCACCCCACAACGAATACTAATAAATGAGCTCAGCAATATCACAAAATGCAAGGTCAACATAAAAAAACCCATTGCATTTCTATATAATAGGAACAGAGAATTAGAAAATTCGAATAGCAAAATCGTAGCACCAAAATAATGAACTTTCTAGGGAAAAATTTCTTGAAATACGTACAAAATCTATAAAGTGAAATCTTTAAAATTTTACTGAAAAAAGTTAAAAAGATTTTAATAATGGAGAGACATTTCATGCTTATGAATTAGAAGACTCAATATTATTGAGATGTAAATTTTCAAATTGATCTACAAGTTAAATGTAATCCCGATCACAATTTAAGCAGATCATTTTGGCAGAAATTGACAGCATGCTTATTTCAAAACTCATATAGAAAAGCAAAGGAATTCGAAATGTCAAAACAATTTTGAAGAAGAAAAAAAGTGGGGAATGTGAACTATCTGATTTCAAATCTCACTATAAGGCTACAATAATGAAGAGAGTGTGCTGTTTGCATAAGGATAGGCACATAGATCAATGAAACAGAATAGAGAGTCCAGAAATAGAGATCTACACATATATAGTCAAAAGATTTTTGACAGATGCAAAGGCAATTCAATGAAAAAGTATAAGCTTTTAAACATATAGTGCTGTAAGAATTAGATAGTCAGGGGGGGCGGAGCAAGATGGCCGAATAGGAACAGCTCCAGTCTCCAACTCCCAGCGCGAGCGACACAGAAGACCGGTGATTTCTGCATTTCAACTGAGGTACTGGGGTCATCTCTCTAGGGAGTGCCGGACAATCGGTGCTGGTCAGCTGCTGCAGCCTGACCAGCGTGAGCTGAAGCAGGGCGAGGCATCGCCTCACCTGGAAGCGCAAGGGGGAAGGGAATCCCTTTTCCTAGCCAGGGGAACTGAGACACACAACACCTGGAAAATCGGGTAACTCCCACCCCAATACTGCGCTTTAAGGAAACAGGCACACCAGGAGAATATATCCCACACCTGGCCGGGAGGGTCCCACGCCCACGGAGCCTCCCTCACTGCTAACACAGCCGTCTGCGCGATCTATCGGCAAGGCAGCAGCGAGGCTGGGGGAGGGGCGCCCGCCATTGCTGAGGCTTAAGTAGGTAAACAAAGCCGCTGGGAAGCTCGAACTGGGTGGAGCTCACAGCAGCTCAAGGAAGCCTGCCTGTCTCTGTAGGCTCTACCTCTGCGGACAGCGCACAGCTGCAGTCCATTAGGGGAAAGAGCGGGGGCCGGTGCAGACGCGAACGACTCTGTCTGACAGCTTTGGGGAGAGCCGTGGATCTCCTAACGCGGAGGTTGAGATCTGAGAACAGACAGACTGCCTGCTCAGGTGGGTCCCTGACCCCTGAGTAGCCTCGCTGGGAGACATCCCCCACTAGGGGCAGTCTGACACCCCACACCTCACAGGGTGGCGTCACCCCTGAGAGGAAACTTCCAAAGAAAGAATCAGACAGGTACACTCGCTGTTCAGCAATATTCTATTCGGCAACCTCTGCTGCTGATACCCAGGCAAACAGGGTCTGGAGTGGACCTCAAGCAATCTCCAACAGACCAACAGACAGTCCTTCTGACTGTCAGACAGAAAACTATCAAACAGGAAGGACACCTATACCAAAACCCCATCAGTACGTCACCATCATCAAAGTCCAGAGACAGATAAAACCACAAAGATGGGGAAGAAGCAGGGCAGAAAAGCTGGAAATTCAAAAAATAAGAGCGCATCTCCCCCTGCAAAGGAGCGCAGCCCATCGCCAGCAACGGATCAAAGCTGGTCAGAGAATGACTTTGACGAGATGAGAGAAGAAGGCTTCAGTCCATCAAACCTCTCAGAGCTAAAGGAGGAATTACGTACCCAGCGCAAAGAAACTAAAAATCTTGAAAAAGAAGTGGAAGAATTGACAGCTAGACTAATTAATGCAGAGAAGATCATAAACGAAATGACAGAGATGAAAACCATGACACGAGAAATACGTGACAAATGCACAAGCTTCAGTAACCGACTCGATCAACTGGAAGAAAGAGTATCAGCGATTGAGGATCAAATGAATGAAATGAAGCGAGAAGAGCAACCAAAAGAAAAAAGAAGAAAAAGAAATGAACAAAGCCTGCAAGAAGTATGGGATTATGTAAAAAGACCAAATCTACGTCTGATTGGGGTGCCTGAAAGTGAGGGGGAAAATGGAACCAAGTTGGAAAACACTCTTCAGGATATCATCCAGGAGAACTTCCCCAACCTAGTAGGGCAGGCCAACATTCAAATTCAGGAAATACAGAGAACGCCACAAAGATACTCCTCCAGAAGAGCAACTCCAAGACACATAATTGCCAGATTCACCAAAGTTGAAATGAAGGAAAAAATTTTAAGGGCAGCCAGAGAGAAAGGTCGGGTTACCCACAAAGGGAAGCCCATCAGAATAACAGCAGACCTCTCAGCAGAAACTCTACAAGCCAGAAGAGAGTGGGGGCCAATATTCAACATTCTTAAAGAAAAGAATTTTCAACCGAGAATTTCATATCCAGCCAAACTAAGCTTCATCAGTGAAGGAGAAATAAAATCCTTTACAGATAAGCAAATGCTTAGAGATTTTGTCACCACCAGGCCTGCCTTACAAGAGACCCTGAAGGAAGCCCTAAACATGGAAAGGAACAACCGGTACCAGCCATTGCAAAAACATGCCAAAATGTAAAGACCATCGAGGCTAGGAAGAAACTGCATCAACTAACGAGCAAAATAACCAGTTAATATCATAATGACAGGATCAAGTTCACACATAACAATATTAACCTTAAATGTCAATGGACTAAATGCTCCAATTAAAAGACACAGACTGGCAAACTGGATCAAGAGTCAAGACCCATCAGTCTGCTGTATTCAGGAGACCCATCTCACATGCAGAGACATACATAGGCTCAAAATAAAGGGATGGAGGAAGATCTACCAAGCAAATGGAGAACAAAAAAAAGCAGGGGTTGCAATCCTAGTCTCTGATAAAACAGACTTTAAACCATCAAAGATCAAAAGAGACAAAGAAGGCCATTACATAATGGTAAAGGGATCAATTCAACAGGAAGAGCTAACTCTCCTAAATATCTATGCACCCAATACAGGAGCACCCAGATTCATAAAGCAAGTCCTTAGAGACCTACAAAGAGACTTAGACTCCCATACAATAATAATGGGAGACTTCAACACTCCACTGTCAACATTAGACAGATCAACGAGACAGAAAGTTAACAAGGATATCCAGGAATTGAACTCATCTCTGCACCAAGCGGACCTAATAGACATCTATAGAACTCTCCACCCCAAATCAACAGAATATACATTCTTCTCAGCACCACATCGCACTTATTCCAAAATTGACCACATAATTGGAAGTAAAGCACTCCTCAGCAAATGCACAAGAACAGAAATTATAACAAACTGTCTCTCAGACCACAGTGCAATCAAACTAGAACTCAGGACTAAGAAACTCAATCAAAACCGCTCAACTACATGGAAACTGAACAACCTGCTCCTGAATGACTACTGGGTACATAACGAAATGAAAGCAGAAATAAAGATGTTCTTTGAAACCAATGAGAACAAAGATACAACATACCAGAATCTCTGGGACACATTTAAAGCAGTGTGTAGAGGGAAATTTATAGCACTAAATGCCCACAAGAGAAAGCAGGAGAGATCTAAAATTGACACTCTAACATCACAATTAAAAGAACTAGAGAGGCAAGAGCAAACACATTCAAAAGCTAGCAGAAGGCAAGAAATAACTAAGATCAGAGCAGAACTGAAGGAGATAGAGACACAAAAAACCCTCCAAAAAATCAATGAATCCAGGAGTTGGTTTTTTGAAAAGATCAACAAAATTGACAGACCGCTAGCTAGACTAATAAAGAAGAAAAGAGAGAGGAATCAAATAGACGCAATAAAAAATGATAAAGGGGATATCACCACCGACCCCACAGAAATACAAACAACCATCAGAGAATACTATAAATGCCTCTACGCAAATCAACTAGAAAATCTAGAAGAAATGGATAATTTCCTGGACACTTACACTCTCCAAGACTAAACCAGGAAGAAGTTGAATCCCTGAATAGACCAATAGCAGGCTCTGAAATTGAGGCAACAATTAATAGCCTACCCACCAAAAAAAGTCCAGGACCAGATGGATTCACAGCTGAATTCTACCAGAGGTACAAGGAGGAGCTGGTACCATTCCTTCTGAAACTATTTCAATCAATAGAAAAAGAGGGAATCCTCCCTAACTCTTTTTATGAGGCCAACATCATCCTGATACCAAAGCCTGGCAGAGACACAACAAAAAAAGAGAATTTTAGACCAATATCCCTGATGAACATCGATGCAAAAATCCTCAATAAAATACTGGCAAACCGGATTCAGCAGCACATCAAAAAGCTTATCCACCATGATCAAGTGGGCTTCATCCCTGGGATGCAAGGCTGGTTCAACATTCGCAAATCAATAAACGTAATCCAGCATATAAACAGAACCAAAGACAAGAACCACATGATTATCTCAATAGATGCAGAAAAGGCTTTTGACAAAATTCAACAGCCCTTTATGCTAAAAACGCTCAATAAATTTGGTATTGATGGAACGTACCTCAAAATAATAAGAGCTATTTATGACAAACCCACAGCTAATATCATACTGAATGGGCAAAAACTGGAAAAATTCCCTTTGAAAACTGGCACAAGACAGGGATGCCCTCTCTCACCACTCCTATTCAACATAGTGTTGGAAGTTCTGGCTAGGGCAATCAGGCAAGAGAAAGAAATCAAGGGTATCCAGTTAGGAAAAGAAGAAGTCAAATTGTCCCTGTTTGCAGATGACATGATTGTATATTTAGAAAACCCCACTGTCTCAGCCCAAAATCTCCTTAAGCTGATAAGCAACTTCAGCAAAGTCTCAGGATACAAAATTAATGTGCAAAAATCACAAGCATTCTTATACACCAGTAACAGACAAGCAGAGAGCCAAATCAGGAATGAACTTCCATTCACAATTGCTTCAAAGAGAATAAAATACCTAGGAATCCAGCTTACAAGGGATGTAAAGGACCTCTTCAAGGAGAACTACAAACCACTGCTCAGTGAAATCAAAGAGGACACAAACAAATGGAAGAACATACCATGCTCATGGATAGGAAGAATCAATATCGTGAAAATGGCCATACTGCCCAAGGTGATTTATAGATTCAATGCCATCCCCATCAAGCTACCAATGACTTTCTTCACAGAATTGGAAAAAACGGCTTTAAAGTTCATATGGAACCAAAAAAGAGCCCGCATTGCCAAGACAATCCTAAGTCAAAAGGACAAAGCTGGAGGCGTCACGCTACCTGACTTCAAACTATACTACAAGGCTACAGTAACCAAAACAGCATGGTACCACAACAGAGATATAGACCAATGGAACAGAACAGAGTCCTCAGAAATAATACCACACATCTACAGCCATCTGATCTTTGACAAACCTGAGAGAAACAAGAAATGGGGAAAGGATTCCCTATTTAATAAATGGTGCTGGGAAAATTGGCTAGCCATAAGTAGAAAGCTGAAACTGGATCCTTTCCTTACCCCTTATACGAAAATTAATTCAAGATGGATTAGAGACTTAAATGTTAGACCTAATACCATAAAAACCTAGAAGAAAATCTAGGTAGTACCATTCAGGACATAGGCATGGGCAAGGACTTCATGTCTAAAACACCAAAAGCAACGGCAGCAAAAGCAAAAATTGACACATGGGATCTAATTAAACTAAAGAGCTTTTGCACAGCAAAAGAAACTACCATCAGAGTGAACAGGCAACCTACAGAATGGGAAAAAATTTTTGCAACCTACTCATCTGACAAAGGGCTAATATCCAGAATCTACAAAGAACTCAAACAAATATACAAGAAAAAACAAACAACCCCATCAAAAAGTGGGGAAAGGATATGAACAGACATTTCTCAAAAGAAGACATCCATACAGCCAACAGACACATGAAAAAATGCTCATCATCACTTGCCATCAGAGAAATGCAAATCAAAACCACAATGAGATACCATCTCACACCAGTTAGAATGGCAATCATTAAGAAGTCAGGAAACAACAGGTGTTGGAGAGGATGTGGAGAAATAGGAACACTTTTACACTGTTGGTGGGATTGTAAACTAGTTCAACCATTATGGAAAACAGTATGGCGATTCCTCAAGGATCTAGAACTAGATGTACCATATGACCCAGCCATCCCACTACTGGGTATATACCCAAAGGATTATAAATTACTCTACTACAAAGACACATGCACACGTATGTTTATTGCGGCACTATTCACAATAGCAAAGACTTGGAATCAACCCAAATGTCCATCTGTGACAGACTGGATTAAGAAAATGTGGCACATATACACCATGGAATACTATGCAGCCATAAAAAAGGATGAGTTTGCGTCCTTTGTAGGGACATGGATGCAGCTGGAAACCATCATTCTCAGCAAACTATCACAAGAAGAGAAAACCAAACACCGCATGTTCTCACTCATAGGTGGGAACTGAACAATGAGATCACTTGGACTCGGGAAGGGGAACATCACACACTGGGGCCTATTATGGGGAGGGGGGAGGAGGGAGGGATTGCATTGGGGAGTTATACATGATATAAACGTCATGCACATGTACCCTAGAACTTAAAGTATAAAAAAAAAAAAAAGAATTAGATAGTCAGATGTAAAAAAAAAAAAAAAAAAAAAAGGAGAATATGGGCCCTACTTCACACTATATAGTTTTGTATACACAAAACTATAACTATACAAAACTATAACTCAAAATTAAGGACCTAAATGTGGGAGCTAAAAGTATAAAACTTCCAGAAAAAAATAGAAAATATTTATGACTTTGTGTTGGTCAAAGATTTCTTAAACACAGTATAAAAGAAAAAAATGAGGAATTAAACTTCATTAAACTGATAGACTTCTGTTCTTCAAAAGACTCTTATAGAAACAAAATGTCAAGACACTTACCGAGAGAAAATATTTGCAAAATGTACCTGATAAGTACTTACATACAGAGTACATAAAGAACTCTTATAACTCTATAATAAGAAAGTCTCCTGAAAAAACGGGCCAAATATTTGTACAGACATTTCACAGATGGCCAATACATACATAAAAGAGTATTCAACATCATTAGTAAGAAAATGCGATGCTCGCATATATTTGTTGCAGCAGTATTCACAATGGTAAAGATATAAAGCCAACTTAGATGCCCATCAACAGTGCACTGGATAAAGAAAATGTAGTACATATACATCATGTAATACTATATAACTATAAAAAATGAGATTGTGGCCTTTTCAGCAAAGTGGATGGAACTGGAGGCCTAATCCTAAGTGAATCAACGGGGGAACAGAAAACCAAATGAAAACCAAGTACCGCATGTTCTCACTTATAAACTGGAGCTAAATGTTGAACACACGTGGACACAAAGAAGGGAGCAATAGACGCTGGGACCTATTTGAGGGCGCAGGGTGGGAGGCGAGTGAGGATTGCAACACTGCCTAGTGGGTACTATTACCCAATAGGTGACAAATTATCACCTGATTACCTGGGTGACAAAATGACCTGTACACCAAATCTCCACGACATGCAATTTGCCCCTGTAACAAACCTACACAGGTACCCCTTGAACCTAAAATAAAAATTGGAAAGAAAAAAAAGCCACAATGAGATACTTCTGCTACCTGCTGGAATGGTTATAATCCAAAAGACGGACAACATCAAGAGTTGGTGAGGAGGTGGAATGGTCTCATACACTGCTGGTGAGAATGAAAAGTGACACAACTGCTTGGAAAATAGTTTAGCCTTTTTTTTTTGAGACGGAGTCTCATTCTGTCACCCAGGCTGGAGTGCAGTAGCGCGATCTCGGCTCACTGCAACCTCCGCCTCCCAGGTTCAATAGATTCGTCTGCCTCAGCCTCCTGAGTAGCTGGGACTACAGGCGCTTGCCATCACACCCAACTAATTTTTGTATTTTTAGTGGAGACGGGTTTTCACCATGTTGGTCAGGCTGGTCTTGAACTCCTGACCTCAGGTGATCCAAAGTGGATGGCCTCCTCGGCTTCCCAAAGTGTTGGGATTACAGGCATGAGCCACCACGCCTGGCCATCAGTTTCTTATAAAGTTAAACATACACTTACCATATGACCTAGCAATTCCACTCCTAGATTTCTACCTATGAGAAACACATACATTCCTTCAGAAAATGAGCACAAAAGTGCTCATAGCAACTTTATTCATAATAGTTTCAAACTGAGAACAAATGCAACTTCTATCAGTCGGTCAGTGGATAAACAAATTGTGGTTTAAACATACAATAGATTCAATTCATTAATAAAAACGAATTAACTAACATGTAACAGCATGGATGAAACTCAAAAGTATTGTGTCAGGTGAAAGTGGCCAATTATAATACATCATGCTGTATGATTCTATAGATAGGAATTTCTTAAGAGAACAAAACTATACTGATAGCAATCACAGGAGTTGTTGCTGAGGCCAAGTTGTGAAGGGAGGAAATTTACTACAAAGGGGTGTAGAGTGAAAGGAATGTTCCGTATCATGCTTGTGGTAGTGGTGGTATACACATGTCAAAACTCATCAAGTTACGTATTTTAAATTGGTGAGCTTTATTATATGTAACTTATACTTAATGAAACTGACAAAATGTCAGCCCCTGATACTGGGGTAATCTCTGCAGGAAGCAAAAAATAATTCTTTAGTTATTTTGCCTTTCTTTTCACTGACATCAGTGTTGGTTATAGGCATCACAGCTATTCATCATGTTTCATTGAAATCTAACATTCACCAAAAGTGAAGATGATTGTACAAATAAACAGAAATACTCTTTGGGAGGATGGTGTATGCTTCTATTGGTAGAATGAAGTGACAGGAAAAGTAAATAATAATCAGTCATAATCTAATTAATTGCTAAGTGGTAGAGCCTAATGTGAAAAGCTCCATGGAGATGATAGCTCCTTTGGCTTTAAGTGCTTTAATGCCTCTTGAATCCCAGGTGTGGAGAGAAAGAACAAGAAGAAAAAAAAAAAAATCTAATAGCAAAGCTGTCAGACACTTTGGGTCTTTGGCTCTCAGGAAGAGAGGTCACTCTGCTGCCTTTTCCAAAATGCTAACAGTAATCTTTCTTAGGCAGCAGCAGTAGTTCTATTATCAGCTGAGCAAGCCTCATTGTCGGTGATTGACAAGGTTTCCACTTCCAGATTTCTTCCATAACTGTGCCTAACAACTTGGGGCTTGCAAGCTCCTGCTCATGAAGAGAATTCAGCAGGGCTTGGGCGGCAGACACCCGGCATGGGTTTCATGGGGCGTGCACTCCTTATTACTGCACTTTGCTGTGGAACGTTCTGCTTGGAAAGCAAGGCAAGAAAGGAAGAGAGAACTTTGGAAATAGGAATACACTCAGCACAACCCAAATACTTCTAGCTGTGGCTACCTGCAAAAAGTCCAGTGTGAGTGGATAACATTTTCACTTGAAACGGAATATGAGGTGATAGGTTAAAGGTCTGTTTTAACAGAACCCTGGGAAATCACCCTGGTTCTGTGGGTTGGTAATGGGATGGTTCAGAGGATTTCACCTCCAAGTTATATAACTCATATTGTGCAGTACACGAACTAATCCATCAGGTCCAGCTCCATGGGTGTGCAGCTCAGAAGAGCCCATGCTTGGTTTAATGCTCTCCTGTCACCATCCTGAAATTAACACTTTTATCTTTTTTTTTTTGAGACAGCGTTTCATTCTTGTCCACCCAGTCTAGAGTACAGTGGCATGATCTCAGCTCACTGCAACCTTCACCTCCTGGGTTTTTGTTTTTGTTTTTTCTTTCTTTTTTTTCTTTTTCTGTCTTTTTTTTTTTTTCTTTGAGACAGAGTCTCGCTCTGTTGCCCAGGCTGGAGTACAGTGGCACAGTCTCGGTTCACTGCAAACTCCACCTCCTGGGTTCCCGCCATTCTCCTGCCTCAGCCTCCCAAGTAGCTGGGACTACAGGCGCCCACCACCATGCCTGGCTATTTTTTTAAATATTTTTAGTAGAGACGGGGTTTCACCATGTTAGCCAGCATGGTCTCGATCTCCTGACCTCGTGATCTACCCACCTCGGCCTCCCAAAGTGCTGGGATTACAGGCATGAGCCATTGCACCCTGCTGACCTCCCAGATTTAAGTGATTCTCCTGCCTCAGCCTCTCAAGTAGCTGGGATTATAGGCGCTCACCACAACACCTGGCTAATTTTTGTATTTTTAATAGAGATGGGGTTTCACCATATTGGCCAGGCTGGTGTTGAACTCCTGATCTCAGGTGATCCACCTGCCTCAGCCTCCCTAAGTGCTGGCAATATGCATCTGTGCCATTCCATGGCACTCCATTCACAGATAATGCACACACCATGCTTTGTACAAAATCCCAGTGGACCCTTGATGCATGGAAGTGAAGTGAGACTTAAAGTGAGGGCAAGGTAAGCACGTTACACATAAGACTCTGCCAGTGGGTCCATGGAGACTCCCGAGAGGCCACGCTTTCCGTTTGAACCAGAACATGCTTCAAATGTAGAGAGTAATAGCATTCTTAAAAAAAGGAACAACCAAGGAATTCTTACCATATTCTTTCCTAATTGTGTTATTTTCTGGCAGTAGACAATCACTTAGGCTGAAAGTAATGCTGTAGGAGAAAAAAGGAAACGTAGGGCAACTCGTAGTTATATGCTTTCCTTTAAATTCTTCATTATTTCCCAAAAGCTGAAGATAAAGCATGTTAAAATCTGTTCACATCAAAGTGCAACAAATACAGATGAGCTAGTTTTGTTCATTGTTTCTACTGTTCTGGTACAAATGAAATACATATACATGTGGAAATGACACAATATGAATCATGTATTATACTTTTGGTGATTCTGCACATGAGATAGTCTTACATGTTCACTTAAAACTGGCATGCTCGCTATAAAGATAAATGGTGAAATTCTTGCTAATAATTAAATATTTTAATTTCTTTTAACTTTGAATGACATTAAATACCAAAATACCATGACAAATAGAGACGGGTGAAGAAAGAAAATATTTATATTTTAGTTTTTTTTTTTTTTTCTTTTAAGAGTCAGGATCTGACTTGGTCACCCAGGCTAGAGTGTGGTGGGGTGATCATAGCTCACTGCAGCCTTGATTTCCTGGGCTCAAGTGATCCTCCTGTCTTGGCCTCCCAAAGAGCTGGGATTACAGGCATGAACCACTGTGTCTGCCATTTAGGACTTCAATGGGACTTTTTTTGTTGTTTCTGTTTTTGGAAGAGGGATCCCTACATTTTAATTTCAAACTGGGCACTGAAAATTATGTAGCTGGGGCCCTGCCATCAATACTGAGTTCTCGCTCAAGTAAAATGTATTAGTGTTGTTTTGCATATCAAATATTGGCTGTGGAGGGCAGCCACAAACTGTATGGATTTTGTTTAACTACTCAGCTTCCTAACATAGGTCGAATAGTCACATAAACTTTTCCTGTTTTAAGTAAGGCCGTGTTTTTGATGTAAGGCATTAAGCAATCCATCAAACAATTATGGAACATTTACTATATGCTACTTGCTCATTATAAAAACTTTATAATTTAGTAGAAGGAACAAATATTTACATAGCAATGTCATATGTGCTATCTAAAATAGACATGAAAACACACAGGAGAGAGAATGATGTAATTGAGCCTGGCAGGACAATGGGAGTTGTCAAAACTTGACCGAACTGGCATTGTTTCAGCAACGTCGAAGAATGAAGAGTTTTTGCAGGTTGTTGGTGAATCAATGGAAGGTCATTCTAGGCCAAGGAATATTTTATTTTCATAATCAGATTTGCTGCAGTGTACTCTGCTTTTGAGCTGGATAATTTGTTGTTAGCATTCTTTCTGTTGAGTTTAAAATCATGAATACACTGACAGATGTTTTTAGTTTTTTTTTATTTTTTTATTTTTATTTTATTTTTATTTATTTTTTTTGAGACAGAGTCTCGCTCTGTCGCCCAGGCTGGAGTGCAGTGGCCGGATCTCAGCTCACTGCAAGCTCTGCCTCCCAGGTTTATGCCATTCTCCTACCTCAGCCTCCCGAGTAGCTGGGACTACAGGCGCCCACCACCTCGCCTGGCTAGTTTTTTGTATTTTTTAGTAAAGACGGGGTTTTACCATGTTAGCCAGGATGGTCTCGATCTCCTGACCTCGTGATCCATCCGTCTCGGCCTCCCAAAGTGCTGGGATTACAGGCTTGAGCCACCGTGCCGAGCCTAGTTTTTTTTTTTTAATAAAGTAGGACTAATTTTTGTGTTTGTGATGACATACATGGATATTTAAAATTTTGGGTGTTTTTTTTAACCATTATAGGGATATGAGGTGATATTTAAAATAATAATATGTATTTATACCATTATTTTACCGTTGTGGTTGTAGGTATTCAAAAAGGTGTTTTGCATTTTGAGCAATAGCCTGCCAGCTTTTCTGGTGTTACCAGTGGGAGAAGATGTATAAAAGTAACTGTGAGAAGATGTATAAAAGTTACTGTGGTGGTAGTGGGCAAAAAGAATCACACAGGAGTTTTGGAGAAATTCACTGAGAACTTGGTCCTACAAATAACACCAATAACAAAATGATGAATTTGGGGTTACAATGCAAGACCCATTTAGTATCTGGGATGCTTTTAAAATTTGATGTTATGATGACACTCCAATGTATTAACTGGGAGCAATATCCTGCGGGGATCAAAGAATACATCTGAAGTTTCTTTAAATCTATTCTAAGAGATGTTTGTAGTAGCTGCAAGGCTTTCATCAGACCCTGGGAGGTCTGATGTCATGGAGGTCACTGTTACTATTTTGACAACATGGAAAAGATAAGCACTGATCAGACAGATAAACATAGTTTATATTTTGTGCTGCTTTCTCCATTGCCTGTGATAGCAGCAGTATGGATGTCAAGGAAGGAATTATGGTAAGGGAGGTGGAAGAATTGATCAGGCATCTGGATGGCCAAAGGGAACACGTGCTGAGAGGAAGTTTAAGGCTCTCTTTTTCCACTGATTGCTTCCTCTTTCCTCATGTTCTCCTTTTCCATTAATTCAAATGGCCGTGAGCCCAGCCCTCCCTTCTCACTTGGCCGTAGAGTTGGAATCTGTGCTCACAATGGAGAAATGGGAAGTGCAAGTCCGGCTGGAGCAGGGTTGGCTGAAGGCTATAGTTAAACCATGTTTACTTATAAACCTGTCCATGTTGGAGGCCAAGGTATGTGCTTTGAGAGAGTGTTTTCCTCCGGAGATAAATGTCTTACTCCCATCCCGCCACTCTCAAAAGAGGCTTTTATAAATGATGTTCTCTCTCTTCTCTTTGTTTGGCTTTTAGCAGCAGGAAGCCAAGAAAAGACCCAACTCTGGTTTGAAGACCCTGGGGAAGAGTTGCAAAAATAACACCTGCAGGTGTGGAAGGCTGTTCAGTGACCCCCAGTGTGCAGAAGGCCATGAAGAAATTATGAGATTAGAGGATCGAGACAGTGACAGCAGCTGCCTTTCAGCAGCTTTCTCCTGTTGCCTCGAGAATAATTCAACTCTAGCAGACTTACTTAAGGCCTGGGAAAATAGTGCAAAGTGAAGAAAGGGCTAGAAATGGTTGTTGTTCTCCCTAGGGTGAGAGGAAGCATTTGAGCTTTCCCTAGGATATTGAGAAGTACATGGCTGAGCAAATCATAGCTGGAAAGTAGGAGAACATATTTCTGTACTTTGCATTTTTCTAGGAGAAAAAATGAATCTACCTAAACATTGAGAGCATCTTAGGTAATTTATGGGGAGCGTTAGCAAAGCCAGGAAAGCTCACAAACCAGACTAAACACCTCAAAGTTTTAAGAGTATGCAGAGAATACGATGAAGAAATAATAAATGAAGATTAATGGCTTACTTAAAAAGGATTAAAGCAACTTTCGGTTTAAAACTGCATGTAGCTAATAGTCCCTTACACAGACTTTTAATTTTCTGCTGAACCACCCAGATAAAGACCGAAACTCATAATTCCACCCAAACTGGAAATTTCAACCTCTTTCCACAATCTTGGCAATTAGAATAGTTGGAAACATATTTAAAAGTGTATTTGGTAAACTTTTCAAGAGCCCAACCACTGACTCACCTGGGCTCAGAAATGCCAAGTTCTTACCAACAGCAACAACAACAACAAAAAGGCAGAGGCCAATAGCAGCAGAGTTGTTGCCGTTGGAAATATCTAGAGTTTTTTTAATCTTTGTTATCTTTTCTCTTTTATCTCTCTTGAGCCTTTTACTTATACTACTTTAGGGACCACAACTCTGAATGCAAAAAATAAAATGAAACAAAAGCAAAACAAATTAGCAGGAGGAAGAAAGGAGGGAACAACTCAGAACAGAGAATTTGACCCTGGGAGAGTAGTAGCCCAGCGAACACCATTGTGAGGAGTGTGGTGAGGGAGACTCCTCGCTAGTATCTCATCTGTTGATAGCATCAGAGAGATAGCCTGGGAGGGCTGGAAAAGATCTCAGTCTACAAGAGTCTCAACTGGTAAAAGAAGGAATATCACTGAACTCATTTCATTTGGTATGTACCACTTCACATTTGACATCTTCCTTTTACTGGGAAATAATATTTAAAACATAAATTTGGGGCCTAGGTTTGCTTACTGGCTCCCCTTAGTAGAGAGAACCAGGAAAAAAAATATGTGCGTGGGCACATGCATGCATATATCAGGAATTGTGAGTTTACATTGATACCTCAAGTGCAAGCCTGTGGGGCTCCTTTCGGCCTTCTCTGACTTCACCTCGGTAACTCTGTTGTGAGAACTGGGACTTTCAATAACATGAAGATATTCATTCACTTGTTCGATACCTTTATAAGCCCAAAATAGTTTCAAAGTTTTCATATCCGCACCATTAAAAAAGGAAACCTACTAAGAATGTTCACTATTTATTTGCAGTTTTTAGTTTCTTTAAGGCTAAGAGTATATAGTCAAATTACAGTGTTCAAAAAGTACTTGGGTAGGTTCTGTTCCCTCATACATTTAAAATGCAGATGTGTCTGTTTCTTTGTGCATTCAGTTTTAGGATTCCCCCCATTCTTGTTGGTTTAAATTTATTGTCTATGTGAAATACTGAAGTTATTCCAAGTGTTAAAATTATATACTTCATCCCTTTTCCCTTCTACTCATCTAATTCTCCGTAGGTGATTAATTTCATTAGTTTCTGATTCAGATTTTCTGTGTTTCTATTTGCAAAAAGAAGCAGATATATTTATGATTTTTATATAAAAGTTATACTATATTTAATATTTTGTACTTTTAACAATATATCCTGGAAGCTACTTCACATCCATGAACAGGTGTGTCTCCAAAGGCACAGATAATGTCAATATTGGATTTGTAACAGAAAAAAGTAAGAGTCATGAATAACAATATCATAAAGTCACAATCTTCCTGCTTGAAATTAAGGGAAATCTGATTATATAACTAGGGTCATCAAGAATGATCAACATGAAGACCCAAGGTGGCAAACCTTCTAAAATTAAAGGAAAAAGAAAGAATTCTGTGGTTATATGGACAGATGATAAAAGGTCACCTTTATGAGAGGAGAATCAGGCTGGTTCTAAAGCATCCTTCAGTGACAGAAGACAATAATGCAAGGTCTATGGATTTTGGAAGGGGAATACCCAGTTAATATATCATCTGTTTATAAATGTAACAGATTTTCAAATATGCAAGAACCCATGGACTACAATACACAAAAAATGCCTTTGAAACTACTACTTGTAAGTAAAATCAAATCAACCAAAAGAAGAATAATCAAAACAAAGAACATAGCAATGGAGGAGCTGTTCAATCAAAAGACTAGTATTGAACCTATTTAAATGTAGAACTAATATTATGTTTGGAGTTATTGTTATGCAGCAAAATTTAAATGTTATAAATATTGAAAGAAATGCATACATAAAACATAATATTTGTATAATTATAATGGACTAAGCTAAAGTCTCATTTTGATTTTTTTTTTTACTTTTAAAAAAGTAAAAGTTAATTCCTGTTTACTTTTAAAGAAATGGTGAAAAGAAATAGAAGCATGAAGATAAAATCTAATAACAGACCATACGCTTTCTAAATTTGGGGTGGAAAGAGTAAGAGAAAAGAAGATATATACCAGAGAGCAGATAATCAAATTATGGGAAACTGTAAGAAAAAATAAAAGGCCCAATTAAGCCAACCTTGCTGTCACAACAGTGATGAATGGGATAAGATAGTTTTTATCAACCAAACATTTTATCACAAGAAAAATCAAACTGAAAAGATCATTCCGTATCATCACCAAATAGCAATATACATAGAAGTTACAAACAAAAAATTCTAAATATTTTATAATTTCTAAAATCTGCCCTATTTAATTACATTTGGATCAAAGAGTACATTAAAAAAAACTAACTAAGAAAATCGTAATAAAAATACAACTTTAAGGACCTATGGCATGCGGATAAATCTTTGATTAGAGAAAAGTACAAAACTTTTAATATTCATCTTACTAAAGAAAAAAGACTTATAAAATAAGTAAATTACATTCTATATATTCTACATGAGAAATTAGAAAAGGAACAACAAATTAAGCCAAATGAAACAGAAGGAAGGAAATAAACTAGAAGCAGAAAATAATTTTTAAAAGTGAGGAAAAATTTAATATAAAAAAATTGATCCATGAAAAGATTCTTTAAGGGGAAAAGCCAATAAACTAGATAATTCATTTACTGGCTTAATAAAAAACCACAGAAAACAGAAAATAGTAAATGAAAAAGAAAATTAAAAAAATTATGTAACTCTATTAAAATACATTTGGGATCCTGGAATGGATAATTTCCTGGAGAAATAGGAATTACCAAATTGTGAAAAGGGGAAACGTAAACAAGACAATAATCATGGAAAAAATGGATAGAATTAGAAAAAATATTTGTTCCCAAACACCATGGACCTGGAGCATTTAACAAATGAAGCATCCAACATGGTCCTGGAGCATTTAACAAATGGATCCTTCCAAGCCTGTTAATATTATTGTTCTTTGTAGGTATATTTGTCGGGTCAGGCAGCCATACAAAATATCATAGACCAGTGGCTTAAATAACAGACATTTATTTTCTTATAGTTCTGGAGGCTGGAAGTCCAAGATCAAGGCCATCGGGGAGGTCTCTTTGCATGGCTTACAGGAACCCACCTTTTTGCTGTGTCCTCACAGGCAGAGACCTCTGGCAGTGTCTCTTTCTCTCCTTATAAGGTTACTAGTGCCGTCATGAGGGTCCTGCCTCAGGACCTCATTTAAACCTAATTATCTCGCAAAATCCCTATCTCCAAATATCATTGCATTGGGAGTTCGGGTTTCAATGTACAAATTTTAGGAGGGCACAATTCAGCCCATAGCAGGAGGTTAGGAGGAAGAAAAGGTTTTAGGTTAGATGTTCAAGGATTGTAAGGGAGGATGCTGAGCAAACGCCAAGAGCTTAAACATCATGAAGTGTTGTTAAGGGACAGCGACTAGATCAAGTCTTGTTGTCAACTACATGAATAATAATATGAATATTCATTATATGAATCTATGCAGTTTGGGTTATGTGGGAAACCACATCTGTTAGATATTGGACATGGGAAAGGTCTTGGGATGGGCAGCTGTCTTCAGCTGCAGGCAATCCCTGAAGAGGGACTCCGCTGAGGGCTGTCTGCTGCCGCCACTTTCGGCAGCTGAGAAAGGAATGCTTGAATGCCACAGCGAAGAGGACTCCACAATACCCACTGCAGTCCGTAGCTTATACTGCTTGGATCAATTTTTTTTTTTTTGCTAAAAGTTCTGTAATGCTCCTGGAAGATTCTGGTGGACTTCTTTCTTGAAGTAGCAAAAGGGGAGTTAATGTGATAAATTAGAGTCCTTTTCATTGTCATCGATATTTATCATTTTCTTTTCCTACTATCTAGTCTAGAATCATCAGGACTTCTGAAGTCTAGATGGCTTACCTGGGAAATGGGGAGGTTGACTCAAGTCCTCTTTTTTCATGGGTCTGAGTCCCATTTACCATTAAAATTGGGGAGTGGAATACCTGGCAACAAACACACAAGTAGTCACTTTATTTCAAAACAAATGCTTCCCTGTCCCTATTATGTAACAGAAGCCCTACCCCCTCCTGGCCGTCAGAGTCAATTACCCCTGTCAAAATGATGGTGATTCCTTTATTTGCCTTCTTTTCTTTTGGCACCTGGTGTGACTAGATGACAGCCATAGTTTAAAATTTAATGGGATTTTTACTCTGCTTCCTTGTGGATATATATTCCTTCTCTGGCAGCCAAAACTATTAAATACACAGATCTTAGAGTCGTAGGCACAGTATGCACAGATTCCCTGAGTAGGTCACTGGGAGTAGTCATATTTTGCTGTTAGGGTCATGCTACAATTGTTGATTTAGAGCAGTGGTTCTCAGCTGATGGTGATTTTGTCTTCTTAAGGGATATATGGCAATATCTGGATACATTTTGTGTGCCACAAGTTGGGGAGGGGGATTACTATGGGCATTTAGTGGATAGAGCCAGGGATGCTGATTAACATTTCACAACACAAAGGACAGCACAACAAAGACTTACCCAGCTTAAAATGCCAATCCTGCCAGGGTTGATTTAAATGATGGAGCCTCACCTTTGCAGGGTATCATCTCCAAACCAGCACTTAAGCCATGCCGTCAGCAGGTTGTGATAGGAGAAGCTTCTAGGTAGTGAAGTATATGATAAACTTGATGAATTATGTGATCTTGTGTGCGCGATCACACCCTCTTGTCTATAAAATAGGTCCCCTGATCCCATATGACATTATTCAGTATCCTGAGCTAATGGATCAAACATGCGCCACGTCCATTATGGTGGTGTTGACTGAGGTACTACAGGGAGTAAAAGTAAACTCATGTCAAGTTTGTGTTAGTTCTAGTTAAAAATGAATCACTTCATTTTCTAGGGTTAAAGGCATCCAGTGAATTTAATTGACCGCCACTGTTTAAGGAGCTCACTTTTTATCTTTGTTACTGGCAGGTTGGGCTTTCAGGAACAGCAGTAACTCCATCAGATTTGTTAAATTGATAGCACTAGGGTGGAAAATGGCAACAGCTGTCTGAAGTCAACTAGCCAAGCATTCAGTCTAACTAGTTCTTTAATGTCTATTCAGTACCATGTGATACAAAGTTCTTCACATATCTTCATTTACAGATTCATGCACTTGCCTCTTCCCAGATCTCCATGTGCTCTATCTTTAGCTCTTTCTCCTTCCAGGCTCCTGATCAACCAGCTGTGCCATTCATTATTGCCTTTGCTTTTATTTTTTATAATATCCCAGGTCATTTCTCTTTTCCCACAAATTCAATGATTGGTTGCACTGCCCAAAGCTCTGCACATTAGAAGGATTCCCCTCACGACTGACTTTCAGCAACATCCCTGAATGAGGCTAAAATGCAGTTTTTGTTTGTTTTCAGTTTGGATCCACATGCTGACCCAACTAATCCACGTCCCAAGCTTAGACTTTCTACTTCTCCTTCAACTATTTTTAAGGAAGCCCCAGGACAAGGGATGCAGAGTCTCAGTTATGATGGATGACAAGAGAACTGGCCATCTGTTTGTGCAGTTTACTTTTGCCGTTTGCCCTACTCATGCCTAACTCTGGATACACCAATTCCATCTTATAATTGCTTTTGCGCTCACCTGATCTCGTGTCTTGGTGAGTCTGAATCCTGAGCGTGATGGGCAGTCTGAATACAGTCACTTGAAGCTGTCCTGTGGCCAGCCTCCTAATCATCCTAGAGTTCTTTCTTTTCTTTCTTTCTTTCTTTCTTTTTTTTTTTTTTGAGAAGGGTCTCACTCTGTCACCCAGGTTGGAATGCGGTGGCATGATCACAGCTCACTGCAGCCTCGACCTCCCAAGCTCAAGCGATCCTCCTGCCTCACTAGATTTCTTTTGATTGTGCAGATTGACTAACACTTCAGTTTGTTGCCCACTAATCTTGCCCTTAGGGATGTCATGCTTTATTACTCATTCTATACCTCTCCTTAGATTAGACCCCACTTGCGGGCATCCAAGCTTGCTGCTCACTACAGTAAACATGCTGCCTTGCTTCTGACAATTGAGTGCTGCTCTCTGGCCTCTATTACTTTGGTAATCCTGTAACACCCTATTGCTAATCAGGAAGTCAAGTTCTGTAACAGCCGCAGCCTTGGCCTATAAAGCACAGCTACCAATGAGCTTTTCAGTGCCACTGGTGTCCCCTCACCTGCACATTTCTTCTTTTTTTTTTTTTTTTTGAGACAGTCTCACTCTTGTTGCCTAGGCTGGAGTGCAATGGCGCGATCTCAGCTCACCACAACCTCCGCCTCCTGGGTTCAAGCTATTCTCCTGCCTCAGCCTCCCGAGTAGCTAGGAATACAGGCATGCATGTGCCACCTCACCTGGCTAATTGTGTATTTTTAGTAGAGATAAGGTTTCTCCATGTTGGTTAGGCTGGTCTAGAACTCCCAACCTCAGGTCATCTGCCCACCACGGCCTCCCAAAGTGCTGGGATTACAGGTGTGAGCCACCATGCCCGGCCTACATTTCTTATTGCTTTTGTAAGTAAAACCTCCTCTGAGTCTGCCCAGGAAACATGGTGATCAGGTGGGTATTCTGACCTGAAGTATCATTTCCAGTCTAGCAAGCCCACTTCTCTTCTTTCATCACCTGCCGTGGCAGCTTTGGCATTTCTGTTTCACTCAGTGCAGGCTCCTGCTTTTGCCAGGCTATTAAAAGCAGCATGTTATCATCTGCTTGTGTCATTTTGGCCAGAGTTTTAAACCCTGTGTCACATGACAGGGTTCTTATATTCATAAACTCCTGCTGACTGTGATGGTTAATTTGGTGTGTCAATTGGACTGGGCTGCAGGGTGCCCACACATTTGGTCAAACATTATTCTGGGTTTGTCTGTAAGGGTGATCCTGGATGAGAAGTAATAATACCCTATTTGTCTTATAAAAACATGAGAATAAAAAAACAAATTTTATTAAAATACTCCAAGGAACTAAGATATGGTACCTAAGTAAATCAGACAATCAGTATTTTCATGCTATTTCAACCATGCTAATGATTATTGAACTGGATTCCTAATAAAGGTGGATGGCTGTGAACATAGTCCCGGGGATAGTATTTAAATGCAGTGAATATGTCTGAACAGACAAATGCCATTCCCATGTGTACGCATATGACTTACCTTCAGTGCTGATGACGTTCTCTATTCTATCCTCATATTTACATCTTACCTTTCTCTTCTAGTCTACCTTCGTCATCTAGCCTATTGATTTCTTTCTTTTTTTAGGAATTGACATTTTTCTTTCCCCATTTATCCTTTCTATTTCAAAGGATATATATTTTATTTCCACTTAAGTTTAGGGCTAGAGGTTTCTTATTTGTCTTTGAGTGTTACAGTTGCTTTTATTTGCTATTTGCTTTTTCACAGCAGGGCTTCTGTCTCCTTTCTTTCTTTTTTTTTTTTTTTGAGACGGAATCTTGCTCTGTCGCCCAGGCTGGAGTGCAGTGCCACGATCTCGGCTCACGGCAAGCTCTGCCTCCTGGGTTCACGCCATTCTCCAGTCTCAGCCTCCTGAGTAGCTGGGACTACAAGCACCCGCCACCACGCCCGGCTAATTTTTTGTGTTTTTAGTAGAGACGGGGTTTCACTGTGTTAGCCAGGATGGTCTCGATCTCCTGACCTTGTAATCCACCTGCCTGGGCCTCCCAGAGAGCTGTGATTACAGGTGTGAGCCACCGCGCCCAGCCGGGGCTTCTCTCTTAACCTCCACAACATTATGGTTAGAAATGACTTTCTCTCTTTCTTTTTTATTAACTTATTTTAAATATCTGTTTTGCAGTATTCTTTTGATGTATTCTGAGGAAGAAAACACGAGTGATTTGTTTGTTTGTTTCTAGTTGTAAGAAAAGTCAATTGGATTGTGGCAATGTGTTCTGGTGACTAACTTAAAACACCCTTTTGCTGACAGAATGTCACCCAAAATATACTTTAGTGCTGCAAGACATGTGTGTGCATAGTGTTGTGTCTAGGTGACTCGTTCATCTACAGAACTTTAAATAAGTGACACTATATGCAAGATAGTGGAGAATTCGAGGAAGTGTTTGGGTCAGAGGTTGTCAAGACCACCCCTGGATTTGGTGGTTTGCTGGAAGCACTCACAGGACTCCAACGTCAGTATATTAACAGTCATAGTTTATTACAGTGAAAGGACACAGAGCAAAGTCAGTAAAGTGAAAAGACACATAGGAGAAGTCCAGAGGAAAACAGGCCTCAAGTGTGACGTGTATTCATATAAAGTACACTATAGCATGCAACTGCTATGTTTTATATGTTATGGACAGGAACCTTTTAAGGCATGTGGCACCAAGGTTTGCATTTACACAGTCATCTGTCTGCCAGCAGTTGCATACTGCATGATTTGATGGCTCAGCAGAGAATAATTCCTAGAAATTTCTTCCCAAATGATACCTCATGTAATAGATGTAACCTGAAAAATAAAAATCAAAAGATACTGGCATATGACTAGAGTTCCTTTCAGTTGTTAACCACTGTTCCTGCTCATCCATCACATCTGACCAGAATGGAATCTACTGTGATGCCACTCAGGTTTGCAGGTTTCCATTCTGCATTGTCAGGTTGCAAAGGAGTTGGTGGTCTTGGCAAACATGTGGCTTTACTCTTTCCAATATTTGGTCTCATTGTGCTAAGAGACAATATTATTCTCTTCCGCTGAGCCTCTCTCAAGGCAACCATGTAATATCATATTTTCCTTATTGCATAAGCCATTTTTTTCATTTTTTTTTTTTTACCTTTAACTATTGTTTCTCTGTCTCTCAACTGTTCGCAGATTTTAACTCAACCCATTCCACCTTTGGAAGGGACGCCCAGATTGCCAGCAACAGTATGAGCCTAACCACTGCTTTACCTTCAGTCCCTTCCTGTTCTTGTAGGCCCGGGTACCCAGATACAGAACCAGTGAGATAACTCAGCCACGAAGCAATATAGCTGTAGTCACTGATGACCCCAATTTTTTCAGATGGGATGAAGGCACAATCCATCCCATCATACCCTTAGGATTTCTGGCAAAATGGTTTAAAGATACAGTCTCAGTTTCTTGCTTAAGTATCGTTCCTATTTCTGGCACCTGGATTTGTAGCAGTCTTCCCAGAACTACTGCATCAGGTAGGAAAAAAGAAAGTTGAATGGAAGTGTGAAGAATTGTATAGTAAAACAGTATCCTTTTCCACCCTCTCTTCCTGAGATCCCAGACAAAAGTGGAGGAGTGTATCCAGTGGAGACCCAGCCTGGCCCCACTCATGTTGAGTGTGAGCGGGCACTCTTTGAAGACATGTAAGAAAACCCTTCAGCTTTTATCACCCTCGTTTTGATAAAAATGTTCCATTTGCTTGTTCAAATTTTCTATCAGACCACTGCTCTGAGGATCATAAACATCAGAATCTATTTAATATGATGTTGCTTCTCCCATTATTAGAACTTATGTGTTATATAATAAAATTGTGTTCTTTTATATGAAAAAATATAACTCCAAGGTCTAAAGTGATACAATATTTTTGCTCCTGTTCTTTTGCAGTGTTTTGAGCTTTTGCATCTGCCACTGAGTATGCAAATTCCAGGCCAGAGATGGCATCGATTCTTGTCGGCAGGCAGCAGTCTGATATAGCACTAGCTGTGAGTGGGGTCTTCCCCCAGGGAATTCTGCCACATAGCTATTCTCAATATGTTACTTTCAGAGCTTTTTTCCTGGAGCTAGATAAATGTATGATAAAGTTTATTTGGAAGAACAAACAAACATGAGTAAATAGAAAAGCCTTAAAAATAAAGAGTAATGGAGGAGTCACTCATTAAATATAAAAACACATTTTAAAATCTCAATAACTAAAACAGGGTGGTATTGGCATGTGATGAAGCAGTCAGGTCCATGGAACCTGTTTGTCAGTTCTTGAGTCATCTTTGATAACATATATTTTGCTAAAAATTTTTGTAATTTAGCTCAATTAAAAATTACTGTTATATTGCTTCTGGCATTTTGGTTTTGATTTTAATAATAATGAAAAATATTATTTGAATGATAGAAAATCTAGAAATAGACAAAATTCCATCTATGAAAATTTACAACAACCAAAAGCAGCATCTTAAATAAGTGGGAAAAGGGGAAAAGGGTGACTTTTTTTTTTTTTTTTTGAGATGGAGTCTCACTCTGTTGCCCAGGCTGGAGTGTAGTGGCATGATCTCAGCTCATTGCAACCTCGGCCTCCCAGGCTCAAGTAATTCTCCTGCCTCAGCCTCCCGAGCAGCTGGGATTACAGGCACCTGCCACCAAGCCTGGCTAATTTTTGTATTTTTAGTAGAAACAGGGTTTTATCATGTTGTTCAGGCTGGTCTTGAACTCCTGACCTCAGGTGATCTGCACTCCTTGGCCTCCCAAAATGCTGGAATTAGAAGTGTGAGCCACCGTGCCTGGCCTGACTTTTTAATCAGTAGTTGTTGCGGGATAACATGATAGGTAGAAAAACACAAATTAGTGTCATTTCCCACACTAAGAAAATTCTTAAATGTTAAATATTTAAAAATAAAAATGAAGTGTTATAAGAACTAGATGAAAACATGAATGGATTCTTTTTCTTTTTTTGAGACAGAGTCTCGCTCTGTGGCCCAGGGCTGGAGTGCAGTGGCGCGATCTCGGCTCACTGCAATCTCTGCCTCCCCGGTTCAAGCGATTCTCCTGCCTCAGACTCCTGAGTAGCTGGGATTACAGGCACCTGCCACCGTGCTCAACTAATTTTTGTATTTTTAGTAGAGATGGGTTTCACCATGTTGGCCAGGCTGATCTTGAATTCCTGACCTCAGGTGATCCGCCTGCCTTGGCCTCCCAAAGTCCTGGGATTACAGGCGTGAGCCACCACGCCCAGCCTCAATTTCTTTTTTTTTTTTTTTTTTTTTTTTTTTTGAGACAGAGTCTCGCTCTGTCGCCCAGGCTGGAGTGCAGTGGCCGGATCTCAGCTCACTGCAAGCTCCGCCTCCCGGGTTTATGCCATTCTCCTGCCTCAGCCTCCCGAGTAGCTGGGACTACAGGCGCCCGCCGCTTCGCCCGGCTATTTTGTATTTTTAGTAGAGACGGGGTTTCACCATGTTAGCCAGGATGGTCTTGATCTCCTGACCTCGTGATCCGCCCGTCTCGGCCTCCCAAAGTGCTGGGATTACAGGCTTGAGCCACCGCGCCCGGCCTCAATTTCTTTAATGAATTTACTCTGCCCCTGTTTTTCAGTTCTTGAGTCATCTTTGATAACATATATTTTGTTAAAAATTTTTGTAATTTAGCTCAATTAAAAATTACTGTTATATTGCTTCTGGCATTTTGGTTTTGATTTTAATAATAATGAAAAATATTATTTGAATGCTTATTATGTCATGTTCACTGTTCAAAGTATTGCATATGTATTGCCTAATGCAATACATCTATGCAGTAGGTTCAAGTATTGTCTCCTTTTTGCATATGAGAAAGCTGAAGCTCAGAGTGGTTGTGTAACTTGTCCACTATTACCCAACTGGCTGGTGGCAGAGCTCAGGTTTAATCCAGACAACAGCCCAAAGCATGTGCTATTACTCACAGTCCTGTATTGTCTCTTTTGTGTATGTCATCATGTACCGTTTCTAACATGATTTACTTATTTCTCTTGCTAATTTTGTGAGGGGTTAGGTTTTTTAACAGACTTTATTTTTTATAGTAGTTTTAGGTTGACAGCAAAATTGAGAAAAGGTACTGGAATTTCTCACATGCTTCCCACCTCCACACATGCACAACCTCTTCCACTGTCAACATCTGACACCAGAGTGGTACATTTGTTACAACTGGTGAGGCTATATTGACACATCATTATTACCCGAAGCTCATTATTATATGAGGGTTTACTCTTGGTGTTGTATATTTGGTGGGTTTGGACAAATGTGTAGTGACATGTATCCACCATTATAGTATCAAAATAGTGCCATTAGCATAAATTTCTCTGTGCTCTGCCTGTTCGTTCCTTTCTCACCACTAACCTCGGCCAACCACTGGCCTTTTTACTATATGTATAATTTTGCTTTTTCCAGAGTGTCACATAGCTGGTATTATATGGTAGGTAACATTTTCAGATTGGCTACTTGCACTAAGCAATATGCATTTAAGGTATCTCTATGTCTTTTTACGGCTTTATTGCTCATTTTCTTGAGGACCAAATAACATTCCATTTTTGAATGTAGCACAATTTATCCATTCACTTATTAAAGCAAATCTTGGTCGCTTCCAAGTTTTGACAATTATGAATTAAACTGCTATAAACATCTGCATGCAGATTTTTGTGTGGACAGAGGCTAGCTTTTTAATTATAACTTTTTAAGATATAATTCACACATCATACAGTTCACCATTTAAAGTGTACAATTCAATGGTTTTTAGTATATTCACAGAGTTGAGCAACTATCACCACAATCAATTTTAGAGAAATTTCATCACCGCCCAAGGAAACCGCACACCCGTGAGCAGTCACTCCCCGTTAACTCCCAATCTCCCCAGCCCTTGGTAACCACCAATCTATTTTTTCATCTCTCTGGATGAACCGATTTTGGAAATTTCTTAGAATTATACAACATGTGGTTGTGACTGGCTTCTTAGCATAGTGTTTTCAAGACTCATCTATGTTGTAGCATGTATCAGTATTCCGTTTTGGTTTATTCATTTTTATTTATTTATTTTTTTGAGATGGAGTCTCACTCTGTTGCCCAGTCTGGAGTGCAGTGGTGCAATCTCGGCTCACTGCAAGCTCCGCCTCCCGGGTTCACACCATTCTCCTGCCTCAGCTTCCTGAGTAACTGAGACTACAGGCGCCCACCACCACGCCCGGCTAATTTTTTGTATTTTTAGTAGAGACGGGGTTTTACTGTGTTAGCCAGGATGGTCTCGATCTCCTGACCTCCTGATCCGCCCTCCTCTGCCTCCCAAAGTGCTGACCATTTTGTTTTATCACTGAATAATATTTCATGTATGGACTCCATATTTTATGTATCCATTTATCAGTGAGTGAACATTTGGGTTGTTTCCACTTTTTGGCTATTATGAATAATACTGCTGTGAATATTCGTGTACAAGTTTTCGTTCAGGTGTATATTTTCATTTTTCTTGAGTATATACCCAGGAGTAGAATTACTGGGTCGTGTGGTCACTATGTAACATTTTGAGGAAATTGTCCAACTGGTTTCAAAGTAGAATTACTGGGTTACTATGTAACATTCTGAGGGAATTGTCCAACTGGTTTCTAAAGTCACTGCCATTTTCGAATCTTACCAGCTTGTACAAGAGCTCCATCTTTTTCACATTCTCAGTAATGCTTGCTATTGTCTTTATTATTTTAGCCATCTCAATGGGTATAAAGTGGTATACCATTGTGGTTTTGATTTGCATTTGCTTTGCTAACTCATGATGTTGAATATTTTTTTCATGTACTTTTTGACCATTTGTCTGTCTTCTTTGAAGAAAAGTGTTTTCAGATTCTTTGCCTATTTTTACTTGATACTTTTTATTATTGACTTGTAGAATTTCTTATATATTCTAGATTTAAGCCTTTTATTATGATTTGCCAAAGTTTTCCCGATTTTATGAGTTGCCTTTTAAATTTCTTGATGGTGTCCTTTAAAGAATAAAAGGTTTTTGTTTGACAATGTCCAATTATTCTATGTTTTCTTATGTCAGTTTATTCTGACATATCCGTGGAAGTTTTTATTTCAATAATAATGTTTTCGTGAAGATGCTTTCTCAGGTTATTTATTCCTTTCTTATATTTTTCCTAATTTTTTTTCCATCTATCTCTTTGTCTACCTATATGTCTTTACAATTAGTTTCCTATTGTTAGTTTATTTTAGGTAGGTAAGGGTATTTGCTTTTCCGTTTTATGCATCAGTTGATGTTCCCTTCATGGTGCTTCCATGACAGTTTGTAATTTTTTATTGATAACTCTTCTGCAGATGGGGTAACAAGTCTGATGGAACCCTATGGGCTCTGAGATGTGAATGGGTTTCTCCGGAGAATGCTAGGTCATATTTTTGTTAGTACTATAGGCATTCCAAAGGCTCTGGACAAAGTGTTATGTGAATGTTAGAGCTTGTGTTTTATAGAACAAATGAGTATTGTAAATTCAAACTCCATTTCCAAGCTAAAAGAAATAGACTTTAGGTTTGATTAATCCCTGATGATTTTTTTCCTCATTCAATTCCTAAAATAAAGGGAAAGCTTCTTTGCTGCTGCTTTAGGCTAATGGTTAGGGAAGTTTTTTTGCAACTCTCCCCTTACATCATATTTATAGATTGGATGTAATTTGTAGATATAACTTTCTTTGTTAGAAATGGAAACTAGGCCGGGCGCGGTGGCTCAAGCCTGTAATCCCAGCACTTTGGGAGGCCGAGACGGGCGGATCACGAGGTCAGCAGATCGAGACCATCCTGGCTAACACTGTGAAACCCCGTCTCTACTAAAAAAAAATACAAAAAACTAGCCGGGCGAGGTGGCGGGCGCCTGTAGTCCCAGCTACTCGGGAGGCTGAGGCAGGAGAATGGCGAGAACCCGGAAGGCGGAGCTTGCAGTGAGCTGAGATCCGGCCACTGCACTCCAGCCCGGGCGACAGAGCGAGACTCCACCTCAAAAAAAAAAAAGAAATGGAAACTAAAGGGATACAGATCTTGCCAGATTCTTGTTGGTTAACCTGCCTCTCCCTCAGGAATTCAGGAATTTCAGTCACACTTTTGAAAATCTGGCTCAGTACATTTTTTTTCCCCACACCAATTCCACTTTCTGTTTTTACTATTCTATTTAAGATATTTACAGTCTGGGCCGGGCGCGGTGGCTCAAGCCTGTAATCCCAGCACTTTGGGAGGCCGAGACGGGCGGATCACGAGGTCAGGAGATCGAGACCATCCTGGCTAATACGGTGAAACCCCGTTTCTACTAAAAAATACAAAAAACTAGCCGGGCGACGAGGCGGGCGCCTGTAGTCCCAGCTACTCGGGAGGCTGAGACAGGAGAATGGCGTGAACCCGGGAGGCGGAGCTTGCAGTGAGCTGAGAGCCGGCCACTGCACTCCAGCCTGGGCGGCAGAGCAAGACTCCGTCTCAAAAAAAAAAAAAAAAAAAAAAAAAAAAAAAAGATATTTACAGTCTGCCTAGTTCTGGAATTATCTACATGGAGTCATTAGTTCTTGCCCTGTGTCCTTCTACAGCAGAGCTGCCACCATGTGACATCAATTCCAGCTTTAAATGTCTCCCTTACTTCTCCAATCAACTCTAACCTCATTGTCACTGTGCCCGTTTACACCCTCATTATTTTTTACCAGGACTATTGCAGTGTCTTTCTAAGTGATTTCTCTATATCCACATTTCCCCTCAGACTATCTTCCGATGTTATTTAACACAGAGATTTGATCATGTGATCAACTTACTTCAAAAGCGTTGGCAGCTTCCCGTTGCCTAAAGATAGAAGTGGATATACATTTTATTTTTCCAACTTCTTCCCTTCCTATTGTTCACTACATTACTTATCTTGCAGCCAAACCAATCTATTGAATTTCCCCAGGATACCCCATTTGTAATCACACCTCTTTGTTTTTCCTCTGCCAGAATTACTGTCTCCAGTCCACAGGTAGTTTCTACTATTTATTTAAGGTCCAAATCAAGGGCCATTGCCTCTGTATATCTTCCCTATCACGTAATGGAAGTTCATCACTTTCTTATTTATGTTACCATTTACTTTTTGCATACCTCTGTTTCAGTAGTATCTATACAAACTTTTCCATGACTGTTTTGCCTTTTAGAATATGACCTCCTGCAGGGCAGTAGCCATTTTTTGTTCATCTTTGTCATCTCTCTCTGCCTGGCTGGCGTGTTGCTTAGAGCATAACAGAGGCTCAATAATGTTCTTTAAATATATTAACGAAATAATAAAGCTATATTATTACATCAAATTAGCAACAGGAAAATGTTTTCAATTTTAGACAATATTTGTCTTCTCATCTAGTACCTACTACGGTGCAGACAAATAATTCAGTGGGGGACCTAATTCTAAATGATACCTGCTGATATGGAAGCAAAATTAGAATCTTTGAATCTTGTTATCCTCTTCCTTAAAATATGACTAGGAATTCATGGTTTTCAGTTGCTATGGAACCAGATAAGCAAATATAACCAGTAAATTATTTGTGTTAACTAATATTGGTAGGGATTTTTAAAAATGCTGTTGTAAATCTTCTTACTTCAATTACAATATATGCTCACAATAATACATTTAGAACACATGGACAAAATTTTATGTATAATATTACCCTTTGTGAGACAAACAATAATTTTGAACACATTTATGTAATATTGGTAACAAAACTGAAGCCAGAGGGTATATTCCGTTTTATATTTTTGCTATTTAAAATAATATATTAAAATAATCTATTATTTTGGATGCATTCAACTGTAAGTAGCAGAAAGTTTTAAGTCAAATGGGCCGAGCAGTAAATAAATCTATTTTCTCTCATCACTGATAAAGGTTAAGAGATGACTCTGGTTGGCTTATATTGAGTGTGATCTCTCTGGGGACAGCACAGAGGGTCACCTTTCTTGAGTTACATGAGGAGGAGGAGGGGTAGCTAGATTAACAAAATCAGCAACCTATTCCAAAGGAAGAGGGTGGGGGCGGAAGTATATTGACATTAGGTAACCTGCAGTGTTAATCACAGATTTTCCTCATTTTTTTTTTTTTAAGGAAGTGAATCCTATTTCATTTAAAATCACTTAGTTCTCTGATGTTGGATATTATTTGGATATTTTTCTTCAATATTTTAATATAAACAGCACAGCTGTGGAAAATCCTATAGCTAAATGATTGCGAAGATCATGTTTATATATGCAATTTCAGGTCTAAATTGAGCAACATATTAAAGCTTTGAAATATATTGAGGTGTTGCCCATGGGAAGGTCACTCATTTTTGCCAGCAGTATGTGAGAATAATTGTTCCTTTGACAATATTGAGCATGAAAAAAAAAAATCTTGGCCAGGACTTTTTACATTGTGTTGAGGAAAATCTATGCTCGTACAGAACCTGAATTAGGTCGTATGGGTAATGTCACAAGCTGATTTAGGCTACCAATGCTTCTTTAAGATTATTGATGTTGAATTTGTATCAAGCTATTGTTTTCTCAATCCAGGCTCTTTTAATTCTCCTTCATATTTTAACAATAGTTGCAAACGTTTCCTTAGGAGTAGCAAAGAAAACAGAACAAAAACAAACAAACAAACAAACAAAACTTAAGTGATTCATGCATAAGAAAATTTTGGAAAAGCCAAAGAGAATAGATTAGAAAGGATAGATTTTATTAGAATGAATCAACATTTTTTTAATAACTTTCCAAACATCCAATTATCTATAAGGGAGAATTGGGCCTGAATCAGTACGTATCTTGCTTTGTGACCAGCATGTGTGTGTGTGCGTATATATATGTGTGTGTGTGTATGTGTGTGTATATATATGTGTGTGTGTTTATATATATATGTATGGAGTCATTAGTTCTTGCCCTGTGTCCTTCTACAGCAGAGCTGCCACCATGTGACATCAATTCCAGCTTTAAATGTCTCCCTTACTTCTCCAATCAACTCTAACCTCATTGTGTGAGGTTACACACGCTGGTCACAAAGCAAGATATATATATGTATATATGTGTATATATATACACACACATATGCTGGTCATATGTATATATACGTATATATGTGTGTGTGTATCTCCTCAGGAATCCATTTAGCTCCTACGTTACTAAGACCAATTGGCTGGTAGACTGGGAGGCCTGTGAAAGCTGTGGGTAAATTAATACCAGAGCTAGTGCCTATGAACCATGCCTGGCTGCTCTTGAAATCCTTTGGAAGCCTGAATTATTATTATGTAATAGGTTATATATTAATATACAACATATTATATATTTATTATATATTATACATATGTAAAATAATTATACATATATACACTTATTAAGACTTTTTTCCTTGATCAGTGTTCTGTTGTTTAAAGGTTCTATTATTTCAAGTAGGTTGATAATTCCTAGGCCAGGTATTAAGTTCATGTGAGACAAGTGCTTTTCACTCTTTGCAAAAGTTGTGAAGACATTTAGATATGATCGTGGTGATAATTTTGTTTTTTTTTTCCCTCTTAGGTTTTTTATTAATTTAGATATAATTCACCATTTAAAAGTATACAACTAAGTGATTTTTTTTTTAGAAACATGTTAACAACTTGTATTTCTAAGTGGATGGTGTACAAAAGAGTGATTGGCCATATATTTTTTACTTTTTCTGTGGGTTTGAAATTTTTTTTTTTTTACATTTTAAGTTCTGGGATACATGTGCAGAACGTGCAGGTTTGTTACATAGGTATACACATGCCATAGTGGTTTGCTGCACCCATCAACTCATCATCTACATTAGGTATTTCTCCTAATGCTATCCTTCCACTAGCCCCCCATTCACTGACAGGTCTCAGTGTGTGAGGTTGCTCTCCCTGTGGCCATGTGTTCTCATTGTTCAGTTCCCACTTATGAGTGAGAACATGTGGTGTTTGGTTTTCTGTTCCTGTGTTAGTTTGCTGAGAACGATGGTTTCCAGCTTCATCCATGTCCCTGCAAAGGACATGAACTCATCCTTTCTTATGACTATATAGTATTCCATGGTATATATGTGCCACATTTTCTTTACCCAGTCTATCATTGATGGGCATTTGGGTTGGTTCCAAGTCTTTGCTATTGTGAATAGTGCTGCAATAAACATACATGTGCATGTGTCTTTATAGTAAAATGATTTATAATCCTTTGGATATATACCCAGTAATGGGATTCCTGGGTCAAATGGTATTTCTAGTTCTAGGTCCTTGAGGAATCACCACACTGTCTTCCACAATGGTTGAACTAATTTACACTCCCACTAACAGTGTAAAAATGTTCCTTTTTCTCCACACCCTCTCCAGCATCTGTTGTTTCCTGACTTTTTAATGATCACCATTCTAACTGGCATGAGATGGTATCTCATTGTGGTTTTGATTTGCATTTCCCTAATGACCAGTGATGATGAGCTTTTTTTCACGTTTGTTGGCTGCATAAATGTCTTCTTTTGAGGTGTGTGTTTATATCCTTCACCCAATTTTGGATGGGGTTGTTGTTTCTTTTCTTGTAAATTTGTTTAAGTTCCTTGTAGATTCTGGATTTTAGCTCTTTGTCAGATAGGTTGCAAAACTTTTCTCCCATTCTGTAGGTTGCCTGTTCAGTCTGATGATAGTTTCTTTTGCTGTGCAGAAGCTCTTTAGTTTAATGAGATCCCATTTGTCAATTCTGGCTTTTGTTGCCGTTGCTTTTGGTGTTTTAGTTATGATGTCTTTGCCCATGCCTATGTCCTGAATGTTATTGCCTAGGTTTTCTTCTAGGGTTTTTATGGTTTTAGGTCTTACATTTAAGTCTTTAATCTATCTTGAGTTAATCTTTGTACAAGGTGTAGGGAAGGGGTCCAGTTTCAGTTTTCTGCAAACGGCTAGCCAGTTTTCCCAGCACCATTTCTTTTTATTACTCCAAGAGGTCATTCTGTTTTGGGAATGGGTGACTATGAGAGTAGGAACCACATTCCTTCTCAGGTCAATTTCCCAGCTTTATGTACACTTAGAGCATTTGTTGGCTTTCCTGACAAGTATTTGATATCATTAAATATAATAGATCCACACATTTGCGAGTGTTCCATTTTGGTTCTGTGTGTACAAGTTATTGTAATCCATAGCATAAAACACTCAGAAATCACACCTCTAATGGAAACGTGTTTAAAAGCATTGACAGTGCTCCTTCTCTTAGGTGGCTGCCACATGCTTTACTTCATCTTCAGAAAAAAAATGTGAACAGAATCTGCAACTTTAAAAATGCATTTGTAAACATTTTATAGTCTCTCTTTTTTTTTTTTCTTCTTTTCCTTTTAGTCCTCCACTTTTATTGTCTTTTCTCAACTCTCAATGAGACCTCAGGAATCCATTTAGCTTCTGCCCTACTAAGACCGATCGGCTGATAGACTGGGAGGCCCGTGAAAGCCACAGGTAAATTAATAGCAGAGCTAGTGCCTGCGAACCATGCCTGGCTGCTCTTGAAATCCTTCTGAAGCCTGAATTATTTGTATTAAGATAGGCCAGCACTCAGGCCCCTATGAGTCAATTCTTTGTAACAGTTGCCAATATTTTTATACCTGAGAGAGCAGCTTCATTCTTTATTATTGCTCAGGAATCAATACTCCCATTGCCCTCACAAAATGCTATACAAGCATTATTGGCATTTCACTTGGCAGTGAAGGGTATCAACATCAATCTCGCCAACTGCACACCTCGCTAACCCTGCTCCACTCTCCTGCGTCTATTTGTATTCCATCTGGGTTGTCCGCGGCTGCTCGATTTGAATGGGAATCCTTAGCGCGGCCCTGACACATTCTGTGATAAGGAAATGGAAAGGCATCATTTAGCCCTTCACAGTAACAGTCCCTCTCCCTGCTCGTCTACCCATTTTGTGCTTGGAGGGTTTGCAGTATTTAGTAAAATAGCATTTCCTACCATCCTGTGGTTTTCTAAAATTGCCATTTCAGAACTCTTCATTAATAGCCAAATGGTAGCTTCTAATCCCACCCATTGGAAGTTACTGTGAATTTTAAAGTAATTTCTGAAGTTTGAAAATGGCTCTTAAAGTAACATATCTTCAAAAATAAAAACTCATACACATGGAGGTGCCATGTGCACAAAGAGTCATGGTGGGAACTGCAGCTACATTTGTTCTAAATACTAAACATGCACACTGCCTTGGCTGTTTAGCAAACTCAGTAAAAATGCTATTCACCCACATGTAAATTCCCCTTGCATCATGCAATTTTGGGACACTATCTAAATGAAAACCATTATAGGGGATTCTGTTGTGTGTCAGTCTCTTGCTGGGCATTATCAATATGTAGCAGGTATTTTATCAAAAGGGATATCCAGAACACATTTTAAAAAGTCTTGCAACTCAACAATAAAAGGAAAAATAGCCGAATTAAAAACGAGCAATGGCTGTAGTAAGACACCACTTCACACCTGTTATGATTACGATGGTCATTTTCAAAGAAAAGAAAAGAAAAAAACACAAGTGTTGAAGAGGATGTGAAGCTATTGGAACCATTGTGCATTGCTAGTGGGAGGTGTAAAATGGTGCAGCCGCTGTGGAAAACAATTTGGCAGTTCCTCAAAAACTTAAACATGAAATTACCACATAACCCAGCACTTCCACTCCTAGGTATATACCCAAAAGAATCAGAAGCAGGAATTCAAACAAATAATTGTATGCCTGTGTTCAGTGCAGCATTATTTATACTTGCTCCAGGTGTGAACAACCCGTGTCCAACAACAGAGGAGCCGTCTCTCCCCTTCCCCCTTCTCCTCCTTTTTCCTTTTCCCTTTCTCTTCCCCTTCTTCACCTTCATCTTTTGAGAGTCCTCCAAGAAAGGGATGAGGTTGATTCCTTTTTGTGGAATTACTAATCATTTGAGTTACTTGATGACGTAAACATTTAGCAGTAATCCTACTTACCTGGGGACCTTGTTTAAAATTTACTTTTCCTGAACCCAGTCCTGGAGATAATGATTCAGTAGTTCTGAGATGGAACTTAAGATCTGCACATTACAAAACTGACTAGTAATTCCTGTAGTGGAAGCTTAAGGCCTGCACACTCTGTGAAACTATAATAGGGGAAACCTCAGACCAATTGAATACTATGGAATGTAATATTTCCTTTCATTGGTATAATGACTTCTGACTGTGTTAGAGCCACATTTTGTTATTGAATGAGACATTATACTTGCTATTATTCAAGAACTAAAACAGTTTTCCTCTTTTTAGGAAGAGTGGTCTGTAAATACTTGCTAGCTTGGGTCACTCTCTTGTTGCACATTTAGTAGAACTGGCCACAAGGATATTTAAAGTGATCATTTTGACAACATCTCTAAGTAATTCTTGGCCTAATAATAGGTGGATCTCTTCTATAGCCATGTAGCATTGGATTTATAATAAGGATCATTTTATTTCTAAACCTACAAATCATATTAACTCTTGCAAAATTTTAGGTCCTAAGAGATGACCAACAATCAGTTGCTTTGGGGCTGAAATCAGGGCCTGCCAAACACAGGATTCCAAAATAGGCAATCTTTTCTTCTTTTTTCTCTGAGTTCCTCCTTCCCTCTTCATATTATGTAAGACCATTTATTTGTCAGATCAAATAAATTGCATCTAGAACTGCCTTTGCTATATAATGACATACGATCTAGCAAAGTTACTCTATCTTTCCTCTCTCAAGATGTAACCAAACTGACTGCATGATGCCCTGAGATTTGGAGTCATAGTAGAGAGATTCTTATTCTGGCTCTATCATTTGTTGGTAGAGTGACTTTATGCAAGTCATATGATTGCTCTGAGCTTCAGTCTCTTTCTCTGAATGGTGATGATGGTGATGTTGTTGATGATGATAATGGTGATGATGATGATGGTGGAAGCAATGATGATGATAGTAATGATGATGATGATGGTGACAATGATGGTGATCATGATGGTGATGGTAATGGTGATGGTGGTAGTGAAGATAATGGTAATGAAGATGATTATGGTGATGATGATGGTGGTGGTGATGATGATGATGGTGATGATGATGGTGGTGGTAATGGTGATGGTGGTAGTGATGATAATGGTAATGATGATGATGATGGTTGTGGTGATGATGATTATGGTGATGCTGGTGGTGATGACGATGACAATGATGGTGATGATGATGGTGGTGGTAATGGTGGTGGTGGTAGTGATGATAATGGTAATGATGATTATGTGGCGATGATGATGATGGTGACGATGATGGTGATGATGGTGGTGGTAATAGTGATGGTGGTAGTGATGGTAATGATAATGATGGTGGTGATGATGGTGGTGGTGATGATGATTATGGTGATACTGGTGGTGATGATGATGATGATGATGACAATGATGGTGATGATGATGGTGGTAATGGTGATGGTGGTAGTGATGATAATGGTAATGATGATGATGATGGTGGTGATGATGATGGTGGTAACAATGATGGTGATGATGATGGTGGTGGTGATGGTAGTAGTGATGATAATGGTAATGATGATGATTATGGTGATGATGATGATGGTGGTGATGATGATTATGGTGATGCTGGTGGTGATGATGATGATGGTGATGATGGTGGTAATGGTGATGGTGGTAGTGATGATAATGGTAATGATGATGATGATGGCGGTGATGATGATGGTGGTGGTGATGATGTTTATGGTGATGCTGGTGGTGATGATGATGATGACAATGATGATGGTGATGATGATGGTGGTGGTAATGGTGATGGTGGTAGTGATGATAATGGTAATGATGATGATTATGGTGGTGATGATGATGGTGACGATGATGGTGATGATGATGGTGGTAGTAATAGTGATGGTGGTAGTGATGATAATGGTAATGATGATGATGATGATAGTGGTGATGATGATGGTGGTGGTGATGATGATTATGGTGATGCTGGTGGTGATGATGATGACAATGATGGTGATGATGGTGGTGGTAATGGTGATGGTGGTAGTGATGATAATGGTGATGATGATGATGGTGGTGATGATGATGGTGGTGACAATGATGGTGATGATGATGGTGGTGGTAATGGTGATGGTGGTAGTGATGATAATGGTGATGATGACAATGGTGGTGGTAATGGTGATGGTGGTAGTGATTATAATGGTAATGATGATAATTATGGTGGTGATGATGGTGGTGGTGGTGATGATGATTATGGTGATGCTGGTGGTGATAATGATGATGATGACAATGATAGTGATGATGATGATAATGGTGGGGCTGCTGTTGGTGAGGATGATCATGATAATGATGGTGATACTGCTGCTGGTGATGAAGACACTTCACAGGACTGTTGTCAAGATTAAGATGCAGTGTGAATAAAATGAATTAGTGAGGTTTGTGAAAAGATCTAAAAATACAAAATACCAGAGTTGTTTTGTTTTTTAAATTGTATTTTAAATTCAGGAATTAGAATATTTGTATGCTTTGTTTCAAGGAGATATATTAGCCTAATTTTTGCCTCAAAGGACAGGAAAATATTTGAAAATTACAAATTGTATTTGTAGTCATACATATGTGTGAACCTATATTATGAAATCCTGTCAGTAATATTCCATTTAAGAATTGCATTGGTTTCAGTGGAGGTAAAATGGCAAAGTTATTCATTCTTATCCAGGAGAGAAATAAGTGGTTTTTGTTTGTATCACTTGAAACAATTTTCTGAAGGAATTTTGTTTTCTTAGAACCTCCATTCTTCAGGTATAAATAAAAATGGCTTTGAAAAGATAATTATTCACTTGGTTTGTAATTTGGATATCAAAAGAAAAGACTTTTCTGAATTTTTATATATTGTAGACGTTCTCTTCACTAGACCTTAATTTTTATAAATATTTTCAGAAAAAAATGAATTCATTATATTTTTTAAAGTAGAAAAAGTCCTGGAATAGGAGTTGGAAACTTTTAACTCTCCAGTTTTGTCATGTGTTAAACGTGATACCATAGGCGAGTTAATTAACTACTGATCATTAATCTTCTCCACTGTTAAATGACTATAAAACAGACTTACCCTATTTCATGTGGCCACTGAAGGCAATTACAATATTTGTGAAAATACTTTGTAAATGATCAAGTTCCGTATAAATGGAAAGTGCTATATTTTTCTCAATCTAGGAGATTAGCAATCATAAGATATACCATTAGTTACATTCCATTAAGAATAAAAATGCTGCCAATTTAAGTATAAAAAGTGACATACTGTTGTTTGATGCATAAATGGGTCATACCAGCCTCTTTAGTTTTGAATGTCCTTTAATTTATTTTAAGCTATATGGCAGTACTTATTGCTTTCAATTGTTTTGTTTAGCAGAAGGTAGGCAATCTTTTTCTACATGTAAACCAGTAACAAAATATAACAAAATGCCCTGTATTTTTCTAGATCTAGTAAGTCATTTGATTGTTGCATTGCAAGAAAACGCAGAATTGTAGTCATTCCTCCTATGGCAAGTGTTTGCTCTGCTAATCTTAGATATATGTAATTTTTTGCTGTTTCCATGTTTATTTATAATAGTTTCATTTCACTGCTAAATCAAAGTGCACTATTTTGAAGACATTTTAAAATGACAATTAAACCCAACATGGAACATACTGGCAATGCACATAACTGAGGTGACAAAAATGTGAACAGGCATGTCCAAATTTGTCCAAGCACAGTCAATGAAAACTCTATGACAGCAACTTACAGTCAGTGATTGTAAGACAGCTCCTTATTTTTGGAGATGTTAAAATATGGAACAAAATATATTTCAAAATTAATTAAATATTGCATTTATGTTATTAGCCACAATGTAATACTTTAATTATAAATACAAACTGAAGATAGAACATTTACTTAATATACCTTGTTAATAATAGTAGTGTGAGACTCTTTGAAACTCATCCAGCTTCCTGATGTCCCAGAAAAATAGCCAGATGCCTCATTAGTACGATAAGACACCAAAAAGCAACATTTTGGTCAATGATGGATCACTTATATGATGGTGGTCCCATAGGATTATAAGACCATATTTTTACTGTACTTTTCCTATGTTTAGATACACAAATACTTACCTTTGTGTTACAGTTGCCTATAGCATTCAGTATAGTGACACGCTGTACAGGTTTTTAGCTTAGGAGCAATAGGCTGTATCATATAGCCTAGGTAGTGGGCTATACCATTTGAATTTCTGTAAGTCTACTCTAGATGTTTGTATAATAACAAAATCACCTAACGACACATTTCTCAGAGTGTAGCCTCATCAAGTGACACATTATTGTATTTGCAGACAGTGTAGCATCTTCTAGTACCCTCTTCTACACACTAAACTCTGTCACTTTCGTCAGACTTTTAATATGGCATGGTTTTGAAACCCTTTCTTTCCAACACTTTTCTCTAAACTAGGCTTCATTATTCAGAGCTCTTTAATGCATTGTATTTGGAATTACACTTCTACTAGAAGTTTAATTGTATTAAACTTGAATTGTATTAAACTTCTAGTTGTAAACTAATACAATTACATTGTAAATTAGTTGTAAACTAATACAATTAAACTTCTAGTTGTAAACTTCTACTAGAAGTTTAAATTACCTACAATGTTTAAGTACAAGCAATAGGTTTTTAAAATTTTTTCGAGTAACTCAAAATTTGAAAACTTATGAACACATGCAGCATGTACTTGGAGTGTAGTTTTATTTTTAAATGGTGATGAAAATTTACATTAAACTAGTTATATATAATTATTTTAGATTAAGTACCTTTTAATTCTTTTTTTTTTTTTTTTTTTTTTGAGACGGAGTCTCGCTCTGTCGTCCAGGCTGGAGTGCAGTGGCGCAATCTCGGCTCACTGCAAGCTCCGCCTCCCGGGTTCCCGTCATTCTCCTGCCTCAGCCTCCCCAGTGGCTGGGATTACAGGCACCTGCCACCACGCCCGGCAAATTTTTGTATTTTTTAGTAGAGATGGGGTTTCACCATGTTAGCCAGGATGGTTCCAATCTCCTGACCTCATGATCCCACCCGCTTCAGACTCCTAAAGTGCTGGGATTATAGGCGTGAGCCACCGCTCCTGGCCTACCTTTTTATTCTTAATAATTTTTGTTCCTCACCCTTTTTTGTGTCTTTATCAAATTCCTTTTAGAATGTTGAATTGACAGGGTCAGAAGCAGGCTTCTGGGATATACTTGGGGTATTTGATTTCTAGGGCTGCTGTCACAAAATACCAAAACTTAGGTGGCTTAAAACAACAGAAATGCATTCTTTTACAGTTCTGCAGGCTAAGACTCTGAAGTTAAGGTGTTGGCAAGGCGATGTCCCTCTGGAAGTTGTAGGGGAGAATCCTCCCTTGCTTCCTCCTAGTTTCTGGTGGTTGCTGGCAATGCCGGGCACTCCTTGGGTTGCTGCTGCAGTACTTCAATCTCTGCCTCTATTGTCACAGGCCGTTCTCGCTGTGTCTCCATCTTCACATGATATCTTCCTTTCCATCCTATTGCATTTTGTCCCATTGTGTCCCACCCTGATGACTCACGTGAACTTAATAACATTTGCAAAGACCCTATCTTCAAATAAGATCACATTCCTAGGTACTGGTGGATAGGACTTCTACACATCATTTTGGGGGAGACACTGCAACCATAACATCTGTCAACATTTTGCTTGGTTAATATCAAATCACGGGTCTCTGCTGTTTGTGTACAATAATTCCACTGGCTACTACAATGATAATCTTTCTTAGCATTCAACCTATGTTTCTCCATCCTATAAAAGAGATATAAAAAGAGAACCATTTGTTTACCAATTGACTCACTAAGTCCCTGTTAGCTTTGTGTCCTGGATTTTCGTATTAGATATGTCCTATAATCCTTTCAGAGCAAAACATGAGTGGAATGTGACAAGCCATTCATACACATTTTATGATAGCTGCTCCCTTTCCCACATATTTACAATCCATTTCTTTAGTAGTCCATCCTTGCATCCAGCAGTTTGTTTGCCAAACCTATAATTTTCCACTTGAAAGTGGGACTGACTCTGGCTTTTTTCCAGTTTTCAGACTCCTTTGCCCTTGTCTAAAATTTCTCATAAAATAAGGATGGTTGTTGAGTGATTTCATTTACAAGTTCTCTTAGAGCCTTGGGATGCAATTCATCTAAGCCAAATAACCTGAATTCATATAAAATAACTTTACTACCTTTGGACTTTCTTTTCCCTTATGAATACTAGTTTTATACTTGGCAGAAAAATCAGAAGCAAAAACAGGAATTTAGATACTCCATTTTCTTTATATCAAATTTCTATGTGGCAGCTTGTGCCCCTGTAGTGGTCCCGGACCTCTTTTGTTCATTTTCTTATTTATAAAATAACATTTAAATAGTTTTGCTGTCCTTAGCACTTGATATATGCCTCACTTAATTTTGGTATCAGACTTCCTAACAGCATGGTTTCATACACATCCTTGGTTATTTATTCTTCTTTCCATTCTTGGGGCAAGATTTCCTTCATCCATTTTCTCCTTGTTTCTTTCTCCTAAGATGACTTTTTCGTTCCACAATTGAAAATGCATCAATAAGTGTTTCCCAACTCCCTTGAATCCAACCATTCAAGACTCATGCTTGGAACCACATACTAGGGAACCATTAATTATAATATTTTTAAAACATACCCCTCTAAATATCTCTACAAGGTATTTGGAACAGGCTTTTCTCAACCTTTACTACTATAGATATTATGATCTAAGATTATAGAACAGCTTTCTTCTAAGACATTTGATATGGTTTGGCTCTGTGTCCCTACCCAAATTCATGTCAAATGGTAATCCCCAAGGGTTGAAGAAGGGGCCTGGTGGGAGGTGATTGAATCATGGGGGCGGATTTCCCCCATGCTGGTCTCAGTGATAATGAGTTCTCACAAGATCTGATGGTTGAAAAGTATGGCATGTCCCTGTCTCTCTCCTGCTCTGTCATGGTAAGAGGCACTTGCCTCTGCTTTGCCTTCCACCATGATTGTAAGTTTCCTAAGGCCTCCTAGCCATGTTTCCTGTACAGCATGAGAACTCTGAGTCAATTAAACTTCTTTTCTTCATAAATTACCTAGTCTCAGGTAGTTCTTTATAGCAGTGTGAAAATGGACTAATACAACATTTATCATTTCCCCATCACCAAATAACTCTGTTTGTTAAAATTAGGTCTAGAGTAGAACTTTTTACCATTTCTTCCACCACTGGGTAATTGAGATTACTGGAAAATCTAGACAAGAACTTCTCAGGACCTTTAGTTTTAGCCAAATGAGATTTGATCCTTTTCATAGACAAATGAAGTCCTCATCATTGCTATATTTTTCTTGCCTCTGTGCTAAAGAGGAACATACTAGTTTGTCCCTTCACACAGGTGACCTGTATTATCACAACAATATTACTTTTATTTTTCTTATAATTTTTCTTCTCATATTTTCAACATGTTTCCACCAGTGTTTTAGGTATTTCTAAATGTGAATGTATAAAATAGGATGTTTCAATGAGATACATCCTCTCTTAGATTTGACTACATTACTAATACTATAGATTTGAAGCTCAAAAGATCACGAGAGAGAAATCTCTCATGCAGAATTTAAATCTTTCAAAACTCTTTTAAGAATCAATTCCATGTCTCTGCCACCATTCAGCCAAATCAAGAATAGAATAAGCTGACAAGGGTTCTCCTTCCAGTGTGAAAGATTAAGTTCTTATTGAAGGGTAGTTTTAATTTGGGAGGAAAAATGGATCTCTCTCATTAGGTGAGATTTCTGGGGACTTCAACCTGAGGGCAGTGTGTGGTCACAGCTGCATGGGCTGGCTAAAACTTTGATAGGAAATCACAGTTCTCTGACCTGAGGAATAAGAGAATAGAGATTGAGGCTAACTACAGCCATTAGGATATTAGGAAGGAATCTTATAAAAGAGAAAGCTGAAAAAGGAAAGTCCTCAAATTTGTATATAAACTTTGCCCAAATTACTGGATGATTCCAGAGCCACTATTGTGTGGAATAGAATCCAGTTAAAGGAAAATAATGAAGTTGATATTTGAGATGCTAATCAAGAGACAAAGTTGGCAGTTTGAGTCCAACTAAGTTAATTGCCTACTTAAAGAAAAATTAGCACTCTTTTGAGGAATGAAACAGAATCCATATAACAGTCAGAGTGTTGAGGATACAACCTCAAGTTACTTGACATGTGAAGAATTAGAAAAATATGACTCATCATTAAGATAAATAATGATCAAAGAGTAACAACTCCAAGATGACTCAGAAGTTGGGATAGCAAGAATTCTAAAACACCTGTCAGAACTACACTCAATGAGAAAAATATACTTGGGGCGAATGAAAAGAAAATATCACATCAGGCAAATAGAAAGTATAAAGAACAAAATATAGATTATTTGTTTGGCCAATAAAATATCAGAAATAGAAACACGCAGAAGACAACAGAAAGAAAGTTAGTAACTTTGAAGATAGTTTAATAGAAATTATCCAAGTTGAGGAACAGAGAGAAAAATATTTGAAAAAGAAAGAAACAGGGCATCAGTGACCTGTGGGACATTATTAGAAATAGAGGAGAGAGATAGTAAGGGGAAAATATTTGGTGACACAATGACCAAAAACTTCCTCAATTGCTGAAAGGCACAGTTTTACAGATTTAAGCAGCTCAAGACAACTCAAACATAATAAACACATACACACACACACAAATACCTGAGCAATTATAGTCAAACTTCAGTAAACCAAAGATAATGAACAAATCTATCCAGAAAAACTATCCAGAAAATAATAGACAAATTTCATTTAGTGGAACAATGGTTTGAAATCCTACTGACTTCTTATCAAAAGCTGTGGAGGTCAGGAGAAAGTGAAAGACAATCTTTTAAGTGCTGAAAGGAAAACAAAAAATATAAAATAACTCAGAATTCTATATCTGGTGAAAATATGTATTTTGAACAGAGTTGGGTTTTCTTCAGGGTGTGAACTTATTGAGACATTTTGCCAAAAATCTTTACTATAGACCCAACAATTTTAGAATAATGCTTTACTCAGTGCTACATTATAAGAATGTTTGAATTCTTGCCTGTTGATATATCTTTATCTTCTGTTTCTTTCTATTGTCAAGAATGTCTCAGAGCTAGAATAGAATAGTTCTTTGTTAATAAAAGAAACTTCTGCTGAAAGCATTGGCTTGTGCCTGTAATCCGAGCACTTTGGGAGGCTGAGGTGAAAGGATCACTTGAGCCCAGGAGTTCAAGACCAGCGTAGGCAACACAGAGGGACCCCATCTCTACAAAAAATTTTAAAATCAGCCGGGCATAATGGCACATGCCTGAAGTCCCTGCTACTTAGGAGGTTAAGATGGGAAGTTCTCTTGAGCCCAAGAGATTGAGGCTACAGAGAGCTATGATTGCACCACTGCATTCCAGCCTGGGTGATAGAGTGAGACTCTGTCTCGAAAAATAAAAAATTAAAAGAATCTTTGACAGATCACAGAGTAAATGACTTCTCAATATTCAATTGATAAAAGCAATAGTTGGATCTCATTCCTGTTAATCATTAAGTGTATGAAAAAGGGAGGTAAGTCACTTTATATGAGAAAGGCAATGTCTGAGAGCTTGTCTGTGAATGCACATTCTTTGTTTCATTCCACCTAAGATTGATGTGTGTGTGTGTGTGTGTGTGTGTCTGTGTCTGTGTGTGGTGTATTTCTGTTTTTCATTTGAAATGATTCAAGAAGGAAGGCCTTTAAAACCAAATATTGAAAATCCAGCAAGGCTACTGTCTGATTCCTTTTTAATGTTATCTTTAGAATAAATAGATGGAATCTGTTGAAGATTCCTAATGACTTACGTTCAACTCTTGGAGTTCTAAATTTTTCATTCACTGCTTTATAAAATTTGGGGCTTAACAATATTTAGGAGTTCAAATGTTTGGTCAATTTTATCCCTAAATTGTATCTAAAAATTTATATATATTTTAACATTGAGGTAAAATCTTTAGCTGTGATATTTAAACAATTTATAGCTAACTATGTCTATATTTTTCTTCTTAATCTCTCTACTATGTCCAGTTCTTATGATGTTTTACATATGCATTAAAAGTTTTAATTAAGTATGAGTGACATATGAACATTTTCTTCTTGTAAAATATTAAAAACTTCAGAAAAAATGCAAATAGCTTTAGATCCTCTGAAAGCATTTTCAAAACCTGGTCCCTTTGTTCTGCTTGAAAATAATAGGAGTTATGAGTTTAGTCTATCATTTCAAATATATTCTTTATATAGATAGCTATCTATATGTATCCTATAGAAAATATGTAACAGCATCTTGAATATTTTTCCTGGACATACTTTCTTGTGAATATGTGCAAGTATTTCTCTAAAGAGCAATGTGAGTAGAAAAATTATTAGGTTGTAAGGTGTGAACATTTTAATTTTACATTAGAGAATGCTATATTATTCTCCAGTGGTTGCAGCAATAAACCTTGCTACTTGTAGGACACTCTTTTACTTGCATTTTCACCAACTCTTAATATTTTGCACTTTAAAGTTTTTGTCCATATAATGGGGAATCAGCAAACTGGCTTGTGTACCAAATCCAGCTAACTGTACTTTTTCAAGCCTGTAAACTAAGGATGGTTTTAATATTTTTAAATGATTACATTTTAAGTGGTTTGATACATACTTATAAAATGTCCTTTATTTTTCTGCTTAACCCACAAAGCCAGATATAGTTAATATTTGGTCCTTTAATAAAAAATGTGCTAATCCTTGATCTCATGGATATTAAAGGGTATGTCATGATTGTTTTAATTTGCATTTTCATGATTACTTAGTAAAATTGAGCTTTTTCCACATGTTTATTTGACATTTGTATTTTCTTATCTGTAAATCGTCTGTTGTTTGCATTTTTGATTTTGTTTCTATTTTTAAAATTGATTTGAATGAACTCTGTACATTCTGAATACCCATTTTGCTGCACATTGTGGTTTCCTACCTAATAGTCATTTTCTGCACCCATTTTTTTTTTTTTTTTTTGCCGGTAGAACTCTAGTTCTTTCTTAGGTATTGGGCAGTGATGTAATTCTGGGTATCTGAGTTCTCATCCAAATCTTAAGGAGGTGGGAATGTAAAATTATAATTATTCTCAATAATTGTGACAGTTGCATTCCCCCTTGCCTGTGATTAGTTGAGGACTGAGCATGTGATGAGATGTGTTTATGGGTATTTATTTTCCTCTCAATTTGAAAAGAGAAACACTGGGATAGTTATATCCCTTGCAAGCCTCTGTTTGCTTTCTGCTCATGGGACTTCTGCGAATGTGACAACCATATTTTGAGCATAACAGTAGCCCGATTAATTGGACAAACCACCCTACTGAGAGCAAACAAAACAGTGAAATGAAAAGAAATCGGGTTCTACACTTTAGAGTCTCGTTATAGTGTAGGGTATTTTTAGGTGGAGCTTCAGTTATTTGTAGCTAAAGGCATCCTAATTAATGTATCTAACATTTGGCACTCTTCCATATAAATTTTAGAGCCACTCGAGCTGATTAGAATGACTGTGCATTATAGATTAATTTGAGCTTAAATAATATCCATAAAATATTGAGTCCTCCCATAAGACTCTGTTATTCAAGTTTTGTTATGGTCTGAATGATGGTTTTCCCCCCAAACGTAAATGTTGTAATCTAATACCTGATATGAAGTGGAGTCTTTTGAGAAGTGATTAAGTCATCAGGGCTTTGTCTTCGTGAATAGGATTAGTGCTCTTATAAAAGAGGATGAAGAGGCCAGGCGTGGTGGTGGCTCACGCCTGTAATCCCAGCACTTTGGGAGGCCAAGGCGGGCAGGTCACGAGAACAGGAGATTGAGACCATCCTGGCTAACATAGTGAAACCCCGTCTCTACTAAAAATATAAAAAATTAGCTGGGCGTGGTGGCGGGCGCCTGTAGTCCCAGCTACTCGGGAGGCTGAGGCAGGAGAATGGCGTGAACCCCGGAGAGGGAGCTTGCAGTGATCCTAGATAGCGCCACCGCGCTACAGCCTGGGCGACAGAGCAAGACTCCGTCCCCTGCTCCCCCCCCCAAAAAATAAAAAATAATAAGAGAGGATGAAGAAAGCTGCCTTACCCTCTTCTGCCATCTGAAGGCAGTGAGAAAGTGCCAAAGCAGACAGCAAGTCTTGTCCAGACGCGAAATCTGCTGGCACTTTGATTTTAAACTTTTAAACTTCCCGAGTTCCAGAACGGTGAATACATTTCTGTAGTTTATAAAATACCCAGTTGTTCTTGTCTGTTTATGCTGCTATAACAAAACACTTCAGATTGGGTGATTGATAAATAGTAGGAATTTGAAGGCCAGGCGTGGTGGCTCATGCCTGTAATCCCAGCACTTTGGGAAGCCTAGGTGGGCGGATCACCTGAGGTCGGGAGTTGGAGACCAGCCTTACCAACATGGAGAAACTCCGTCTCTACTAAAATACAAATAGCCGGGCGTGGTGGCGCATGCCTGTAATCCCAGCTGCTTGGGAGGCTGAGGCAGGAGAATCACTTAAACCCCGGAGGCGGAGTTTGCAGTGAGCCAAGTTGGCACCATTGCATTCCAGCCTGGGCAACAAGAGCGAAACTTTTTCTCAAAAATAAATAAATAAGTAAATAAATAAATAAATAGCAGGAATTTATTTCTCCCAGTTCTGGAGGTTGACAACATCGAAGTGCCAGCAGATTTGATGTTTGGTAAAGGGCTTGCTTTCTGCTTCCAACGTTTGCTGCGTTCTCCGATGTTGAAAGAGGCCAAAAGAGATGGGAGACAAATACTCCCTCAAGCTCTTTCTATAAGGCCACTAATTCTATCCATGAGGACAGAGCTCTCATGACCAAATCACCTCTTAAAGGTCCTACTGCTTAATACCACTGTACTGGGTATTCAGTTGCAAGATCAGTTTCGGACAGAAGAAAAATTCAAACCACAGCACTAGTCTAAAGTATTTTGTTACTGTAGTCCGGACAGACTACGGCAGTCTTCTATTAGGCCTTTAAATAAGATTTTCTCTAGAAATATCTTGTAAATTTTTATTAGATTGACTACTAAGTACTTCATAGTTCTTGTTACCATAGGAAATGGCTTTTATTTTTCTTATTATATTACATAATTGGTTTATATTGGTGAAACAAAATCTTATTTTAAAAATAGTATTGTGGCTGGGCACAAGGGCTCATGTCTGTAATCTCAGCACTTTGGGAGGCTGAGGCGAGAGGATCACTTAAGTCCAGGAGTTCAAGACTAGCCTGGTTAACACAGCAAGACTTCATCCGTACGAAAAAACAAAAAACAAATTTAGCCAGGTGTGGTGGTGCACGCTTGTGGTCCTACTACTTGGGATGCTGAGGGCGGGAGGGTTGCTTGAGCCCAGGAGTTTGAGGTTGCCCTGAGCTAGGATTGTACCACTGCACTTTCAGCCTGGGTGACACAGCCAGAGCCTCTCTCAAAACACAAAACAAAACAAAACAAAACCCTAATAATAATAACATTGTATACTACCAACTTTCTACATTTCTTTTGATTTTAATAGTTTATCTGTGACTTTCTTTGACTTTTCTATGAAGTCAGTCATACTATTAACAAATAGTTATAATTTTATGCCTTGCCTTAAATTAGTTGCCTTATAATTTTTATATCTTACATCCTTACCTTACTGCATTGTTTTGGGTAAGTACAATGTTCAGTGGAAGTTATGAAATAAGGCATTCCTGTATTATTTCTGTTTCGCTTCTGAATTTAGTGAAAAATGATTCAATTATGTCGTCTGTAAGAAGGATGAGTACTACAGGTTCACCATGGATAGGCTTAAAATAAATTAAGCCACCTTTTCTTTTGTTCTCTAACTTTCCAGGTATTCTTTTTCACTGTTATGAATAGGTATTGAAGGTTATAGAAAAAATTTTGGCCTCTATTTAGATGACATAGATTTTCTCCTTTAATATGTATTGATGCAGTGAATTATATTGATGGATTTATTAACGATCAATATGGTATTCCTAGAAAAAGCCTACTTTGTTCTGAGTGCATAGAGATAGCTGCTCCAAACATTTTTTAGAATTTTTTAAATATAGTGTTTATTTCCCCTGAAATAACTAGCATTGGATTTGTTCATTCTTTTGATGTTTTGCTTTATTCTTTGTACCTCCATTTTCTGTTGATTACTTTTCACATATTTCATTTTTTAAAAATAAATTATTTAAATGAGTGCATAGTATAATTTTAATCTTTTTTTTCTTATAGAAACATTAAGGTGATGAGTATAACTCTGATAACTATTTTAACTTTGTTATATAATTGTTATTTATTCCTCATCAAAAATGGTGAGTAGATTAAATTTTTTTTTTTTTTTTTTTGAGATGGTGTCTCACTCTGTCACACAGGCTGGAGTGAAGTGGCACAATCCTGGTTTACTGCAACCTCTGCCTCCGAGGTTCAAGCGATTCTGCTGCCTCAGCCTCCCAAATAGCTGGGACTACAGGTGCAGGACACCATGCCCGGCTAATTTTTGTATTTTTAGTAGAGACGAGGTTTTGCCATGTTGACCAGACTGGTCTTGAACTCCTGGCCTCAAGTGATCGCCTGCCTTGGCCTCCCAAAGTGCTGGGATTACAGGCATAAGCCAACATGCCCGGCCTAGAGTAAGATTAATTCATTGACTTGTTTCCTTTTAGCCGTCATATATTGTGCACTTTTCTTATCCCAGACTCTTCACATACATTATTTAATATAAACCTCAAGCAGCGCTGGATATTATTCTAATTTCCCAGATGAGAAAACAGATTTTGAAAGATTAAATGACTTGCCTAACATCACTCAGCTAGTGGCTGGAGGAACATGTGATTACTTCTGTCACATGGAATCCTTATCAATATCATTTAAGCAGGACCATGCTAGCAGCATAGCCTCTTTCATAAGATTTTCACTGGCTACACATTTCCTCAGTGTATATTTGTATTTGATGCAATAGGTGGAATATAGGAATAGGAATGGAAAAATAAAAGACTGAACTTTCTATTATGCTGAGATGTTCTCTATCTTCTGTCACTAATTCTTTGAGCTTTTCTTCCTTTTATATTTGCTTCATGCAAATAAGTTTGATGAGAATGTGAATTTTTCATGGCAAACGTTAACATTAGAGCCATGAGCCTAAGGAAGTTTTACAGTAAGCAATTATTTCAGAAGTATAATTGTTGGAACAAGGAGAAGTTAAATTTTGCAGTCTACTTTTTTCACCCTTACTGCAAAATGTTGCTTGTTGTGTTAGTATCACCTCACATGAAAGTTATAGATAAAAATGACTAGAATATTTTTTGATAGAAACATTGTTGTAGTCAGAAGTCATCTTTAACTGGTAGAATCAAGACTATCACAATAGAATTTATGATCTTTCTTGGGATTAGGGAGTTTTTTTCTTAAAACGCAGAGAGAGAGATGACCACGTGTTTCCTTGTATTGCTCTTAACAGAATAGCCTAATTAAACACGTAGAAATATGATGTGACTCCTCTTCCAACACACTGAACTACCAAACTGGTATTTTAAAAGATATAAGAGAAACAGGAATATGAGGTTTATTTTTTAACTCCTTTAATGGCCAACTTATCCACAAATATTTAAATTCCTGGGCTTGCGATCACGGTAATGAAAGAAAAAAACAGTCTCTGACAGGATCTGATGAAAAGATTTTCTTTGCCAAGTGAATTTTTTGTATATGGAACATACTCCTTTCAATGACAGGATCTGATGAAAAGGTTTTCTTTGCCAAGTGAATTTTCTGTATATGGAACATACGCCTTTCAATGAAATTAGAGAAGTTATTTGCTTTTATTAATTTAATATTACAAGAGGCGATGTTAGTGTTATTTATTGTGTCTTAGGAAATTTTACTAAATAATGTTGTGAACTCACAAATGAATGAATTATTTTACTCCAGACAATGGGTCCATCCTAAGTTTGGGTAGATTTTGATTTATATCAATGAATACAGATGCTGTCTGATGGGAACTGACGATTTAATTCAGGGAAACCAACAAAGCTTCATGACCTCACAATTTTCATTAAAGAAAACACTCTCCAGAAACTTTGCAATGTGATAATATCGATTAAGCTTTGGCAACTGATTACAATTTTACTATATTGTTCTCTCAGGCAAGACACATGATTTTTTTAATATCACTTTTGATTTTTTCATTAGGATAGCAATGAATTAAAATTCTGACTTATTGCCTTCTTCAATATCAGCCCCCAATATTCTCTGTCTTCTTTTAAAGTAAAAAATACATACTTTTTGGATTCCTTAATATTTGAATTTAATGAGAAAAACAACTTCTTTGCCAAGTAAATCTGTTATATACAAAATATACTAATTTCAATGAAATTAGGAAAGTTATTTGCTGTGACTGTTTTTGCTTTTATTAATTTTATATTATAAGGAGCAATGTTTGTGCTATTTATTATGTCTTAATGAAGTTTACTAAATAATATTGTGAATGCACTAATGAATGAATGAATGATTTCACTGTAGACAATGGGTCTGCCCTAAGTTTGGGTAGATCTTGATTTTATCAAGGAATATAGGTTATCAATATGTGGATTATTGCTTCATTTTCCTTTCTTTTCGTTTTCCTGATGGAAGCATGTACTTAGGTGCTAAGGCATTTGACATCTTACATCAGTGAATGATTTAATTCAAGCCTTACCTCTATGGGCATAGCAGAGCTTACAGGCATGGGGAGGGAAACCTGTTTGGAAGCAGCCTGGAACCGTGGAGGTCACTCTTCATTTCCTCAGGGTTGTTATCCAGATGCCTTCCTATGTGTGTTTTTGCTTCACTTCACCCAGCTGAGCATGGCTGCTTTCTTGATCCTTTACATTTCACACCACTGAGCTTGATTGTTCTCAGGTCCATAGTTGCTCACTTGTAGTATTACTCACACTAATTTTGTAGGCTTCAAAGCTCAGCCAAAGCCAGTCCCTAGAGATACACAGATGGTGAATCATTAAAGGGCATGCAAACTACCAAGAGTATTGGCTATTTCTGCCAGGTGAACCTGTCACTTAAAAGGCTTGGCCATTGTGTTTTGGAGTTAACCATCTAACTGATGAATTGCCTTCGTGACTATACTAGAGAGAGAGAGAGAAAAAAAAAGTTCTGGCATATTGCTCCAGGAGTTTTATTTCACATATTGGCTTTATTTGAGAAAATAAGCCCAAGTCTTGCTAATACTAACAAACGGACAACCTGACTTCACTCTTACTGTTTGCAGTACCTTCCATTCTGATATTCAGTCTTATCCTGTTCTTTATGTTATCAAACCCCTCTATGTAACTCAAACTGCTTCTTTGAAGAATCATAAATAAACTATTAGAATTCTACCTCTATCTCTTTATTGTCTTATTTGTGGAATAATGAAATTGCACGACTCATCTTTGAACACCAAATTGATGACATTTGTAATGCTAGTGGATTTATAAGTCAATTCTCCAGAACTCCAGTGCATCCAGATAAAAGACACCTTGCATGCTCACTAGGTATAGAGACATGATGTTTTAGGGATATCAAGATATAAACCGTTCTAATATTAGAAGCTATCAATTGAAGCCCGATCTACAAGGGCTTGCAAGGAAGATTAGTTTTATACCTATTCTGAGTGTCCAGTACCTAGACTGCTTGGCATGCTTGTTCCAGATAAACATACCACTCAACATATTGGATATTTTCACCCATTCAGGTATACATGCATATTTCTTGGGTACCTACTGTGTCGTGCTAGAGACTCTGTTATGTGCCAGAAATACAAAGTTTAAAAAAATATGGTGTCTTTTTCAAGGAACTATAGTTTAGTTTATTGCAGTGCCATAGCATGTATAGTTTACACATCAGTTAAACATGCATTTATATAACTCTGAAATATATTTTAAGCATCTGTGTTGATCTAGACACCATACAGGAGTATACTGGCATGTCTTTAACACCCACGCTGATTACCATGCCACTTGCTCTGCCCACATCTCTCATGATTTATCCTTGTATTATTTATTCTTGTCACATAGAAATATACCTACAATGTTCTTTTACAACACTAGGAACTCCTGAAGGAAAAGCTCATGTTTATAGCTCCTACATTGAATTTTTCTTGAGTAAATTGAGAAACTTACTAAATTTTTGATGGCAAAATTAAGGTGGCAATGTACACAGCATTGACATAAATAAAAAAGGGTCAGTAATTATTAAAGTAGCTGGTTTCCTAATTTGTATCTTAACACACTTATTTCACTAATTTTGTTCTCATGAGAGAGTCAGAAGACTTTGGTTTCTGGTTCTGGCTTTACCGCTGGCTGTGTAAGCTTTAGTAAGTCCTATAACTTTTCTGTACCTCAGTTTTCCCCCATCAGTTTCTAAAAACAATGGCCAAATTAACCCCAATTCTATTGGTAAATATATGTGTTTTTCCTGGTAGGTATAACCAAAATAGGCAATTTACAGCCTGCTTGGTTTAGAGTGCATTACTGGAAACAGATGATATTAGAATTTCTCTATTTTTAATGTTGAGACTTAGGACATTTTTTCCCAGAATATATTATCAAAGAAGAGTAGATGATATCCAGCACCGTGATCTTTAGGCTCTTAACTTGTAGACCATGTAGGAACACAAAGGTAAAAGAGAAAGGGAAAAAGGTGTTCATTAATTAGATGACAATGATGGTTACATTTGCCTGAGAAAAATCTTGCTATTGAATGAGGATTTATTTAACCCTGGTTGTCCTACACAACTTCCCATTTTCCTGCTGGAGCAGAACATCTGCATTTCCTAAGGCCAGAGTAGTCTTGATATTTTCTGTGATGAGAGTGAATGCATTTTACTTTTCTCTAACTTGTGTCTTTAAAATACATTCCCCCGAACATTTCTTTATTCTTTTAGGAGAAAAGAAATACAAGGCATTTTATCAAGATGTATTTTCATATATTAAAAACCATATTTTAAAATTATGCACTAATGTATATACAATCATTAAACACATATTTGTATATATGCTTATAAACGCTTAAGTAACTCCTTATTCCAATCTTCTTTTTCATGGTCAAATATTTAAAACATTAGGACAAAAAAGAGATCTTTTATTTTTCTCCTTCACACACAACCTGGAAACAAATATTCATGGAGTATGTCCAGCTCAGTAGAATAGACACCGCTGAATTTTTAGGTCAACTGAGCAAGGTTCTCAGGTGAATATTGTGAATTTCACCCATCACAAGGCATATTTTGTCAACATTAGATAATCTAGGGTTTATTTTACTCTTCAGGAAAGATTTTCTTCATTCTGATTGCTGTCATTTTAATCATGAATTCATGGAGGAAACAGATGCTTTTAAATTTAATGCACCTGGAGACAAATATATTAAATATTCATTTTATTTTAAGAATCTAAATTGCTAAGTATCATAACTTACCTTACATAGCTTAGCTATGATACGTTTGTTTGCATGTTCATGTTCTTTTAACTTCTAATTTTTAAAGCCAGTATGTAGGAAGTAGGGAGAAGGTCATATTATTGGCTTGGCTGAGAGGCTGTGATTAGGATTTTTCAAGTTAGAGGTAGTTTTTAAAATAAATATTCCAGTTTGATATCTTGAACTTATATAAAAAATAATTGATAAAATTAGACCGGGCATGGAGGCTCATGCCTGTAATCCTAGCACTTTGGGAGGTTGAGGCAGGCCGATTGCTTGAACCTTGGAGTTTAAGACCAGCCTAGGCAACATGATGAAACCTTGTCTCTACAAAAAAATATACAAAACTAGCTGAGCGTGGTGGTATGCACCTGTAATCCCAGCTACTTGGGAGGTTGAGGTGGGAGGATTGCTTGAGCCCTGAAGGTCGAGGCTGCAGCGAGCTGAGATAGTGCCACTGCACTCCAGCCTGGGTGACCGAATGAGACCCTGTCTCAAAATAATAATAACGATAACTAATAATAATGATAGATAAAATTGATATCAAGATAAATAAAACATTGAGTAAATTTTCATCTGATGAAGCAATGTATTTTTATAGGAGATTGTTTCCAAAAGTTGAGATTTGACAAGTTCCTGTATCAAAGGTGAAAGGAGTCCCATAAATCTAAAAACAAATTCAAAAGCCAGCACAAAACAGTAAGGTAATGTGCAAAAGGGGCATTCTCAGCACTCAAAGGGTGCTTGAAAGCGATGCCTGAGAATAACAGCTGGGACAGCATATAGCCACAAAGAATGCTCGAAGAGCTGAAAAGTCAATCAAAGACAAAAGAAGATATGTAAAATAAGATGCTTACCACCTTTAGGCATTAGGAAAATGCAACTTAAAATCACAATATGTGACTTGGCACGATGGCTCACGCCTGTAATCCCAGCACTTTGGAAGCCCGAGGCAGGTGGATCACTTGAGGTCAGGAGTTTGAGACTAGCCTGACCAAAGTGGTGAAACCCCGTATCTACTAAAAATTACAAAATTAGCCAGGTGTGGTGGCTCATACCTGTAATCCCAACTACTTGGGGGGCTGAGGCAGGAGAATCACCTGAACCCGGTAGGTGGAGGTTGCAGTGAGCCGAGATCTTGCCATTACAGTCCAGCCTGGGCAACAAGAGTAAAACTCCATCTCAAAAATAAATAAATAAATAAATAACAATATGATACCTATATATACATATTAGGATGGCTAAAATTAAGAAGATTGAAAGCACCAAATTTTGACAAGGATGTAGAGCAACTGGATCTCTCATGTTATTGATGAGAGTATAAAGTGCTGCAACCACTTTGGAAAACTGTTTGGAAGTTTCTTAAAGGTTAAACATATATTTACCATATCACTCAGCCATTCTACTCTCAGATATATACCCAAGAGAAATGAAAGCATAAAGGTCCAATCAAAAACCTGTATGTGAATGTTCATAGCAGTATTATTTATAATATCCAAAACAACCCAAATGGCCATACACCATTTGATTCTACTCTTATAACACTCTAGCAAACTAAGACTTTCTTGGGATAAAAGTCAGATCAGCGCTTGCCTGCGGTAAGAGGAGAGGGAAGGATGGACTGCAAAGGGACACCAGAAAGCTTTTGAGGGTGATGAAAATGCTCTGTATTTGATTGTGGTTTCATAGGTGCATATATTTGTTAAAATTCATCAAATTGCATATTTTAAATGAATACTATTTCTTGTACATAAATTGGACTTCAATAAAATTGATAAAAAGTGACCCAGTCAAGGAAACACCTCAGACATGAGCAAAGCAAATCAGGATAGGAGTAAGAACCCATCCTGGAGTGAAAAGCAAAGCCAGGGGCAAAATCTAGAGAGAAGAAAATCTGAGCTCGATTATTTTAGCCCTACAAATATTTCCTCTCGTTCAATTGACTAATGAATGCAAACTTGTGGGACTAACTGATAACTAAGTCTGGGATAATGATAATGACAACACTTTAACAATTGCATCTATAATTTATAGACTATTCTATGACAGAATATACTACTAAGTTCTTCAAAATATATATATTATATATTTTGAACTCATTAAAAATTTGAGGGGTCATAGAGAGGTCTTCCACAATTTCCTGCCTCTCTTTTTTCCCTCTTATATCCTCCCCTTTACCCTGCTCATCTGCTACTCTTGAGAAACAATTCTTTTTGTCTCTTACAAGGTGGTTCTGTACATATTCAGTCCTCTTACAGGGTCTTATCTGTTATTGCAAACAGCTTTCTAAGAACTTTCCTTCAGAAAAATAAATTTCTACCCTTCTTAAAGAGGCTTCTGGAGTACAATTTTCTCCATTTGGAGAAATATGCATGCAGACAGGCAACAAAATTAGGAGTCTTTTTTAATGTTCATAATATCCCTCCATGGCATGGAAATAATTGTCCTAATTTCCTTATGAAGCAATAAAATGTTAAAAGTTAAGAGAGCCTGCCTGAGTTCATGCAATTACTAAGTGGTGAATCTAGGGTTTGGTTTCACATCCTTCTGGTTTCAAACAATGCATTGTCCACCCCTTAAACTAATTCATTAAATAGAGATTGGAGCCTTACCCAGCTGGAGTTAGAAGTGGTCCATAGCATCTGAAGCTGACAGTAGGCAAGGAGGCAGCATCCTTGATTTAGTATGTGCTGGGAAATCTAGAATCAGGGCAAAGGGAGAGGCGTGGTTGGATATATAAAACACCACACAGTGATGAGGTTGGCATTTACTAACATGATGAATTTTTGTGTTTTCCCACAATGTGCCAAACACCTTTTTAGGCGCTGGAGATCTAGCATCAAATACAACATAGCTCTTGCCTTCGGAGAGTTTCCAGTTGAGAGGAAGAGACAAGCCCTTGGGTCAGTGTTTGATATTCAGTAATTTGTGATACAGGTATGCACGTGATAGCTCAGGGGCTGGCACATACTTAGTATTCAGCAATGATTCATCTATATCTATGCTGTGAGGCATAGACACAGACATTTAAGGCATACTGGCAAAGCCAGTAAAGGCATTTTAGAAAAGATGTTAAAGCACAAATATATAGGTGAAAAGTGAATGAAAGACATTCCAAGAAAATCCCCTGGCACCTGCTCATGCAGGTAGGCATGGCATAAAACCGAGTTGCCCAGGAACATTGAAGGCATTTGTCAGGACTGGAGTGGAGGGTGAGTGTGAGCGAGGCAAGTGTTGTGTAGGAGGCAAGTGAGGGAGGTGAAGGACAAACTCTAAAAGGGTCTTGTGTGTTACATTAAGGAATTTCAACTTTTTCCTTTAAGCTTAGGGAGTCATAGAAGGACCTAGAGCAGGTGAATGCCATAATAAATTGTGATAGTGGAGATAGGAAAAGATGGTTGCAAATTGTTCCAGGAACATAGCCTTCATGTTGACCTAACTCTTTCTGGCACACTAAGCAAGATGTGAGGAGGCTTTGGCTATAGTATCTAGAAACACATTAATGGCTGACGTTGATTCTATAGGGTTGGCAAAGTTCTCCTTTGAGATTGGTGGTAGAAAAAAGAAATTAAAAATCATTAAATATTAAGTGTATGCCAGACCCAGGGCTAGGTTCTTACTGAGTTATTTCAAATAATTCTCACAATCACTCTATGAGTATTGATGCTACAATCAGATATTCAGGCACCCAGCCAGGTAAATGTGGTGGCATCTGAGGCACAGTAAATATTCTCTACATTTACCAGTTAGGTTGATCCCTACTACTGTTTTGTCCAAGATACTGGAAGCAGAAATAGTGGGTACCACTTTGAGACAGAGCAGATAAGAGCCAGTGTGTATCTTCCATCTCTTTATTTCTTTACCATAGTAAACTTGCAAATACTTACCATGTATTTCCGATGGCATAAATTCAAACTGGAGAACAGCCAACCAAGACATTGAGTGAGTAAGAAATATATCTCTATTTTTTGAGTCACTGAGATTTTAGAGTTATTTATTATGGCACTATACGATAAACTATCCTCACTAATATAGTGTCCCTTCAAATAGATATTATTTATATGTTTGTACATTTATTTATTTGGAGTTAGGTCTATAAATAAAGAAGTTTTTAAATGTCAACTGGAGGGCTTTGACTGCTTTGGTCAAAAGAGAACCAAGGACATATCACCCGTTTTATCAGGAGCCATGTGTGGGGACTTGGTTCAACTAACAGCAAAGCTTCAATCCAGTCTATTGGTCTTCTGGCACTGCTGTGGATCAGCACCTTAGACAGTAGCATGACTAACCTGTTCCTTATTCCAATTTTTGGCAATATTAGCCCTAGTATATAAGTATGAAAACTGAGGTTAAGGGAAATAACTCATTCAAGACCGAATGTTCAGTAAATGATAGAGATTATATTTATATTATTTTATTTAATTATTACAACTTACCTGACTTCAGTCAATATGCCACGCTGTTATTTATATTATTGTGTTGTCCAATGAAGAAAGTTTCATAATGATCAGTTTTATTGGTATTATGTTATTTTCTCCTTACATTTCTTTTATATCATCCTGTCCTTATACCCACGCTCTCTCACCCCAGCTTAAAGGTGAACAAGCTGGGTAGCAAGGGCCTACAGAGAAGCATTGACTTTCAGAATGCTCACAGCCAGTTAGTGATAAAAACATGTCCATAAAAACCTGCGCTTGTCCTAATGAGAGCCTTTCCACTGCAGGAAGGTAACGCTGGAATGTTTCTCTTTCTGTCTCCCTTTTTCTAGCCTGAAATGCTGTCTTTGTCTGTTAGATTCTATGAGCTTGTTTGCAGAATCAAACCCAACTACATTTTTGTTTACTCCCAATTAATAAATAGCTTTGGGTTATTTACTAACAGCACACATTCTGGTTTGCACAAAGATTCTTTCAGACTGAAAACTATGAGAGAATAAGAAGCCTTGCAAGTTGCTGTCAGACACTTTTTAAATTTTATTTCACTAGGTATATCTGTGAGTCTGAGAGAAGACTTTAGGCTACTCTTTTCTTAGGTCCAATCTGCACAGAACTGACTTATCAAGTATCAGGGATTTTATAAACAGTAAAGCAGAGTAACAAAAGACTAGCTTGTGAATTTGAAAATGCCAAGTCTGAATTTCATGTTTACTGTGTGATCTTTGGCCGTTCACTTAAAGTCTCCTAGCTTCTGTTTTCTTAGTTATTAAATGGGGATAGGAAAACTGAGAATTTTCTCCTAAAGCAAACCTTGGTTACTTCAGTAATTTATCCTAGAATAAGAATTGTGGTAGCCTTTGGCAGGGGAGAAGTATGAGCTTCTTTAAATTTCAAGGGCTTGGATGAGGAGATCTTGGGAAAGGCTTACATCTTGACACAAATTGTGACCAAGTCCTTGGCTTCTTATAATTTTTCTTTTTTTCGTTTTCTTTTCTTTTTCTTTCTTTTTTTTTTTTGAGACAGAATCTCACTCTGTCACCCAGGCTGTAGTGCAGTGGCCCGATCTCGGCTCACATCAAGCTCTGCCTCCTGGATTCATACCATTCTCCTGCCTCAGCCTCCCAAGTAGCTGGGATTACAGGTGCCCGCCACCACACCCGGCTAATTTTTTTGTATTTTTAGTAGAGATGGGGTTTCCTTGACACCATGGTCACACCCAGGAAACTGCTTCTGCTTGCACTTAATAGAAGCTATATATGCAGTGGGCTCTAGGACTAGCATGACAATGGGGAGACAGAAACATCATTTTTTTTTTGTATTCTAATGAACACTAAAGATTCAAAATCACAGTGAGGTTCATCAGTGACAATGGTAAAACATTGTGGGAAGAAACCAAGAACATTATTATCAGCTGTCTAAAGACCAGCCATCATGGTGACTAGTCTGTGGCTGGATTATAGCCCTCTACTGGTTAAAGGCAAGAAGCAAGAAGCAATGAGAAAGACTATTTTAAAATCCACTTAAGCATTTTGGGGGTTCTTAGTAGTCCTTTAGAATGAGGAAGATTGGACTTCTCCATAAGCTTTGGATTTTAGGTATAGAAATTAGAATATTTAAATTTGAATATTATTGTCTTTTTGTAGCCTTATTTTCTTATTCCAAGCTGGTCAAGTTAGGCCTATGGCTACAATAATATTTTCAACTTATTAGGTTTGTTGTAAGGATTAGAGATAATATACGTTACAGCCTAGGATAGTTAGAGCTGTAGCCACCTTGCATAGCTAGATAATATAGTTAATATAATGTAGTCCTGACACCTGGTAGGCAGTCAATAAGTAATAGCAATCAGCATTATTATTTTAACAATGTAATCAGACACTACTGGTTAGGATAGTTGGGGCACTGATGAATTATAAGTTTAAAAAGCCTAAATTTTATATAATATTTTTCTTTAGGAAATTGATTTTATTTATCTTTAGAAACATTTTTCTGCTAATAATACCAGTAGCTCTCTGTGATCTTCCCTTTTCCATGTTTTAAATCCAGCATGTCACTTTCTGCCTTGAATATTTTAGCTATGTGGTTGTCTTATCTCTCCAACCACACTACGCGCTCTCAAAAGATGGAGAACCATATCTTACGTTCAGTAATGATATTCAAAATGTTTATAACCAGTACAGTACAGACATCACCAATCACAGTAGATTCTGGACATGAACACCCTGTTTGGTCCTACTGACACATACCAGTGGAATACTGACACGTTTTATATTTCTTTGAATCTTTCCTAGTGCCTTCCGTAAAAATGAGCCTCAACAAATAGTTCTTGATGATTATAGTTTGGAAGTTTCTGTAAAGTGATGTCAGGAGAAGACAGCTGGCTGCCAAATACCCTCTCAAGATTATGATAACCTTAAAAAATGTATCCCAATTAGTTCCTCAGCTTGGTAGGCTCAGAAACTTAGTTTAACTGAACTTATAAACTTCTGTATAAATTGTTATTCCAATTATTTTATTTAAAGTGAGAATGATGCGTTAATATTCACACTGGCCTTAGCAGTACATTCCTTGGATGAAGACTGATTTATGTGGGGAGTCAAGTTATCATAAGAGGAAATTGTGGTCTGTATCACATTAAAAGTGAAACCCTTACATTTATGGTCAATTGGTTTTCAATAAAGGCATCAAATCTATTTAGTAAAGGATAATATTTTTAACTGGGAAAATTGGATATACACATGCAAAAAAAAAATAATCTTAGCTCCCTACTTCACACCATAAACAAAAAAGTTAACTCAAAATGGATTATAGACCTAAATTTAAGGGCTAAAACTGTAAAACTTCTAGAAGAACACATAGGAGAATGTCTTTGTGACTTTGGGTTAGGCAACAATTTCTTAGATCAATAAAAGATATAATTGATGAATTTGGCTTTATCAAAATTAAAACTTTTTCAATTCAAAAGAAAGAACATGAAAAGACTAATACCAGACTGGGAGAAAATCTTTTCAAAATACATATCTGATAAGGACTTCTTTCCAGAATGTATAAAGAACACTTATCACCCAACAATAAGAAGACAAACAACCTAATTAAACGTGTGCAACATATTTGAATAGAGATTTCACAAAGAAGATATACAAAATGCTAATAAGCACATGAAAGGGTGCTCAATATCGTTATTCATTAGAAAAATGCCACTTGAAACCTCAATGAGATACCTTTACACACCCACTAGAGTGGCTGTAATCCAAAAGACTTGCAATACTAAGTGTTGGTGAGGCTCTGGAAAAACTGAAATTCTCATCCACTACTGATGGGTATGTAGAGCAGTATAGTCACTTTGGAGAGCACCTTGACAAGATCTTAAAAGATCTAGTGCATACTTGTGTCTAACTCAGCAATTCTATTCCTAGCTTTTTACTCAAGATAAATCAAAACATATGTTCCTGCCAAGACTTGTTCCTGACTGTTTGTGGAAGCTTATTCATGCAATCCAAATGTCCAGAAACTGGTGAATAGATCAACAAAGTGTAGATCCATAAAAAGGAATGCTCTTCAGCAAGTTTTAAATGGTGTACTGATAGTTATAATAACACAGATAAGCTTCAAGTATATAATGCTAAGTGAAAGAAGCTCAACACAAGACTATCTAGTGTATGATTTCATTTCCATAACACTTCCAGAAAAGACAAATCTATAGAGACAGAAAACAGATTTATGGTTGCCTGGGGCTGAGGGTGGGAGTAGAAATTGATTGCAAATGAGCATGGGGAACTTTGTGGGTGATAAAAATGTTCTAAAACTGGATTGTGCTTATGATTATGCAACTGTATAAATTTACTAAAAATCATTCAACTGTACACTTACAATGGGTGACTATTATGATATGTAAATTATGCCTCAATGAGACTATAAAAAATTCAAGGGCGGGCAAGTAGGCTGCTGAATAAAATCTTTGAGACATCAGCTCTTTTGACTGTGTCTATCCTTGCAACAGAAACATTCACCGCCTACAGTAATGTTTTGCTCAAATTTGCCTGGTTACATCTATCCTGAACAATTAAGAAAGGAATTGAAAATATGTTTCTGTGATTATATTTACTTAAAATTCTGCATTGACCAAGGTTCATTCATTTGGACACATTCTGTGTTTTCGGTTATGTTAATATCATCAATATTGTGCTGGTCTGAGGATTACTTTTTCTCTTAGATGATTTGGCATTTCTTTCTTCTCTGATTCATTTATGTCCATTTTATGGTTTAACAGAAGGACAATCTTAATTCTGGCAGTTTGTAGCTTAACTAACATCCAAAGAGGCTAACTCATTTCTAACTATGTATTAACTTGAAGGTAAATATGCTCTAATAACACCAAGTTGTTGTACATTGTTCCCATGTACCACACACACACACACACACACACAGGCATACTACTACTACTACTACTTCATTAATAACCTACAGCATTTCTATTTTTCTAAAAATATTACCTGGCTTTTGCACAAACTTACTAACTCCTTACCACAGCTTAGTTTTGTAGACATGGAAAATAGAATTTAAATAGGGAAATATATGCCACAGGTATTCATAAATTTATCCAAGTAGAGGTAGAACACTGAAATATATTTTATTCTTTCTTTAAAACTAGAAAGAGTGGGAACGAGGTGGAAAATATGAATTTTGCAATGTAGGGTGTTCACTTCCCCAAAATGTAAATAAAATATTCTTAGGGAAAGGATTTAAAGAATAAGAATTTGTAAGTGTCAGTTGTTTATAAATTTCCTTTCCAAATCAGCAAAATGATTCAAAGCAATACTGTAATGAATGAAACATTACTTTCTAGTAGATTCAGGACCTGGTTACAATGGCTCTTTTGGAGCTGGCTTCTCTCAGTGAAAAATGGCAGCAGAGATAGTGATTGGGTTTTCTTTGGTGGGGTTCCATCTATCATTCTACCATCACTTTTGTGAAAATCATGAGTTAATACAACTAGGTCTGGTTTGAGGAGGATGACATTGATAAACAGATCAGGTGCAAATACACCATAAATATCACACAATGCCTCACATAAAAGACCAAAGCAAAGCCTGTTGAACCAATATATCATTCTAAATATGATACATATGGAGATGTTCATAGAGGTTTCTGATTGCTGCTGTCCCCGGAAAACTTCTTGTTTTTTTCCGTTAATGATGAGGCCAAAGTCAACATTATTCTTCCTGGCTTCTCTTTGCTCATGCGCATGGCCCCTGTGCTTCATCAGCACATTTAGACACGTTTATTTGTACAATTCAGAATTTCTTCAGCTTGAGATTCTTATCAGATAATTTTTAAGTGGATTCCCTCCCATACGATATTTGTATTGTGCCAAAAATATTTTTCATATTACTGAAGTGTGTATTACTTCATGCCAGTAGTCTCTAAATGGGAAAAGAATAGCCAGTAAGTGAGTGGGATGATCCATTAGGGTGTGGGAAGGAAACACTAGAACTTCTCTTTCAATTTTTATCTAAAATAAAAAAAAAACTTCAGTTTCATTAGTGTTTAATATGTGGATTGGAACTGGCACACCCATTTGTCACTGTCCAATGCCACATACCATACATGAGATACTACTCTGAAATAAGACAGGAGCCCCACAGTATGGAGGGATTGACTCAGTGTTTAGCCTGTTTGTTTGTTTATTACTTCTAAGCACACAATACTTTACAAAATGGAAAAGTCTGAAACAAATGCATGGATTGAAAAATGTAGAAAAATACAAACAATTAAAAAACACACACTGGAAACGATTATTCTCAGCATACTAACACAAGAACAGAAAACCAAACACCGCATGTTCTCACTCATAAGTGAGAGTTGAACAATGAGAACACATGGACACAGGGAGGGGAACATCACACGCTGGGGCCTGTCAAGGAGTGGGGGGCTAGGGGAGGGATAGCATTAGGAGAAATACCTAAAGTAGATGACAGATTGATGGGTGCAGCAAACCACCATGGCACGTGTATACCTATGTAACAAACCTGCGTGTTCTGCACATGTACCCTAGAACCTAAAGTATAAAAACCAAAAACAAAATACACACACACACACACACACACAGGGCAGAGCTGTAGTTCTAGCAGTAGCTTTTTGTCAACCACGCCAGGAAGTAAAAATAATTGTTATCTGATTATGTCTGTCAAGAAGATGGCCAATTAATTTAAAAAATCATAAAGAGAATTTATTAAAATGAGGTTTTACATCCACCTTTACTGACACAAAATAATGTGTGTTGAATTTTAATCATAGTGTATATGTAGGTAATGTATACATACATATATATACATAATGTGTATGTATATGTGTATAATACAAGCATACATATGTTAGAGCTGCTGCTTTTTCTAATTGGATTTGCAATCAAGGCATTTGGAGACCACTTAGTTAGAAATGTCCCTTGAAAGTATGTTCACTTAGTTCTAATTGTGGTTGTTTCTGGTTGAGAATACATGTATAAGCAGGGACTGAAAATATATGAATTCTGGGTGATAACAGGGAATCTAGCAAACATAAAATATCAGAAGTAGTGGATTCTGTGGCCTAGTTGTAAAAACTGATATTCTGGATGTGTGAACCTTTATGCTATGTGGGTCACTAAGTGTCTGGCCATCCTTGTCAAAACCTGGACCCCTGTTCCCACGTTCCATATGACCAAGAGGAGTACTAACATGAGGTTCTGCTGCTCCACTCATGAGGTCAGGCATTAAAAATGACAAGTAAGACAACACGGCAAACAGAATACATATTTCAAGATAAGTGTCACAGGGTAAAAGGCTAGCCATGGAAGCCCAGGTATTAAAATGATTTATTCTTAGCAACTGATCCTTATATGTGAAAAAACAAAAGACACTTGGATTAGCTCAGATATTTTTACTAGTAATTATCTACCTAGAGACTTCAACTTAATTAACATTACTTTGGAATAATTAGTTAAGCAAATATTTATTGAATGCCTACTAAGTGATGAGTGCATGCTAGGAGTAATGGATGCTACCAGACCCTAGGCTACTTCTTTTGTTTTTTAAATTATACTTTAAGTTCTGGGGTACATGTGTAGAAAGTGCAGGCTTGTTACATGTGCCATGGTGGTTTGCTGCACTCATCAACCCATCACCTCCATTAGGTATTTCTCCCAATGTAAGAATCCCTCCCTCAGCCCCCCCACTCCCTGACAGGCCCAGGTGTGTGATGTTCCCCTCCCTGTGTCCATGTGTTCTCATTGTTCAGTTCCCACTTATGAGTGAGAACATGTGGTGTTTGGTTTTCTGTTCTTGTGTTAATTTGCAGAGTATGATGGTTTCATCCATGTCCCTGCAAAGGACATGAACTCATCCTTTATTATGACTGTATAGTATTCCATGCTGTATATGTGCCACATTTTCTTTATCCAGTATATCATTAATGGGGATTTGGGTTGGTTCCAAGTCTTTGCTATTGTGAATGGTGCCACAATAAACATATGTATACATGTGTCTTTATAGTAGAATGATTTATAATTGTTTGGGTATATATCCAGTAATGGGATTGCTGGGTCAAATGGTATTTCTAGTTCTAGATCCTTGAGGAATCATCACACTGTCTTCCACAATGGTTGAACTAATTTACACTCCCACCAACAGTGTAACAGTGTTCTTATTTCTCCACATCCTCTCCAGCATCTATTGTTTCCTGACTTTTTAGTGATCGCCATTCTAACTGCCATAAGATAGTATCTCATTGTGGTTTTGATTTGCATTTCTCTAATGACCAGTGATGATGAGCTTTTCTTCATATGTTTATTGGCTGCATAAATGTCTTCTTTTGAGGTGGGTGTTCATATCCTTCACCCAAGTTTTGATGGGGTTGTTGTTTTTCCCTTGTAAATTTGTTTAAGTTCTTTGTAGATTCTGGATTTTAGCCCTTTGTCAGATGGATAGATTGCAAAACTTTTCTCCCATTCTGTAAGTTGCCCATTCACTCTGATGATAGTTTCTTTTGCTGTGCAGAAGCTGTTTAGTTTAATTAGATCCCATTTGTCTATTTTGGCATTTGTTGCTGTTGCTTTTTATGTTTTAGTCATGTAGTCTTTGCCCATGCCTAAGTCCTGAATTGTATTGCCTAGGTTTTCTTCTAGGGTTTTTATGGTTTTAGGTCTTACATTTAAGTCTTTAATTTATCTTGAGTTAATTTTTGTATAAAGTGTAAGGAAGGGATCCAGTTTCAGCTTTCTGCATATGGCTAACCAGTTTTCCCAACACCATTTATTAAATAGGGAATCCTTTCCCCATTGCTTGTTTTTGTCAGGTTTGTCAAAGATCAGATGGTTGTAGATGTGTGGTGTTATTTCTGAGGACTCTGTTCTGTTCCATTGGTCTATATCTCTGTTTTGGTACCAGTACCATGCTGTTTTTGTTGCTGCAGCCTTGTACTATAGTTTGAAGTCAGGTAGCGTGATGCCTCCAGCTTTGTTCTTTTTTCTGAGGATTGTCTTGACTATGTGGACTCTTTTTTGGTTCCATACGAAATTTAAAGTAGTTTTTTCTAATTGTGTGAAGAAACTCAATGGTAGCTTGATGGGGATAGCATTGAATCTATAAATTACCTTGGGCAGTATGGCCATTTTCATGATATTGATTCTTCCTATCCCTGAGAATGGAATGTTTTTCTATTTGTTTATGTACCCTCTTATGTCCTTGAGCAGTGGTTTGTAGTTCTCTTTGAAGAGGCCCTTCACATCTCTTGTAAGTTGTACTCTTAGGTATTTTATTCTTTTTGTAGCCATTGTGAATGGGAGTTCACTTATGATTTGGCTCTCTGTTTGTTATTGATGTATAGGAATGCTTGTGATTGTTGCACATTGATTTTGTGTCTGGAGACTTTTCTGAATTTGCTTATCAGCTTAAGGAGATTTTGGGCTGAGACAATGGGATTTTCAAAATATACAATCATGTCATCTGCAACCAGAGGCAATTTGACTTCCTCTTTTCCTAATTGAATACGTTTTATTTCTTTCTCCTGCCTGATTTCCCTGACCAGAACTTCTAATACTATGTTGAATAAGAGTGGTGAGAGAGGGCATCCTTGTCTTGTGCCGGTTTTCAAAGGGAATGCTTCCAGTTTTTGCCCATTCGGTATGATATTGGCTGTGGGTTTCTCATAAATAGCTCTTTTATTTTGAGATACATTCCATCAATACCTAGTTTATTGAGAGTTTTTAGCATGAAGTGCTGTTGAATTTTGTCAAAGGCCTTTTCTGCATCTATTGATTATCTATTGAGATAATCATGTGGTTTTTGTCATTGGTTCTATTTATATGATGGATTACGTTTATTGATTTGCATATGTTGAACCAGCCTTGCATCCCAAGGATGAAGTCAGCTTGTTTGTGGCGGATAGGCTTTTTGATGTGCTGCTGATGTGCTTTTTGATGTTTCCCAGTATTTTATTGAGGGTTTTCACATTGATGTTCACCAAGAATATTGGCCTGAAATTTTCTTTTTTTATCATGTCTCTGCCAGGTTTTGGTATCAGGATGATGCTGGCCTCATAAAATGAGTCAGGGAGGAGTCTCTCTTTTTCTGTTGTTTGGAATAGTTTCAGAAGGAATGGTACCAGCTCCTCTTTGAACCTCTGGTAGAATTCAGCTGTGAATTCGTCTGGTCCTGGACTTTTTTTGGTTGGTAGGCTATTAATTACCACCTCAATTTCAGAACTTGTTATTGGTCTATTCAGCAATTCAACTTCTTCCTGGTTTAGTCTTGGGAGGGTGTATGTGTCCAGGAATTTATCCATTTCTTCCAGATGTTCTAGTTTATTTGCATAGAAGTGTTGATAGTATTCTCTGACGGTAGTTTGTATTTCTATGGGCTCATTGGTGATTCCTCTTTAACAATTTTTATTCCATCTATTTGATTCTTCTCTTTTTTCTTCTTTATTAGTCTTGCTAGTGGTCTATTTATTTTGTTGCTGTTTTCGAAAAACCAGTTTCTGGATTCACTGATTTCTTGAAGGGTTTTTGTGTGTCTGTCTCCTTCAGTTCTGCACTGATCTTAGTTATTTCTTGTCTTCTGCTAGCTTTTGAATTTCTTTGCTCTTGCTTCTCTAGTTCTTTTAATTGTGATGGTATAGTTATTTCTTGTCTTCTGTTAGCTTTTGAATTTCGTTGCTCTTGTTTCTCTAGTTCTTTTAATTGTGATGGTAGGGTGTCAATTTTAGATTTTTTCTGCTTTCTTTTGTGGGAATTTAGTGCTATAAATTTCCCTCTACATACTGCTGTAAATATGTCCCAGATATTCTGGTATGTTGTGTCTTTGTTCTCATTGGTTTCAAAGAACATCTTTATTTCGTTATTTACCCAGTAGTCATTTAGGAGCAGGTTGTTCAGTTTGCATGTAGTTGTGTGGTTTTGAGTGAGTTTCTTAATCCTGAGTCCTAATTTGATTGCACTCTGGTCTGAGAGACTGTTACGATTTCCATTCTTTTGCATTTGCTGAAGAGTGTTTTACTTACAATTATGTGATCAATTTTAGAATAAGTGTGATGTGGTGCTGAGATGAATGTATATTCTGTTGATTTGGGGTGGAGAGTTCTGTAGATGTCTGTTAGGTCTGCTTGGTGCAGAGCTGAGTTCAAGTCCTGGATATCCTTGTTAATTTTCTGTCTCGTTGATTTGTCTAATATTGAGGGAGGGGTGTTAAAGTCTCCCATTATTTTTGTGTGGGAGTCTAAGTCTCTTTTTAGGTCTCTAAGAACTTGCTTTATGAATCTGGGTGCTCCTGTATTGGGTGCATATGTATTTAGGATAGTTAACTCCTCTTGTTGCATTGATCCCTTTACCATTATGTAATAGCCTTCTTTGTCTCTTTTGATCTTTGTTGGTTTGAAGTCTATTTTATCAGAGATTAGGAATGCAACCCTGTTGTTTTTTGTTTTGTTTTGTTTGTTTGTTTTTTGCTTTACATTTGCTTGGTAAATATTCCTCCGTCCCTTTGTTTTGAGCCTATGTGTGTCTTTGCACGTGAGATGGGTCTCCTGAATACAGCACACTGGTGGGTCTTGACTCATTATCCAATTTGCCAGCCTGTGTCTTTTAATTGGGACATTTAGCCCATTTACATTTAAGGTTAATATTGTCATGTGTGAATTAGATCCTGTCATTATGATGTTAGCTGGTTATTTTGCCCATTAGTTGATGTGGTTTCTTCCCAGCATTGATGGTCTTTACATTTTGGCATGTTTTTGCAGTGGCTGGTACTGGTTGTTCCTTCCCATGTGTAGTGCTTCCTTCAGGAGCTATTGTAAGGCAGGCCTGCTGGTGACAAAATCTCTCAGAATTTGCTTATCTGTAAAGAATTTTATTTCTCCTTCTCTTATGAAGCTTAGTTTGGTTGGATATGGAATTCTGGGTTGAAAATTCTTTCCTTTAAGAATGTTGAATATTGGCCCCCACTCTCTTCTGGCTTGTAGAGTTTCTGCCGAGAGATCTGCTGTTAGTCTGATGGGCTTCCCTTTATGGGTAACCCAACCATTCTCTCTGGCTGCCCTTAACGTTTTTTCCTTCATTTCAACCTTGGTGAATCTGACAATTATGTGTCTTCGGGTTGCTCTTCTTGAGGATTATCTTTGTGGTGTTCTCTGTATTTCCGGAATTTGAATGCTGGCCTGCCTTGCTAGGTTGGAGAAGTTCTCTTGGATAATATCCTGAAGAGTGTTTTCCAACTTGGTTCCATTCTCCACGTCACTTTCAGGTACACCAATCAAACATAGAGTTGGTCTTTTCACATAGTCCCATATTTCTTGGAAGATTTGTTCATTTCTTTTCACTCTTTTTTCTCTAATCTTGTCTTCTCACTTCATTTCATTGAGTTGATCTTCAATCTCTGATACCCTTTCTTCTGCTTGATCAATTCACCTGTTGATACTTGTGTATGTTTCACGAAGTTCTCATGCTGTGTTTTTCAGCTGCATCAGGTTATTTATGTTCTTCTCTAAACTGGTTTTTCTAGTTAGCAATTTGTCTAACCTTTTTTCCAGGTTCTTAGCTTCCTTGCATCGGGTTAGAACATGTTCCTTTAGCTCAGAGGAGTTTGTTATTACCCAACTTCTGAAGCCTACTTCTGTTAATTCGTCAAACTCATTCTCTGTCCAGTTTTGTTCCCTTGCTGGCGAGGAGTTGTGATCCTTTGGAAGAGAAGAGGAATTGTGGTTTTTGGAATTTTCAGCCTTTTTGCCCTGATTTCTCCCCATCTTCGTGAATTTATCTACTGTTGGTCTTTCATGTTGGTGACCTTTGGATGGAGTCTCTGAGTGGACGTCCTTTTTGTTGACGTTGATTCTGTTCCTTTCTGTTTGTTAGTTTCCCTTTTAACAGTCAGGCCCCTCTGCTGCAGGTCTGCTGGAGTTTGGTAGAGGCCCACTCCAGACCCTTTATCACCAGCAGAGGCTGCAGAATAGAAAAGATTGCTACCTGTTCCTTCCTCTGGAAGCTTTGTCCCAGAGGAGCACCCCCGCCCCCACCACCAACCCCGATGCCAGCCAGAGCTCTTCTGTATGAGGTATCTGTTGGCCCCTACTGGGAGGTGTGTCCCAGTCAGGAAACAAGGGGGTCAGGGACCCTCTTGAGGAGGCAGTCTGTCCCTTATCAGAGCTCAAATGCTGTGCTGGGAGAACTGCTGCTCTCTTCAGAGCTGTCAGGCAGGGATGTTTAAGTCTGCTGAAGCTGCACCCACAGCCGCCCCTTCCCCCATGTGCTCTGTCCTAGGGAGATGGGAGTTTTATCTATAAGTCCCTGACTGGGGCTGCTGCCTTTCTTTCAGAGGTGCCCAGCCCAGAGAGGAGGAATCTGGAGAGGCAGTTGGCCTTGCTGAGCTGTGGTGGGTTCTGCCCAGTTTGAACTTCCCAGAGGCTTTGTTCACACTGTGAGGGTAAAAACACCTACTGAAGCCTCGGCAATGGAGGATGTCCCTCCTCCCACCAAGTTCAAGCATCCCAGGTCAACCTCAGACTGCTATGCTAGCAGTGAGAATTTCAAACCAGTGGATCTTAGCTTGCTGGGCTCTGTGAGGGTGGGACCCGCTGAGCCAGGCACCGGACAGAATCTCCTGGTCTGCTGGTTGCAGAAGACTGTGGGAAAAGTGCAGTATCTGTGCTGGATTTCACCATTTCTCCTGGTACAGTCTCTCATGGCTTCCCTTGGATAGGAAATGGAAAACCAAAACCCTTTGTGCTTCCTGGGTGAGGCAACGCCCCACCCTGCTTCGGCTCGCCCTCCGTGGGCTGCATCCACTGTCCAACCAGTCCCAATGAGATGAACTGTGTACCTCAGTTGGAAATGCAGAAATCACCCGCCTTATGCATGGATCTCACTGGGAGTTGCAGATGAGAGCTGTTGCTATTCCGCCATCTTGCCAGCTCTCTCTAAACTTTTTAAACATGTCATTGTGACTGAGCCTTACAACATCTTCTTAACATAGATACTATATTCCTGGTTATAGAAATAAAGAAATTGAAACCTGAAAAGGTAAAATAATGGGTTCAAATTCTAAACAGGAGTTCCCAAAACAACCTCAGCTCTTTCCACACCATGTGAGTCCCCCTGATGGATGGAGAACTGTAGAGAGAGGGGAGTAATGGAAAAGGGAAGAATGAACTTGGGATTTGGGGGAGAAGCAACCTCTCTTTCTGAGCTAGCGTCTTATGGAAACTGCCTGGGGCTTGCACCTGACTCCCTCCAGTTGTGTTACTTTAATCTCTCACCAAGCTCCAGACACAATCTGGCACCATGGAGGGCAAATAGAAGGCTTCTGTAGCTGTAACTGTACGTCAGTGTTTCAGGCTTGTGTCCACCTTGCAGCTCTTCCCACTTTGACCTTGATTTCATGGCTGTTTAGTATCAGGTCTTCAACTCATTCCCCTCTGGCTGCTTCTGTATTCATGAAAAGCAGGCTCACAGAGACTGAGCTGTTTGACATCAGCTGCCAGATGTTTCTCAGGCTAACTATAATCTCTTTGGATCTTTGCCTAAGAGTGATACCAGACTGAGGTCCAAGAGGCAATCAGCATCTGCCAAACCCCGTCACCTGCCTGTTTCTTGTTTGAATAAACTCTTCAAGTCTTGACTCTTTTTAGGTAGATAGTACTGGTGGTATTCTGTCTAACCTGGGCTCCCTGAGAAGTTGGCTTATGCTTGAGAGTACAGATAAACTTGCTCTGCTGCCCTGCTCAGAAGCCTTCTTTTTGGGCTGATCCAACTGCTCTGCAAGGCAAGTTTTCCTTCTTACCGTTCCTAATCTGGTTTCCTTCCTATGGCTGAGCCTCAATTAAAATGGGGCAGAGGTGATTGAAATTGTAAAGTTTGTTTTGACTCTTTCCCATGTTGCCTTTTGTGTTGCTTCAGCTCTTTGACATTTGGGCTTTAAAAGTATCATCGTCATTTGCATTTTGGTTTTATGTATTTGTTTTGTTTTAATAAAAGAGACAGAATAAAGGTGAAGTCCTCTTTGTTTTTCTACTCAGCCTCTGTGTACCCTTTCTCCATAGAGGTATTCTATATCATGAATTCCAGTTGATATTATTACATTTTCTGCATCTATATGTCCATAAATAGTGAATAATAACTAATGTTTACCAAGCACTTAGTATTCAGCTAGCAGCGTTCTAAGTTATTCACATGCATCTTTGTCTTGACTCTTGAAAATAAACCTTCCTTCACTCTTGAAAATAAGTGCCATTATCATCTCTATTTTCTAGATGCAACAATTGAGATACCAAGAACTTAAATAACTTGCGCAAGATTATACAGCTAATAGGTAGCATAGATGGGTTTCAAAAGCAGGCCTCTGACTCCAGAGATGGTGGGCTTGATCATATGCTAATGCTTTTAACCACACCAGTGTTATGCAGTCTTCTGTGGTATTGCTTTGAGTGATTTTCTAAATGTTCAAAAATACAATTAAAAAAAATCTCTTTCAATTTATTTTTCCTTTCAACAGTGTTTTTTTTTTTTTTTCTTTTCCTTTTGAGACAGAGTCTCCCTCTGTTGACCAGGCTGGATGGAGTGCAGTGGCACGATCTTGGCTCACTGCAACCTCCACCTCCTAGGTTCAAGCGCTTCTCATGCCTCAGCCTCCTGAGTAGCTGGAGGTGCATGCTACCACACCAGGCTAATTTTTGTATTTTTGGTAGAGACAGGGGTTTCACCATCTTGGCTAGGCAGGTCTCAAACTCCTGACCTCAGGTGATCCACCCGCCTTGGCTTCCCAAAGTGCTGGGATTATAGGCATGAGCCACTGTACCCAGCCTCAAGAGTGTTTTGAAGACGTGTATTAATCCAATCATTAATATTTACAGTTATGTAACATTCTGTCAGAAATATCAATCATATCAATAGTAATTTACTATATTCCCTTGGATAAGTATCTAGTGTTTCTGATTTTTCACTATCGCAAGCTATGCTGCGGTGAACACTATTGTGGTTACCTCCTTAACAGTCATTTTCCCTTCCAATTCAAATGTTGCTATTTCACCAGCGCTTTTTGTCAGTTGATAAGATGACATAGTTAAATAGTTCTCACCAATATCTGATTGAGTCATAATAATTTAATCCTTTGCTAGACTTTGCATTTTAAAGATACCTACTTGTGAGCTAAATTTAACCGATAATGGTTGAGGTGATCATTTGAACAGTTTCAGAAATTAGGAGGAAGGGGTGGATATGAAGAATATATATGATGAGGGAGAGAGATATTCCCAGTACTTTCAGAATTTCTGTTACTCATCTGGTAAAAATGAACTTTCTTTTTCCTATCATGGAAAGTTGAGTCTCCATGAGGACTTGCTTCAGCACCAATATTCCAGAATGGTATATTGCTACCCAAACTACTCTCAGTGTTCCTTCTCCTACCTTGTAAATAATACATGTATACATAGGGTATTTGTTAGATTACAAAATACTCTGGGCTGGGTGCAGTGGCTCACATCTGTTTTAATAAACAGCACTTTGAGAGGTCAAGGTGGGTGCATCACTTCAGGCCAGGAGTTTGAGAGCAGTATGGTCAACATGGCAAACCCCCGTCTACTAAAAAGACAACAGTCAGTCAGACGTGGTGGCACATGCCTGTAGTCCCAGCTACTCCAGAGGCTGAGGCTGGAGAATCAATTGCTTGAACCCGGGAGATGGAGGTTGCAGTGAGCCGAGATCATGCTACTGAACCTCAATCTGGGAAACAGAGTAAGCCTGTCTGTCAAAAAACATCCAAAAAAAAAACCAGAACAAAATACCCTGGAGTATAATAGCCACGTGACCTTAGACACAGGAAAACATTTATGAATCTTGATAACCACATGGTGAATATATTTGCATACCAAGTGGGATTTCCTCTGCAGTGCAATTTGTCTTGCTGTTCAATACTTTAAGTAGCCTGCCCTTTACGCGAAGTTCCAGGTGGAAGCATCAGAGTTATTTACCGGAAGTCCAAGAATATTTAATGTTGTGATAGCTGCAGTTTTTTATCTATGGAGAAGCTCTTCTAGTATCAAGTTTTTGCTGGATGAACTCACCGTGAATGAATTTAGTTGTATTTTTGTTATTTTATTTTAGAGATGGAGTCTTGCTCTGCCACCCAGGCTGGAGTACAGTGGCACAATCTTCGCTCACTGCAATCTCTGCCTCCTGGGTTCACGCCATTCTCCTGCCTTAGCCTCCCAAGTAGCTGGGACTACAGGTGCCTGCCACCATGCGCGGCTAATTGTTTTGTATTTTTGGTAGAGATGGGGTTTCACCATGTTAGCCAGGATGGTCTCGATCTCCTGACCTCGTGATCCGCCCACCTTGGCCTCCCAAAGTGCTGGGATTACAGGCTTGAGGCACGGCACCTGGCCTATTTTATGTATTTTAAGTGCGTATAGGGCTCACCATATATATCTTGATGCATGGCACAGATGTTGTTTTGAAATAGAACCATTGGGCCTTTAATAAGAAAAGTACAAGTTACCTTAATAGCCCAGAATTAAGGAAGAACATTGGCCATGGAATTAGAACAATGAGTTCTAATTCTAACATTTACAGGTTTGGTGAAGTTGCACACATTTTTGTAAATGAAAATCATAACAATACTGATATCATCATGTAAAATGATGATAATAATATCTTCTAAATTAATATAGTTTTTTTCAAATGAATTTTTAAATATCTAACCTGTTTCTTAATCACTGAGTAATATGGTTACCTGATGCAAAGTGATGTATATATAGAAAAAATTTTAAAAATTAGCTATAAAATAAACATAGTCATGGCTGGGTGCGGTGGCTCACACCTGTAATCCCAGCACTTTGGAAGGCTGAGGAAGGTGGATCACCTGAGGTCAGTTCAAGACCAGCCTGGCCAACATGGTGAAACCCATCTCTACCGAAAAAAAAAAAATTAGCCAGGTGAGGTGGTGTATGCTTGTAATCCCAGCTACTCAGGAGGTTGAGGCAGGAGAATCGCGTGAACCTGGGAGGCAGAGGTTGCTGTGAGCCGAGATTATGCAACTGTACTCCAGCCTGGGTGACAGAGTGAGACTCCATCTCAAAAAAAGAAAAAGGAACATAGTCATGTCCTCTGTTCCTAGAGTTGTTTTGTGAAAAACAAATGGCTTGATTGATATGTGTAGAGCACTGTGTGTAAGAGAAAGGCCTGGCCTTACGGTAAGCTTTCTACATTGTAATTCTGTTTTTTGCAGATGACTCAACCAGCATCCACAAGTGAGGATAACAGGCATTGGTTACCTTAAAATTTAAGAGTAGTTCATCTCATTCAGGTAATCCAGTTACCTCTCCCCAGGAGAGGCCATGGATAACAGTTTCATGGAGGGTACACCTACCCTCCCTTTACCCCACGTATTTAAATAGCTCTACAGAGAGAATGAAATGCCATCTTTTAGGGAAATATGAATTGTATAGAGCAGTAGCAATTTTATCTCCCCAAAGAAGGGATGACATGATGGGTTCTCCCACCTTCCCACAAGATTGGGAGTGGTCAAGCTGACTTCCCTGTCCTCCCCATAACCCTCACATAAAGTAAAAAGTAAGGATGATATGTTAGAAAATGCTGAGCCACTGAACGGATGGATCATCTGTTCTTTAGGTTTGAATGTGGAGAAAAGGGCCAGAGGGATGTGACAGAGTTGAAAAAGAAAGTTCCAGGGTGCAGCCTGCATGTCGATGTTTGGTATGACAAGGACATGTGAGTGGAATTTGACTGAAGATGAGTTGGAGGATGAGAGTCAAGCTCTTTTCAATCATGGTTCCCTTCCTGGTACCACCCACTGGGCAAAGGGAGCCTAACATTAAGGGGACATGGAGTGGATCATCTGGAGTAGGGCCCGGGGAGAAAAGGAAGAAGCCAGGTCCCAGTCAGTTACCTTATGTCAGGCAGTTGTGTGGGATAAAACTTCTGGAGTTTCCGCCCAAGAACCCATAGATGCCTCCCATGAGGAAGTCAGCATCTGATGGGGAAAGGGAAATGAAGACCAGACAGGGATGGCATGACAAAGAGAGGCTGATATGCCATGAGCAGTCACCTGTGAAATGTGTTCTTTCCTCCCCTTCATCCCTGCTCCAACCCCAAAAAGGAAATGACAGCAGAGACGGTGGGAATGACATGAGAGAAGAGACCCTATCATTTACACTCTATATCCTTCTATAGCTACAGAAGCCACCAGTCTAGCCTACCTGGGAGTGTAGAGGAAGAGTTCTATGAATTGAATATGAGATCAAAGTTTTTACGTGGAAAACACCAAATTAGTCTGAGATGCCATAAAATGAGACTGAGATATCACTAGGGAGAGTAAAATCCAGTGAGAAAGGAAAAAACAAACAAAGAGCGTTTTCATGATGATACCTTAAGTTGATACACCTTGATGAAATCTGTCAAACTAATTACTAATTATAAAGATTTCTCTTCTTATAGGATCAAATGTCCTGAGCGGTCATTCCTCCAGATGGTTCTTATGAGCTTTTCACTCGGTCCTGGCAGAGAGGAAATTTGGCCTGCTATCTATATGGCCAATCTTAAATTGTTCATGCATTTGTTCATTTATTCAATCTACATTTATTGAGCATTTAGTGTGCCAGACACCACACTACTGAACTAGACTCTTGGGATAATTAAACTTGCCAAATTCTCAGTTCACATGATTTCACATGGAATAAAAAACTTTTTTTTTTCTCCAGCTTTTGAGGCACTGGCAGATACTGCACAAAATAAATTGTGGGCTTACAACAAAATAACAATCTGAACTGCCTGGTAGAAATAATGATGACCATGAATCCTGGGTTTTCCAGGATGGTCTTGGTAACTTACAATTTTATTTTATTTTTCAATAAAATAAATTTATTCAATATGCAACTAAATGCAATTTATTTTTCATGAGCTTGCAGTGCTTTTTATTTAAATTTATAAATGGTGAAACATCCTTTGTTAGACCACATGTTTCAATATTTTATTTGGAAAATGTGGATGCTTAATGCCGTAAGTTTTTTTTTTTTTTAAAGCAAATCTAGATCTAGATTATGCTGACAAAAATATGAAAATTATTGTTTCCTGGAAACCCAGCTTTCCTGGCAGCTGTATCTCTTAGAATGTGACAGATTTTAAAGGTAAAACATGCTGCAGCTAGAGCAACAGTTTGCCTTCATGCCAATTTTAACCCACAGTGATGCAGTCCACTGATAATACTGTGATTTAGAAGGCAACAAAGCACTGAGAGTCTTCACTCAGGTCATCCCTCCTGCAAGACAAGATGAAAGAGGGAGGAAGTAGAGTGTTGAGAGACAGAGACAAAGGGAGAAAGCAACTCAGAGAAGGAAAGAGTAGAGAGAGCCAGGGTGAAATAGTTAGTAACCATCTCATCTCTCATCTCCAAATAATTTCTTGCACAGGCCATTCAAGAAGCATGATGAGGATAATAATCAGCCATTGTTTTTAGATTCATTTTAGTTTTATTGTGGAATAATTTAATTAAAATACATTTTTATTACCCTTTTACTCTCTTTGCCTGCTCTCTCTCCTGCTGTAATTTCCTGAGAAGGAGATGCATGACATCCTCTGGGCATCCCCAGTAGCTTTTCAATCATCCATTCATATCTTCTGAGTTAGTTTCATTTTGCCAAAAGAATCCTTTTCATATTCAGCATTCTTGTCACTGAAAATGAGTTGTCTGATTATCTGATGTACTGCATAGCTATGGGAAAAATCCTTTAAATTTTTCTTAATCTCCTCTTTGAACATAGTAGGCTAGAAAACATAAACACCCCAGAAATAAATTTCTTTTAGAAACATGCCCTTCCATTGTTCCAAACATGGTAGGCAGAATAATAGCCTCCCAAGAATATCCATGTGCCAATCCCTCAAAACTCGTCAATACATTACCTTACACAGAAAAAAAAAAAAAAAAGACTTTGCATATGTTATTAATTTAAGGACCTCAAGGTGGCAGATTATTTTTGATGATAAGAATGGGTCTAATGTAATCATAAGGGTCCTTCTCATTGGAAGAGGGAAGCAGAAGTGAAGTCACAGAAAGATGGATGATGATGGAAGCACACCTGAGCAAATATACTATACTGCTGGTTTTGAAGATAGACGAAGAGGCCATGAGCCAAGGAATATAAGCCACCTCTAGAAGGTGAAAAAGCAAAGAAACAAATTGTCTTCTCAGAGCTTTCAGAGGAATGCTTCCCTGTCAAATCTTGATTTCAGCCCAGTAGAACTTGCATCAGACTTATAAACTATGTAACTGTAAGATAAGAAAACAAAACAAAACAAAGCAACTTCTTTAAAGCCACTAAGATACAACAGCAATAGAAAACGAATTCACCAAATTTTCTTTCTAAGTATAGATTGAGTCGTAGACTTATTAGCTTTTAATTGCATTATTTAATAAAAGTCTTCCTAACCTCTCTGGCCTTTAATTGAAATATTTTATATAATTGAAGATGCTACATTGGCATCTTCTGTACATTTCCTTTCCAATCATTGCCCTTTTCAGAAGCCAATTTACAGTGGCAAACTCCTTGACTGAAATTTACTTGCATAGTTCACCTTTGTGCATTTCCTTTCTAATAATTGCCCTCTGCATGTTTCCTTTCTAGTCATTGTCCTTTTTAGAAGCCAGTTTTCAGTGGCAACATCCTTGCCATGGAAATATACTTGTATAATTCTATTACCACTTATTCTTAAATTTAATCTTAATTACATTCACAGTAGACGAAAGGCCCAAACTAAGTAGGGCTTTGCTGATTTTATAACAGTTGACAAAATAGGAGAGGACATGCTCCCTCACTTTATATTAGCAAGATTTTTCTCAGTTTGGATTATAAGAGTGAAATCTGCCAAGATCACTCTCATGTTGCACTGTCATGGTGAATATTCTATGGCTAATAATGTTATCTAGAAAGGAAGCCAGTCTTCAGAGAAAATATTAGTTTGTGTTTGAGACTAGGAAAATCTTGGCATAACTCAGTTGGCAACTTCACTAATTGGAAGCAACAAATAAATATGAAACCAGGATTCACTTGTATAGACAGTTTTTCAAGTACATTTTCTATCATGAATTTTCATACAATCTCTATTACCCTGTAAAATGTTGGAGTTTAAAAATCTCTCACTTAAGTTTCTTAGACACTCACACCAGACATAGGAAAAGTAAGAAAAGAAAGGCTGTCTCTTTTTTTCTTTGTAGTTTTAATAGGGACTTTGGAAAGGCTGTACAGGATTTTGGTTAAAACAGTGCCTCTGCTACAACTTCAACTGTGATAAAGAGAGTCAATAACACCCCAGGGAGGTCTCTGTACAGATCTAGCAAATGTCAGGCAGTGGTTCTTTAGGTTCTTTGTTAGTGGGAATCTAAGTTTCACTGAGATTTTTTTTAACTGTAAAACGTTAAAAAGATTCATTTTTAATAGCAATATTCACATAGCATTAAGTTTTTCAAAGAGTTCAATGATGTGTGTGTGTGTGTGTGTGTGTGTGTGTGGGTGTGGGTATGTATGTGTGTGTGAGAGAGAGGTGAAATGCCTTCGTGAGACACAAAATAATCTTTCCAAAAGATGATTCTGATACTAGTTCAAGGAAACACTTTCTAATTTGAAATCAGGATACACCAAATAGGAGCAAAATAATAAAATCACTGAAAACTTGAGTTGGAAATGTCCTACTTCTTGCTTTCCCTTATTTTCCAACTCTTTTCATCCTCTATACTGTTTTCTGTTGTCTCTCTAGGAAGAGGATTTTGACTTTGTAGAGATATTAAAAGCCTTCACAAGACAACTCTATTATCCCCCCCAATAACAACAAAGTAACTTTCGAATAGCAAACCAAACATAAATTTGCATCTATTCTGTCTTTTCTTCTTATTACAATGGAGATGTCTCTACTATACAAAATTTTGGATTCTACTTCCTGTGACATGCTCCATAACTTTCCACAATTGCTTGTTTCTTCATGCTCTTCTGTAGCAAACATTTCCCTTTTAATTGGGTTCTTCTTGCTATGGTTGGAATGTGTTCCCCCAAATTCATGTGCTAGAAACTTAATCCTCAATGCAATGGTATTGGGATTAAGTTTTGAGAGATGTTTAGGTAACTTTTAGCTAATTATGAGAATGTGTGAAGTAAGTGAATGGATATTTAGGTGTGAAACAAATAAATAGTATGGGTTAGAAAAAGATCTTTGGGATTCATTAGCTTTGAGATGGTAATTGAAGGTCTGGGGAAGAGTTAGATTGCCAAGGAGTGTATACAGTAGAGAGAGAGGAAGACCTCATGAATGGATTAATGCTGCTATTAAAATGGGCTTGGAAAAGTGGTTCAGCTCTTTCTTGCCCTTGCACCTTCTGCTATGTGAGGATATAGCAAGAAGGCCCTCACAAGATGCCAGCACCTTGATCTTAGACTTCCCAGCCTTTAGAACTGTGAGAGATAAATTTCTGGATTTTGTAACTTACTCAGTCTCATGCATCCTTTTAATAGCAGCATAAACTGAGTAAGACACTTTCCATCAACTTTCTTTTTTTGTTTTGTTTTTGTTTTTATATATATATTTATTTATTTTTATTTTTAAAATTTTTAGTATTATACTTTAAGTTCTAGGGTACATGTGCATAACGTGCAGGTTTGTTACATATGTATACTTGTGCCATGTTGGTGTGCTGCACCCATCAACTCTTCAGCACCCATCAACTTGTCATTTACATCAGGTATAACTCCCAATGCAATCCCTCCTCCCTCCCCCCTCCCCATAATAGGCCCCGGTGTGTGATGTTCCCCTTCCCAAGTCCAAGTGATCTCATTGTTCAGTTCCCACCTATGAGTGAGAACATGTGGTGTTTGGTTTTCTGTTCTTGCGATAGTTTGCTGAGAATGATGGTTTCCAGCTGCATCCATATCCCTACAAAGGACACAAACTCATCCTTTTTTATGGCTGCATAGTATTCCATGGTGTATATGTGCCACATTTTCTTAATCCAGTCTGTCACTGATGGACATTTGGGTTGATTCCAAGTCTTTGCTATTGTGAATAGTGCCGCAATGAACACACGTGTGCATGTGTCTTTATAGCAGCATGATTTATAATCCTTTGGGTATATACCCAGTAATGGGATGGCTGGGTCATATGGTACCTCTAGTTCTAGATCCTTAAGGAATCGCCATACTGTTTTCCATAATGGTTGAACTAGTTTACAATCCCACCAACAGTGTAAAAGTGTTCCTATTTCTCCACATCCTCTCCAGCACCTATTGTTTCCTGACTTTTTAATGATTGCCATTGTAACTGGTGTGAGATGGTATCTCATTGTGGTTTTGATTTGCATTTCTCTGATGGCCAGTGATGATGAGCATTTTTTCATGTGTCTGTTGGCTGTATGTATGTATGTCTTCTTTTGAGAAATTTCTATTCATATCCTTTGCCCAATTTTTGATGGGGTTGTTTGTTTTCTTCTTGTAAATTTGTTTGAGTTCTTTGTAGGTTCTGGGTATTAGCCCTTTGCAGATGAGTAGATTGCAAAAATGTTCTCCCATTCTGTAGGTTGCCTGTTCACTCTGACGATAGTTTCTTTTGCTGTGCAGAAGCTGTTTAGTTTAATTAGATCCCATTTGTCAATTTTGGCTTTTGTTGCTGTTGCTTTTGGTGTTTTAGACATGAAGTCCTTGCCCATGCCTATGTCCTCAATGGTATTACCTAGGTTTTCTTCTAGGGTTTTTATGGTATTAGGTCTAACATTTAAGTCTCTAATCCATCTTGAATTAATTTTTGTATAAGGAGTAACAAAAGGATTCAGTTTCAGCTTTCTACTTATGGCTAGCCAATTGATCCTTTCCATCAACTTTCAAGCATGCTTGTCTTTTATACTATTTCAGATCAGCAAAAAGAATCTTCCTTATCCTTTATATATCACATTATCTTTTTCTCCCCTCCACAGCCACAGTTCTTCAGATTGCTTCTAAGTTCACCTCAATTTGGCATTTGATCTCCTGACTCCACTAAAATCGCTCTCATTTATGTTACCAATAATGTCTATTTCACTATATTAAAGGAATGTTTTCATTCTCTTCTTCTTGGTCTCTCAGCAGTTCCATCTCAAAGACTTTCCTTTTGATTCTGTGACACAGTATTTCTTGGAATTTTCCCTACTTATCTGTTCATTCTTTAATTATTTCCATTTTAGGCACAACCTTCTGAACCTAAATTGGCTGATGGAGTCAATCACAGTTCTATTTTTGACCTTCTCTCTCTATTGTATACACTCCTCCTTGGCAATCTAACTCTTGCCTACACCTTCAATTACCATCTCTAAGCTAATGAATTCCAAAGATCTTTTTCTAGCCAAGGCTATTTCTTTGTTTCACACCTGAATATCCATCCACTTAGTTGGCATTTTCTCGTAAGTAGCTAAAAGTTACCCAAATAAATATGTCCAGGAATACACTTATACTTACTCTGTATCCTACCCCTTCACCTTTGTCTTTTTCAAGTGAATGCCATCAGTAATGCCATCAGTGAGTGCTCCAGCATCCCCATACATATGCAAGCCAGCAGCTAGTAATCCTCTTTGACAAATCTCCCTAATCTAATGCCCCCATCCCATCTAGCACTAAGCTCTATCATATTTTACTTTTTAAAGAATCACTCAAATATATTCACTACTCATCATCTCTATCAACTTTGACCTAGTCTAAACTACCACAGTAAATATTTCCCTTTCAATGCATTTATTGCAACATAGCTGGTGTAATCTTTTCATAATGCAAATCTGAATAACTTACTTTCCAGGTTAAAATTCTTGATGAGTTCCTACTGCTCTAAGAATAAAAACAGTGTTCCTTTCCATGGTCTATGGTCATTTGTATTGTAGCCCTTCACTGCCCCTTCAGTATCAGAGTGCACCATATACCATGAATTCACTCCAGGAATGTTGTCCTTCTTTCAGCCTCATATGCAAGTCACATTCCTCCAGGGACATATATATATATAATATATATATATGTTTTTTGAGACTGAGTCTTATTCTGTTGCCCAAACTGGAGTGCAGTGGCATGATCTCAGCTCCCAGCAACCTCCACCTCCTGGGTTCAAGTGATTCTCCTGCTTCAGCCTCCCAAGTAGCTGGGGATTAAAAGCGTGTGCCACCACGCCTGGCTATTTTTTTGTATTTTTAGTAGAGACAGGGTTTTGCCATGTTGGTCAGGCTGCTCTCCAACTTCTGACCTCAACTGATCTGCCCACCCTGACCTCCCAAAGTGCCAGGATTACAGGTGTGAGCCACCATGCCCGGCCCCAGATACAGGGTTTTTGTATATGCTTGAACACTCTCCTCTCATTGCTTTTTTTCTGTTAAACTGCTGCATATCAAGGATCACGTCTTCATAGACTCCTTTGAGGCTGCCAACTAGACCAAATCCCCCTCATGAAAAATGTGTTTTTCCTTCATAACACTTAGAACAGGTACAATTTAATATTTAGTTGTCTAATTGTTTGATTAATAACAATACTATGTAGCTTCATGAAACACATGTATACACACACACACACACACACACACACACACACACATATATATATACAGTACTAAGCCACTATATCCTTTGTGCTTAAAGTCAATTAACAAGATGACTGGGAAAAATAAACAACAACATTTGTTGAATAAATGTATAGAAAAGACTTATACATGATTTTAACCTGTTTTAGAGAGTGAGAGACTGAATCCCAGAGAGGTGAATCACTAAAATCTAAACTCAAATTGCATAACTTTAGTATTGGGATTAATCTGTCATATAATTTTATATATTTAAATGTGTTTTATGCTCTCTTTACATATTTATGCAAATCTGAGTGAAGTCAACGTCAATTATTTTAACAGTGGTGGCACTGGAAGAATTACTAGTCTGCATTTAATGCCTATTATAATTAGTTAACTTTTGTAGCCATTAATCCAAACCCAAACTTTCTTGTCTAAATTCCTTTAGATTATGAAGTTTTTTGTGTAACATCTATTTTTCTACCTTGGATTGAACTAGAAACATGTGCATGATACAGAAAGCAACTCTATAGGAAGTGGGTACAAGGGATTCTAGTTACTTCTGAATTGGCCCGGGCAAAACTCCAAGTCAAATAATGGCAAACTCTCCCTGTTAACCTTCTCTTTGTAGAAGGATGCTGGCCATTTGCTTATTTGTTCTCAAATCAATTACTAGAAATTAGTTTTTCTACTCTGTTGCAAGGAACAGCCGCTAGGTAGGGTCAGCCAACAGGAAGATAAGACTGAAGAGTAAGGAGATGAGTTTTTTTGTTTTGTTTTGTTTTGTTTTGTTTTGTTTTTCTGAGACCGAGTCTTGCTCTGTCGCCCAGGCTGGAGTGCAGTGGCCGGATCTCAGCTCACTGCAAGCTCCGCATCCCGGGTTCGCGCCATTCTCCTGCCTCAGCCTCCCGAGTAGCTGGGACTACAGGGGCCCGCCACCTCGCCCGGCTAATTTTTGGTATTTTTAGTAGAGACGGGGTTTCACCGTGTTAGCCAGGATGATCTCAATCTCCTGACCTCGTGATCCGCCCGTCTCAGGCTCCCAAAGTGCTGGGATTACAGGCTTGAGCCACCGCGCCCGGCAGGAGATGAGTTTAAGGTTTATCTCTCCTTTCATGTTGACTTAGGCAGCATCTCAGGCAGCAGCTGCATCTCCTCCTCAACTCCAGCTCTTGGCAGATTACCTGTCATTCAGTGGTCACAGCTCCCATAGGCAGCTCCTCTTGTGGTTCTTGCCCTCATTACATGTCCTTGGCTTTGGGGCTTCAGTAAAATCACATTCTTCTTTCTCTAGCCCTGTGGAATGATATTGACTTTCCCGTTGTTACTAATCTGTGGGTTGCTTCATGATCTCCTGTTTAGTTTTTCAGCTCTACAAAAATTTGTGTAACCATTTGCCTGTATTGAATTTTCTTTATTCAAAATACTTAGATTGATCTATATTTTCCTGACTAGACCTGGACTGATACAATTATTTTATATTAGGATTAATCCTGGGAAATAGATCCATAAGAAGGAATTCTGAGCTTAGATTGCTTCCTTCTTTTAGCTTGAACACGGAGAAGAATTTCTTTCAGGTGAAAAATGGAATATTACAATTAAAGAGCTTCATCAAAAAACATCACAATAACTTAAATTATTGCCTAACTTTGTTTGAGATAATGTGCCAGTTGAAAGCAAGTCTTTTGGGAAAACAAGTAGTGTTTCATTTGACTACAAAAATGGAATGGCTGTCTCTGACTATGCTGAACTACTTATAGAAAGAAAATGATAAGCCTAGACCTTTAAACTCTTAGATCAAGAGACAGCCAGAGAATCAGAGAGCTGCTTTGGCACTCTTAGAATTTTTTTTTACCAAGAGGGAAATTATGGTTGAGCATCAGAATCATGTGTAGTATAAAGAGTTATTATGCAAATTGAAAACACAGACTCACCAATTTAGCATGTTAGTACTAACCCATTAATTGTAAGGAGTGAAGCCCTGAGAGTTGGGATGGGGGATATTTGAGCAGATGCAGTTGAATTTGAAAACTCTGAACACAATATATCCCTAAGTTTCCGTAACCAGCAAATGCAACCACGTTCAATGAGGCTCATCTTTCTTTACTTAAGAAGCCTGTATTTTCTTCATTTGAAAAAGTTGCCGTAAGAGGAGATGTCTGTTTTTCTCAATACTCACAAGAAGCATCTTTTATTGCTTCCAAACCCACAACTATAGTCAGATGCCAGCACACTTCAGGTGGAGAATTATAAGGCCTGGTCCAAGAATAAGTAATGTATACATGAAAAGAATTGCATATATTTGCTAATTTTTATTGGAATTTCTCTGGAAAATGTGTGTGGAGATATAATCTATATGAGGAAGAATAAAGAGCACAGAATATAATGTAGGATTTGCAGTATTTCTCAATATAGGTATATTTATTTGAGAGTCTGTATTAAATGTATTAGTTCAAGCAACTGAAGATTGTACTAAAACTTTGATTGGTTGGTTAACTGAAACATAGAGTTAATAATTGCCTACGCGAAATGAGGAAAAGATCCCCAAACTTCCCTGAAATAATGCTGAAGGAGGATTCAAAAGCATAAGGAGATGATCATGTTGGAATGAATTTTTTTTTTTGAGACAGAAGTTCGCTCTTGTTGCCCAGGCTGGAGTGTAATAGCATGATCTCAGCTCACTGCAACCTCTGCCTCCCAAGTTCAAGCAATTCTCCTGCCTCAGGCTCCTGAGTAACTGGGATTACAGGCATGCACCACTATACCTGGCTAATTTTGTATTTTTAGTAAATACAGGGTTTCTCCATGTTGAGGCTGGTCTTGAACTCCTGACCTCAGGTGATCCACCTGCCTTGACCTTCCAAAGTGCTGGGATTACAGGCGTGAGCCACCGCGCCTGGCAGAGTGAATTTATTATATCCACCCTACTCACTCTCTTCCTGACTATTCTTGCAAGAGAACCCAGAGGACTCTTCTTTTACTAAACCATTGATAAATGCATTAATGAGGGGAGCCCCAACATCTTTAAACATCTATCGTGAATTTCTTCTACAGGCTGTGGATGACACCAAGATTTGATGACTTTGAAATAAATTCATTTTAATGGGGAGATGAGATCTTGGAATGTCAGGGATCAGGTAGCAATAGCACTTTACTGACAGAGATAAAATGACCATAATTACTGTAATGAGCAGGGAGGGTTGAGTGGCAATTCAGATGTTTTTACCTACAGGGATCTATGATGGTAGCTAATTGATTATAGTTGCCTAGGAATTAAATACAAGGATAGCCCAACAAAGCATTATTTGATCTAGTGAACAGAAAATTGTCTTGAATAAGTGCCACAGGACGTCACAGCCTCTCTTCTTCCCAGATGTTAGTTCACAGATCTAGAGCCTAAGTAGGAGGCTATGTTCCCTTGAAGAAGGACTCTGAAAAATTGCCACAAGTATATATTATAAATCATCCTCCAAATTATACTCTAAAGGGCCTTCAAATTATTTATCGGGATGACTCTGCAAAGAGAAAAAGAGAATAGGTCACAGGACTAGTGATGCCCTGAACGGGAGAACTGCGGAAGATGTGAGGATATTCAACTTTGATATGGACATGATGATTGGTGGGCTTTACATCTCCCCATTTGGGAACAGGATGGGAGAACGGTTTCATTTAATGCAGAAGAGCTATTCTGTGGATTCTTTGGATAATAGTTTGTAAAATGGGAAAATAAGGCTGTTATTAGGGAGTTAGATATGGGCATGCAATAAATAAATATACAGACCAATAAATATATAAACATGCAATGAATGTTGGACACCAAAAAAAGGGTGGACTGTGTCGGTCAGCTGATGTTTTCTCATACTCTGCACTTCTCCAGCTCTGGTTTGTGTCACAAATAAATACATTTCCCATATTCCTTTGCTTATGAACTCCTTAGATGTGCTTGACCAATGGGAAGTACTAGGGAGAAATAAACAGACAAAGGAAGAAGCTTGTCTATTTCTTCCTCCCTCACTCTAGCTGGTGGCATCTTTGAAGCAGGTGCATCTTACTTATGATTTCAACTCCTGCCAGGAAGTGTATTGTACTGTCTTCTATCACTGAGAGGAAAAGTTCCTGCCATAATCCTAGTTCCAGCCGGGCATCCTTGGCTTCTGAGTTTCCATAGCACAACACAGTGGTTTTCTGCTGTTGCTAATTTCTGGATTGCTTCACTGTCCCTATTTGGTTTCTTAACTTTTCCATCACTTCTGTAAACAATGCCCTACATTAAATTCTCGTTCGAAAAATAATTTGTTTTTGTTTGAAATACTTGGAGTTGAAATACCTGGACCCAACTGATATGAGAAGTGAAAAAGCTGGGTAAACAAAGAGAACACAGGTTATTTCAATTTCAGCTCATGCGATTTATTTCAAGTGGTGCTGAGTAAACTTGTTAATTCTCTTTGATGTGGCATAAAGCTGAAGCTCCTTCATGTCACACAAGGCTCTCCCTAATATGACTTCTGCCTGTCTCTTTAACCTTCTTTCTGACCCTTCCTGCCTTGTCCCACGATGCAGCCATTCAGAATCCTTTGCCTTCCCCAAGTGGGCATTACTGTTTCCCTTCTCCATACCTCTGCCAGATCTGGAAAGCCACTACCTCTGAATTCTTACTTGTTTTCTTAAGACTCAATTCAAGTGTTTCTTGCACTATATGCCTTCTCTTGACCCCTAGACGGAGTGATTACTTTGCTCTTTAAACTCTGATTCTATTCTATATATTTACATGTATTTTCACTCATGCAAAACACCATGAGATCCTTGAGGATAAGGAGTTAATCATCTCTGTATTCTTGTACCAAAAAGACTCTCAAGTGTTTGATGAATGAATCATTGAAACAATAATGGTGATGAGTGGTGTGTGTACCAGGTATTTCTTAAAGATCAACCCATTATCTTCCCAGAAGCAAGGTGAATACTTTCAGTCATCGAAAGTTTTTTGACAGCTGAAAATATTAAATAATAGCCTATGACCATAGCTTTCCTTCTGTATAAAGAAGCAGACATCATTTGGAAGACGTCTACACATCACTTGAGCCCTCCAACCAGATAAAGAAAAATGTAGCAGTCTGCCAGCAGCTTGCTTGTTTCATAGTCGCTTGTTTTCCAGCCCATAGGATATTGGCCATAATCCCAATGAACAAATGTTGATCAGACTGAAGTAGGGCAGGCTGTGAAAATCGAATAAACAATGGCCCTCTGACAGGCTGGAATAAAGCATATTTAATGTCTTTGGAACTCACATTAACAATCATTCTAGGTTATTGTGCAGGCCTTCATTTTGTATTTACTGGAGTATTGCAATTGCCTTCAGGGGATTGAAGCTACTGCCCTGGCAAAACAGCTCAATCACGCTGGCCCCCTCAATGATAGTGACATAACCAGAGCTGTACTCACCAGGAATTTTTTTCTCCTTTCTCCAAACCCAATGAATCATGAGTGGTTCTCCTGGGTACGAGGTAAAAATGATTTGTAGAAATCTGTGAAGGCTGGGGGCACAGTTTTCTGCGATTTTAGTGATGATTTATACTTCTTTATGATCCTGAAATGCTGCACTATGAGAAGGGTTGCAATTTTGTGGTTCTGTTGGTTTCAAACCAACCAGCATCAAGCCTATTGCATTAACAGGATAGATTTCCCCCACCCCTATCTCTCATTTCTGCTAGGCAGGAGCAGGAGAGAAGGTTGGAGAGACTTGCCCTCCCTCTTCTCCCCTCTCCTGTGCAGTGGCTCCAAATGAGGCACAGGTAAAAAGTGCCACATGGGAGACCCTTTTCGGAAGCAGGCTGTTGGGTCTCTGATAGTCGTCAGCATTTCCGAGAGCCAGCTGAAAGTACGCTTTGGCTTTGCCAAGGGGAGAAGAGGTGAAGGTTTGTTCAAAACATTTCTAGTGTCTGGAAAGATCCAGTCTTGTGCCTGGGGCAAAGGGCATTAAAAAGAGAAGCTCTGCTGTCACCTGCTTCAAATTGTTTTCGCCTGCAGCTTAGTAGAACAGGGTATTGAAGAGAAAGAAGACCAGGGAGGGAGGGCCACCTTTTCACTCCAGGCAGCTGAGAGAGGAAGGAACATTCCATGGTTAGAAGATAAAAACCTTTGGGACTAAAATTGAGGGGTGACTAAATAAGTGATTTCACCAAGCGCCGGTTATCTAATTCTAATATTCTCTTCTCTTTTTTCTACGAGTTTTTTCACCCCGATGAAATGCTCTATTCTTAACATCAGTAATGTGCAATTACCCACATCTCAGGAAAATTGTAGGGGGTTGGATTACACCAATGTTCCCCCAACTGTATTCCCCAAGGAAGGTATTTCAGGAGATAAAAGGTTCAGTTGCCAATACATTTAAGAGGAAATACTTACTGTCCAAAGGTACTGGCATAAAATAAAACAAATTTGTACTCTTACAGTTTGGAAGTCAGAAGTTCAAAATGGGTCTCACTGGGCTAAAATCGAGGTGTGGGGGCAGGCTGTCTTTCTTCTAGAGGATCTGGAGTAGAATCCACTTTCTTGTCTTTTTCAGCTTCTGGAGTTCACTCACTTTCCTTGGCTTGTCTTTTCCAGCTGCCCACATTCCTTGGATTGTAGCCTTCGAAGCGCCCTGACCGCTGTCTCCAATGTCTTGTGAGAACTCTTTTGTTTACATCAGGCCCACCTGGATAATCCAGGCTAACCTAATAACCTCTCCATCTCAAGATCCTTAACCGAATTACATCTTCAAATCCCAGGTTGCCATGTAAGATAATATAGTCACAGGTTTAGGGACTAGGACAGGCATTTTGGGGGGTCATTATTCTGCCTCACTCACTGAAGCTCACAATGTTTAAAAACACAATAAAGGTTCTGTAAAGTCTTGTAAATAATTATGTTTTATTTTCTTTAACCCAGAGGGCTCCAAACCTATTTTCTTTTTCTCTTTAATTCCAAGAATATCTGTTCTTTTATGAGACACAACTTAAGGAATGAAAGACTAAGGAAAATAATTCCAGCATTCAGAATATAACATCTATGATCTTATTGTCACATTTCAGCCCACTCTTGAGCAGGTGGTGATGGGACAGAAGAGGGTTCAAAATTGGACTGTTTTCATAAGAGTGATCTCTGGCAAATCATGTTAAATCTCAGACCCTTAGCTTCCTTATCTGTGAAATGGAGATAAATAAGAATAACCTGCTTTGCTTGACTGTTGTGCAGGTTTTAGGCAATGATATGTGAGAAATCTCCATGTACAGTGTAGAGGGTTAAACAATGTGAATTTAGGTCCCCTTGGTGGATCCTACCCGTAATCTAAGAGCTTTGGGAGGCCCAGATGAGAAAATTTCTGAGGTCAGGATTTCAAGACCAGCCTGGGCAACTTAGCGAACCTCTATCTCTAAAAACAAAAAAAAAAACTTAATGTAGCCAGGTACGATGGCACATACCTATAGTCCCAACTACTCAGGAGGCTGAGGTGGGAGGATCTTTTGAGCCCAAGAGTTTGATGCTGCAGTGAGCTAAGATTGCACCACTGTACTTCAGCCTGGGCAACAGAGCAAGACACTGTTTCTCAAAAAACAGTAATTGTTGGTTGTTGGGGGTTTTAATTATGGTACTATTTTAATCTAGTAACCAGGAATCAGTGATATATGAAATATTTACACATGTCTAACCATCAGTTATCCTTGTGACTAACTTGGGGGATTATTTGCAAACTTTTTTTTTCCAGATTTTATTCTTCTTGTCAACCATGCTCACCCCCAGGTTTCATCTTATTTTTGTTGCTGTCCACTCATAGACTACAAATGAGTTTCAGATGAATTATATTTGAGTTGCTATGTTATCTAGTGTTTAAGATAATCTTTGCTCATGCTCATTTCTGTTTTGTGTATGTGGTAATAATTCTTGTTATTCACAAATATTCCATCTCTTCTCCATCCAGACATAAGGTGGGGTAGGACTTCCCATCCCTTATGAACTTAGGCATAGCATGCAACTTGCTTTGGCCAATAAAATGTGAGTAGAGGAGATTTGTGTCACATCTAGGTGGGAGCTTTAAGAGCCATGGTGCAGTTCAGCGTCTTCCTTTTAATTGCTTTAGAGTCTGTGAAGGCATCTGCAACATGGAGCTCTCTCAGTCTGCATTCCCCCAAGGATTGTGAAGAAAAGACTTTGTCTGTTGACCTATTTTGGACTTGAATGTGTGTGAGAAATAAACTTTTGTTGGTTTATACCCCTAAGATTTCAGGATTCTCTTTATTGCAGCTTAACCTGGTCTAACATGGTTGAGACAAAATAGAATCTTTTAACTGATCCTCATTACCTTTAAGCACATGAAAACATGCATTTGAAGGTTCTTATTAAGCCATAAGGACATCTGGAAAGGTTCATTATGTTACTGTAGAGACTGAGAGCTAAAGTAATAGGAAAATCTGTTGGGGGAATAGAAAGACCAAGGGATTTGCAATTAGATGACCTCTGTCCTAGTCTCATTTTCATTCTTATTCATGTTTTATGTAAGACAAATTGAATGTATAAAGCATTATTTACTCAATTTTAAAAAATATCATTCCTACGTAGAAAAGTAATCCATAGGGTATAGAAGCATTCTTATAATTAATTGTCATAGCCTTGTAAAGACATGGTAAATTTTTACTTGCTTTCAGAAACTATTTACTGGCTAATTTTAGGTGAAATTATTTATTGCTTCTCCTTTTCCTCCTCTCTTTAAATCCTTTGATTAAAGTCTGTTTTGATGGAATAATGCATTTCTTAGGATTGGGTGATGACCAAATGGCTGTCGCCTCCATTACTTGGTTTGGGGGATGCCAGTAAGGGAAGATGAAACTGCGTGTACTATCTGAAGGAGAAGCTACACTGGTAAACCCTATACCCAAGTGCAAATGGCAGATATTGGAGTCATTCTTCCATGCCACTTTCTATTGCATAGAGGATGTGGCAGTGATGCAGTGGTGAAGGAGGGAGAAGTATAACATTGCCAAGCATCTGGATACTCAAGAAGCTGTGGTGACTATGGTTGGGGGACAGATAAACTGTGGAGTTCCAGAGTACACAAAAAGAGGGAAAACGAATTTTAGAAGACAAGCTTCCTGCTCTGAAAATGTGCCTAGGGCCACCCTGAGTGCCCCTGAGCAGCAGCCAGATCCAGGAGGCAACTATTGATATGATAGCTTGCTTCCCCTTTAATCCTCCCTTGCTTCTCCTGGCCCTGTGTTCATTAGCAGCTCCCTAGAGGCACCCTGTCTGCTCACCTGTCAAGGCCACTTGGCAACTGAAAGGATTTGCAGTCAGTGGCAGCTCCTAGGCTCTCTCAGCAAGGATGGCATTTTTTTTGTCCCTGCCCCCATCTTGAGCTTTTAAAAAAATTTTTTTAAAAATCGCATTGGGAAGGCAACTACAGATAGTAGAAAAATGGCCTTTGGTGTCAGGTGGTCAGATATCCAGGGCTCCAGTCTCACCTCCATCAATTACTTATGATGGCAGCATACTTAACCATTTTTTAAGGGTTTAAATACTGATTCCACTTAATCACATTATATTTCATGTTGAGAATGGTTTTGATGGGGAATTTTTGGAAAAGACACACGGAAAATTAGGTCTCAGATTTTTCTGCCAGTGACTCTGAAGTTAACAGAGAAATAGGATTCACATTCAGAATTACATATTTTGGCAGACTAGGAAGGTTAGCATAATGCTAAAAATCTAGCAATTACTGTTATTATTGTTGTTGTTATTATTATTATACAGATGGGCTCTCCCTCTGTCACCTAGGCTGAATTGTAGTGGCATGATTAGAGCTCACTGCAGCCTTGATCTCCTGGGCTCAAGTGATTCTCTCACCTCAGCTTCCCTATTAGCTGGGACTATAGGCACTTGCCACCACCATGCCCAGCTAAATTGGTTTTCTTTAATTTTTTTGTAGACATAGGGTCTTGCTATGTTGCCCAGGTTGGTCTTGAGCTCCTGACCTCAAACAATTCTCCCACCTTGGCCTCCCACAGTACTGGGATTATAAGTGTGAGCCACCATGCCTAGCCTGTTCTTCTTCTTTTTTTTCTTTTTGAGATGGAGTTTTGCTCTTGCTGCCCAGGCCTGAGTGCAATGAGACGATCTCGGCTGGCTACAACTTCTGCCTCCCACGTTCAAGTGATTCTCCTGCCTCAGCCTCCCAACTTGCTGGGGTTACAGGCGCCTGCTACCACACTCAGCTAATTTTTTTGTATTTTTAGTAGAGACAGGTTTTCGCCATGTTGGGTCAGGCTGGTCTTGAACCCCTGACCTCAGGTGATCCGCCCACCTCGGCCTCCCAAAGTGCTGGGGTTAGGGGCATGAGCCACCGTGCCCGGCCATGCCTGGCTTGTTCTGGCAATTATTTACAGGCAGGTAGGCGAGGAGAGCTGTGTGGATCTCACAAAGACCCTTGTCTGTATTTCATCTACTACACAAGTCCCAAAGGGGATAAACAGGTATCGTTGTGGGTGGATCTCTTTGCAGCTAGCACCCTGTCTCCCTGTTCCTTCTATTGGGCCACTATACAAAGTGTTGTAAGCACAGCATACAGTTGTGAGAAAGAACTTATGATGTAAACTTGTTTTTAGTTTCATCACTATGAGAGATAAGAAGTCAGAAGATGCCGGCTCTGATACACTTTAGTTTATTGAAGTTACATTTTGGCCAAATCTCTATTGCATTACTATGGCAGATTAAAGATGGCCTTAAATGCTTTGACACGTCTTCCATTGAGAAGAAGGATCTATTTATTTTCCACTTGAATCTGGGATGGCTTGTGACTGTTTAGACTAATAGCATGTGGCAAAAGTAACATTATTCAAGTTGCAGAGGTTTAGAAAGAGGACTGGCAGCTTCTTGCACGCTCTCTTGAAAGTTAGCTGCTGTGCAGGAAGGGAAATTACGTTGAGATTACCATGCTAGAGAGAATGCATCAGGAAATTCTGAAGTTTTGAAGCTACTAGTGTGTAGTAAAGAGGATATTTTGAACACGGATTCCCCAGATCCAGCCCTTCCAACTAATGTGGATCAGAGACCAACCATTCAGCTAACCTCATTCAAAATTCCCGACTCACCAAATTGTGAGTAAAATGAAATGGTTATTTAAATCAATTAATTTTGGGAGTAGTTTGTTTTGCAGTAATAAACAACTGGATGAGTTGGTTTTCTAATCCTGACATTGCTAACTTTTAATTTGTTAAAACTTGAGTTTGTTTTATTCTTAGTTTCTTTTGATGGTTATCCTACTTGAAGTAAGAGAATATTGGATTTCTTCACATCTTGGTCAAAGCAGACAGGGGATCAGTGTGTCCCCGGAGACCTGAGGTAGTGGCAAGGAAACTAGGGAAGCAGCAGGGTCTGGGGAGAATATGCGGAGCTGGTGTGAAGAGTACAGGGCTTAAGAAATGTTTGATGATTTGTAGCTATCTGTAGACCTTAACTTCTCCGTCCTGGGCCTCCACCACACTAAGGCTTCCTATTGATTGAGTTACATGGCATCTAATCAGAAGCATTTGTTCTCTAAAGCTGGCTTATTCTTCTGTCTCCTTCCATAATGTGCTTGGCCAAGTGGTAGAACAGTATCTGTATCTTATGCTACTCCTTTGTGGAAGGTCCCAATCTGCTTCTCTCTTTTAACCTCAACAGCTCTTGCATATCAGTTGAGACATTTCTGGGGCAACTCCTCCAGGCTTTTCTAGGTGCTCTTCATCTCCTGTCCTCTCACAGCAAGCTGAGCTGACCTCTACTATTTGTCGAGATATTATCTCTATCACATCTATCAAAATGTTGCATTGAATCATCTGCCTTTTTTTGGGGAGGGGGTCACTTCCATGAATGGTGAATTTTCCAAAGGCCAGAACAATTTTACTGTTCATTTCAGTATCTACCAAATATGTAGTAAAGGAACTTGTAACACAGGGGCTGAATGAGTGCTTCATTGCATGGAACTAAAGAGGATCATCTTGTGCAGAGGGCATTTCTCTTGGGATTTCAAAACTGTGTTGAGACCATAGGCACAAGACTGATTCATAAGTGGAAGTCAAAACCAGAGTAGGCATAAGTAATTCCACTTAGACATTAATGCATGTCTTAAATGAAAAGTATCACATCAGAAAACTGTATTTGTGAGTGTGTTTGTCTCTAAGAAAAAGAGAAATCTGGGCAGTGGGGGAGCTGAGAATTCTCAGGGAGAGAGCTAGAGAGCTGAGAAGTGTCCTAGGGCTCAGGTGCCTGCAGGAAGCAATGTGTTTAATGGAGTTTCTTGCTGGGTCCACCCTAATTGTCCTTTTGAAGAGTAGGTGGGCTTTATATGAAGTTAAACTTTGCGAAAGAGAACTAACTTCCTTTCCCTTCTCTTCATGCCCTTGTTTTCTGAAAGTTTGTCTCTGTCTTTGTTGGGCTGTAGCATCACACGCGTGATACGCTGTGGAAGAAGAAAGACTTGATGCTAACTCAACTAGGAGCTGTCCTCAGTAAGCTCAGCTTAGCACTCACCTTTTCTCCCTCTGTCTCTTTTCTCCTTCGTCCTTCTTTCTTTCTTTTCTCTTTTGTAGGAGCAGTTTATTTCCTTTTGTCAGAATGCAGCATAATGAGATAAGACTGGTCATATGCTGCTGCTCTGCTCCTTCAGTGGGTGTCAAACTATACAGCAGTCATCTCCCAGGTTCAGTCTCTGCCAGAGATCTCTGGTCTCATTTCTTCCACTGTTGAAAAGGCAGAATAATTAAATACTTCCAAGACAGGTTAATGGGATAAATGTCAACCTGGAGGGAAGTAGTAGGTGTCAAAGCATTTCCTGAAGTGGACTGATATGTAAATATTCAGTGCATTGTGAGAGTTCAGCTGGTCTCTGCCTATCACCATCAAATTGTATAATTGACCCCCTACTACTCATCTAGTGTTGTTTCTGACCACAAATCCTAGAAACAATTAAAGTCTGCGTGTCAGATTTGTCTTCAAGGATTTCTAAGGCCTGCCACTGTGGCATTAATGTACAGAACCAGAGAGGCGGAAGCAGTGTTTGATGAATGTGCTATAATTGCTCTTTGATACGACATAGTAATAGGAAAATTCATATAATTGACAATGTAAAGGCCCCCACTGTTAGCAGCTGCTTTAAATTTAATGAAGCTGCGATTGTTAATCGTCTTCTCTTCATAGGGGTCTTTCCTTTGGCAGCCATAGCACAGAGCAAGCCTGTCCCATCATCTATGCTTTTCCTCCAGCCTCACTGTGGTGGAAGATTACAGGGAATAGGTCCATTTGCACTTTTTCATCATGTCTTAATTATCTGGTGGAACTATTGGTGTGTAATACATGGGACTCTCTACCTCTGGGACTTCTCCTTATGCAGCAAGATATTACAAGAAAGACAGCTCTGGAACAGAACCAGGGATATGTCACTTACTAGCTGCAAATCTTGGACAAGTTATATAACCTCTCTGAGCTATAGTCTCTTCTAGAAAATATAAAAATTAAAACCCATTTATTTCAAATTGGCCATCACAGGGCATGGGATATATTTGTTAAATATCAGCTTTTAATTTTCTCTTTGTACACCACAACAGGTCTCTCAAATGATCCAAATTATCCAAGTTCTTTCCTGTCATTTTCTCTGTCTTCGCTCTCTCATTGGCCACCTTCCTTCATGAAATGACATATAAAGCAATCTGACTTTGAACTACAACATTCCTTAAAGCTATTTCCCCTTTTCCTACAACGGCTATCTTGCTTTACTAAACCCTGAACAACCGACATGAGTCTTATGCAGAAGATTCAGTGTGAGGAGTCCTATTGCTGGAAACTTTAGGTTATTACTGTTGGATTAGGTTTATTGGCACAAGACTGATTCATAGGTGCAAGTCAAAGCCAGAGTAGACGTAAGTAATTCCACTTAGACATTAATGCATGTCTTAAATGGAAAATATCAGATCAATAAAACTGTGTTTGTGAGTGTGTTTGTCTCTAAGAAAAGGAGAGAAATCTGGGCAGTGGGGAGCTGAGAATTCTCAGGGAGAGAGTTGAGAAGTGTCCTGGGGCTCAGGTACCTGCAGGAAGAAACATGTTCAATGCAGTTTCTTGCTGGGTCCACCCTAATTGTGCCCCTTGGTTGCAGATGAAGCTTATTTTTTTGTGCTCATCACCAGTCTTCTCCAGGTAAGACAAAGCCACAGGTGCTAAGTCAGTTCTCTCTGCAGTCACTCAGACAGCTTCTTGTGCAGCAATTTCACAATTGGAATTAACTGGAGATTAACCATCTATCTTGTGAACAGACGGACATTAGGATACTCCCAATCAGACCATAGAATATTTATAAACGGCTACAGAAATGATTCAGAAGGATTACTGTACAGTTTCCTAACCTTCTCCTAGAACTCTCTGGAGAAGGAAATAAGTGTATCTATTTTGTTTAATCTGTGGTTTTCTACTAAGTCTGAGCTTCTCCTTTGCTGACTCATCCTTAACGTGTGTGCTGCTAAACTAACCATTGTTTATAAGAAGAATTGATCTTTCTTTCATGTCTCCTAGTCACCTTTACTCTGAATATTCTGTCACCACAAAGTCTTCCATTAGAAGATTTTATTTGACATAAAAGCTAACAATAGCTGGCTTTAAACACTTTACCTAGCTGTCATATTCTAATATGCCCTCTGATATGGCACATTGTACTATACACACTGTTTACAACTCTCAGAGCATATTTTTTTCCCATGGAAAATTTTAGAGAGAGATATGTGGATTTTCCTTCATCATGGATACTTGCTTTGCTTTTCTTTTCTCTTTTTCTTTTCTTTTCTTTTTTTTTTTTTTTTTTTAACAATTTTTAGTATATTATTATTATCTGGAAGCAGTATCAGGTGGCAACAAAGTATTCCTCAACAAAGAAAAGAAGATCAAAACACTCTTATGCATTAAAGGACAAATAGAAGGTGTGTGGCTACTTAGGTGTATGTATGCACACATTTATTAAAAGGGAAGACAGTATAATCTCTGAGAAACATCATTTCCCTGAATTAGGAGCACTTAATGATATATACATATATTTCAGATGAATTAATCTTTGCCAATAGTCATCTTAGACCATATATAACTTTGTAAACATTTTGAGGAATCATATATGTCTGCCAAATGTTTGTACTGTTGACAAAGTTTAGGGTTATTCTACTCACAACATCAGTCACACCCCCTCCTCAAATGCACAATTGTGCATGTCCTCCAAACAGGACCAGCTTCATGAGTGTGGGACCTATGCAGTCACCAGAGCCCCATGCTCAGGAGGGTCCTGTATTTGGTTTAATGTTCTGCTCCCACTCTACTGCAATTCTTAATTTTTAAAAAAGTGGCTCAACATTTTTATTTTGGGGCCTGACAATTGTGTAGGCTGGTCCATGGCCCATATAGTTGCTGCCCACACAGCTGTTTATAGTAGAAGCGGTTTTCTCTTCTACTGATTTTTTTCCCAACACACATAAATATTTATATCACATAGGTTTATAATAATACATATCTATACACACATATAGACACACACACACACTTTTACACTTATTCTTCTACAATTATAGACCTAAAAATTCCTAGCTGAGACTGCCTGTTCAATGTTTGGATTGCAGAATGCTACAGGATAAATTTTTTAATAAAAACAAGTTTTTGATTTGGTCTTTAGCCTTAATAATAACACCATCACCACCATTAATGAGTGTTATTCATTGAAGCACTTTTTCTAAGTTAGTTTATTTAATTGTTAAAAAACTTATGAGGTGCTTGCTTTTATAATGTGTTTAATGGATTGGGAAACATGCTTCAAGAATTATTACATTAGGGCTGGGCATGGTGGTTCACACCTTTAATCCAAGCATTTTGAGAGGCTGAGGGAGAAGGATCATTTGAGGCCAGGAGTTTGAGACCAGCTGGGCAACATAATGAGACATCATCTCTACAAAAAAATAAAAAGGAAATTAGCTTGGCCTGGCAGTATGTGCCTGTAGTCCTAGCTACTCAGGAGGCTGAGGCAGGAGGATCACTTGAGCCCAGGAGTTCGAGGCTGTAGTGAACTATGATTGTGCCACTGGACTCCAGCCTGGACAACAGAGTGAGACCCAAAGAAAAAAATTATTAAATTATTTGCCTATGATTTAATAGTCTGTCTGATACTACTGCCTGAGCACAGAATATGCTAGAGAGTTTACCCCACTCCCAGTCAAGAAAGCTGGCCTTTTGTAACCACAGCTAGACACACATAGGTAAGGTCTATACCAGGGGGTGACAGGGCAGAGTCTATTGGTCAAGGCAGCTCCTGTTTGGACATAGGCAATTATCTGGAAATGGGGGCAGTCATGAGTTTTTGTAAGCCAAAATTCACATGTACATTGCCTGATAGAGGTAATCTCAATGAGGGAACCACTAGAATTTATTACTATCAACTTCTTGCGTCTCTCATCACATCCTTCCCACATTAAGTTCATGTCTTCTAAAGACAACTTCTTTAGGATTTGGGTTGGTTAATTTTGGGAAAGTTTACAAAAAGCGAGTTTGTGAGACAAGCCATAGTTAGGCTGTAGCAGTTGGTCCCAGGCACTTCTTTAAGTAAAATGTGTTGGACTGAGACAACGTTGGTAGATCAAACACTCTATCAGTCTTTGAATAGTGATGCTAGCTAATGCATGCGGACAAGAAAGGCAAACCCGTACCTGGAATATGTGTTGATTCTAGTCAGTGATGAATGGCTGCCACTACCAGGGGAAAGAAGTCCAGTAACATCAACTTGCTGCAACTGGCTGCCCGGTTTTCTTGAGGAGTGGTACTCTTTTGAGGTCTCAGTATTCTTCCCTTTTCCTGGCAGGTGGGATATTCAAGAGGGTCAGGAGCTCTATAAGCATTAGTGAGAGGGAGACCATGCTATCTGCCTCACAAATAGCTTCCATCTTTGCCGCCATAGCCAATTCCTTTATGGGTCTATGGTGCAAACATCAGTGTGGTGAAACATAACGGTTAGAAGACATCTACTAGTGGAACCCTCTTGTCCACTAGGTGGATAAAGACCTCTTCTGTAGTGGGTGCTCTCTGCTTGGCAGTAACATGGGATACAAAGATTCTCACACTTTGTGCTCACTTTCAAAAGTCCACACATCTGTTACTTCCCCAGACCTCGTTGTACCCGGTAATCTAATTTATTTGTTTCCAAGCTACTCACCTTCCAGATAAGCCATTTCTCCTTGTTCTTGAGTCTATGGATCCTCTTACCTTGGTCCACTTTTTATGATCCCAGTGTATCACTCCATGCGGTTTCTGAAGCTCTGCCCAAAAAAAGGCTTTTCTCTCAACACTCTTTTCTCACCTGGTCCTGAATGGGGACATGGTGCAGCTACCATTCTCTTTTGGCTTGCGTTCATTTACTAAACTGACCCACCTGTGAACCAGGCTGGTGTCTTTCCTCTCCCTTTAGTTAGTCATAGAAAATGCCTATGCAGTTGAAGCATGAACTGAAGACAGGCACCAGAGAAGCATGAGTTCTGAGCAGGCTGTTCATGCACTTTATGTGTCCTCCTGACCAGCTTGAGCCTGACTGTAGATATACCATGTCCGTTATATTATGGATTGCTGCTAGAACCACCTGAAGTAATGATGTGGTGGATTTGAAAGTATCCAATTTATGCTGAGTAGTTATGGTCACATAGTCACTTAATTCCCGAGGTCAGATGCTTAGATCCTGCAAGGACTGAGTAGTGTTCCAGGACCTGTTTTTCGAATGCTGTGTAGCTCTTTGCTGCATGCAGCATGAATTTGCTTCCAAATCACTAGAGTTTCTGTTGTGACTCTCCTAATGGGCCTTGCTAAAGGCTCTACACAGTGTCTTTATCCACCACAGATACCTCTGGTATCATGGAATCTGCTGAGTCATAGAGATCAAATGCCAGCAATTCTAAAACCACAGGAGAAACTACTGCAGAGTACTTTCTTTTTCTGGGTTTCAATCAAAGGTAACAGCTTTGAACCCAACATGATGAATGGGTAGTTTCAACATTCCCAAGTGCAAAAAGTGCTGCTTACAAAACCCAAGAAGACTACCAAGGGTTGGGTTTCATCCTTCGTGGTAGGAAATGTGAGGTCTTTTCCCATTCTCTGAATTACATGTGCATTTTCAAGGCATGCCAAAAAGTGGAATGCACATGCCTTGGAAATGCGCATGTAATTAGTTAATATATTAATTTAATTTATGTTATCATACTAATATGATCACTTAGTCAATATGATATTAATTTTCAAAAAATTATCCAGACAGTCCCGGCCCCTTCAATCTATATTATGACAGACAACATGAGAATTAACATAATCTTGGGATATGACAGTGAGTTTATATCCCATGTGAATGTAAACTGCTCCGATCTTTCTTTGTGGGTATGGCATACTTTTCCAGTTCAGTGTCTACATACTATATATCTGAGGCTGTGTTAATTTTGCCTAAGAAAGATAATCACATGTAGTACTGTAAATCCAACCAGCCTTTTGCAGGGGCCGTACTGGTGAATCAAATGGGAATGTAGTAGGGAGTATCAGCTCGGCGTGTTTAAAGTCTTTAAGTGTAGCACTGGCTGTGTTATTGTGCTGTGATGTGATATTGTTTTTATTTACTCTAATTGCTGGGGAGGGTGGGGATAGTTTCAGGGTTTCTTCTCTATGACAACCACTTTTACTAATAGATCAAGGAAGTTTCTGCCGACTGCCAAATATATCCGCTTGAATTATACATTTAGGGACCAGGGAAATGACAATCAAGCAGGTTCGTGGGCCCAGTAGCCCCACTGTGGATCAGACCTGGGTCAGAACTCCATTAATTATCTGAACATAGGGAGGGGGGCAAGATGGCGCTTTGGATCTTCTGCTATCAAATTACACTTGGGTCCTGCATCCAAATAACCTTGAAGTATCTGAGTATTCGTCTTTTCTGAGTGTGCCATTTTAAAAGTAGATAGTGATAGATTCCATTGGGAAAAGAAAGCCTATAGGTGCCATTGATTTTTTTAATTAAAAAAATTGGCTGGGCGCGGTGGCTCACATCTGTAATCCCAGCACTTTGGGAGATCGAGGTGGGCGGATCACGAGGTCAGGAGTTCAAGACCATCCAGGCTAACATGGCGAAACCCCATCTCTACTAAAAATACAAAAATTAGCCGGGCATGGTGGTACACACCTGTAATCCCAGCTACTCAGGCGGCTGAGGCAGGAGAATTGCTTGAACCTGGGAGGCAGAGTTACAGTGAGCCAAGATTGAGCCATTGCACTCCAGCCTGGGTGATAGAGTGAGACTCAGTTTCTCTCTCTCTCTCTCCCCCCCCCATATATATATTTAACATTTTTGTGCCTTTTTTATTTCCTATTTCCCAAGTTCTGCCACAGGATCTATGATACTGTTTTTAAAAGGGGGTCGTGCTATGTTTTCCAGGCTGGACTCAAACTCCTGGGCTGAAGGAATCCTCCCACCTCAGCCTCCCAAGTAGTTGAGACCACAGGCATGTGTGCAGCAGCTATGCCCCTCCATTGGTCAATGAATTCTACCTCTGAGATCTGGCTCCTATCTGGAAACTAGGCAAAATTTTATAACTTTCCATTGAGGAGGTAAAGCTTTGCCTTCTGCTCATTTATTCTTGATTTCTTTTGGATATATATAAAATAGTACCCTTGTTCCCTTGCTGGGTGACCATTTGTCTTGTCCCTAGGAACACCGTATATAAGCCATCACTATAGGTCATCATAAGTCAGATCCTCCTGCATGTCGTTCTGTTTTTGCTAACCATACTACCCAACATTCTATTATCCCCATTGCTTCTAGATAGTACAATCCTGTAACAGCATCTCTCCTATGAGGAGATCAACCTACAGAGGAAAGGCACTACTGGGTCTGGGGGCAATGCTGTATTCTCTGCCAGTTCATTTCTTGTTGCCTCAGTAAACAGAGTACTCTCCAGGCCCTCCTGAGGAAAACGACCAGCTGTTGGATTTTCCCGTCTTGAACAGGTGACACTTGAACAACATGGAGGTTAGGAGTCCTACCCTTTCTGTGCAGTCCAAATTCTGGGAATAAACTTTTGATGTACCCCCAACCCCCAACAAACTTAACTACCAACAGCTTACTGTCAACCAGAAGCATTACTGATAACAGTTGATTTATACATTTTCTGTATACGTATTATATACTGTATTCTTACAATAAAGTAAGCTAGAGAGAAGAAAATGTCATTAAGAAAATCACAAGGAAGAAAAAATAAATTTATTATTCATTAAGTGAAAGTAGATCATCATAAAGATCCTCATCCTTTTGGCCTTCACACTGAGTAGCCTGAGGAGGAGGAGGCAGAGGAGGGATTGGTCTTGCTGTCTCAGGGATGGCGGAGGCAGAAAAAAACCTGCATGTAAGTGAACCACGCAGTTCAAACCCATGTTGTTTGAGAGTCAACTGTATAGCAGATCCGTTCTAGCGTGCTCAATTCTCTACCCTTTTGAGCTCTTTCTCACAGTTTTCCATGGTGCTTTTGCCATCTCTATTTGATTTCATGTCAGCTGTAGCTTTTCCCAGACTTCTAAGAGTCATCTCACCTGTATTCCAGATCCATCACCTACTGCTCCTGACAGGGAGTTAAATCCTGTAACACCAGGGAGTTCCCTCACGTTGTGAAGCCTCCTTTATCCAGCTTTATATTCTACCTTTCTTGATCCAGCCCCATCAGGATCCACTCTCAGATATAATCTCCTGGTTCCTGCCAATGATGCTATCATTGACCCCATAGCAACTTTGATGTATAATCGTTTTATTTCTTGGTGGGTCCTGCACTTCTCTGGGGGCTGGTTGTGCTGAGATTTAACTATAATTAAAAGCCTAGTGCCAAGGCTGCAAGGAGAGGACATGTTGTGAGGAGGTCAGCCATTGTCTTGTTTGAAACCTGTCTCATTTGAGGCCCCTACATTGTCTTTTTTTTTTTTTTTTTTTTTTTTTTTTTTTTTTGAGACGGAGTCTCGCTCTGTCGCCCAGGCTGGGTGCAGTGGCCGGATCTCAGCTCACTGCAAGCTCCGCCTCCCGGGTTTACGCCATTCTCTCGCCTCAGCGTCCCGAGTAGCTGGACTACAGGCGCCCGCCATCTCGCCCGGCTAATTTTTTGTATTTTTTTAGTAGAGACGGGGTTTCACCGTGTTAGCCAGGATGGTCTCGATCTCCTGACCTCGTGATCCGCCCGTCTCGGCCTCCCAAAGTGCTGGGATTACAGGCTTGAGCCACCGCGCCCGGCCTACATTGTCTTAAACAAGGAGGGATGAGTGCTTTTCCAAAAAGGAGTGGGCCATGTCTCCTAGTCTGGGGTTCTGAGAAATTAAGGATGCAAGGCTCACAAGTTTACTTACCCCTGTATCACCATCTCAGACTCTGAGCCCCATACTGTCACAGAAGATGTGCCTAGACCAAAAATCCTCTGAAGTTCTGACAATGTTACACTGAAGTTCTGTTCACAGTCTTCAGCAGTATCTGCCCTCTGTCTTCAGGGGATGAGTCTTTTTAAATGCTGCCAAGGAGGCCTCCGACACACTTTGTTTTAAATTGTTAAGAGGTCTGAGCCTGTCATTTTCTGTCTTCAATAATCAATGGCACTTAGGAACAACCACTCAATTTCACAGTCTTTGGCACAGTTGCCATTTCCCATATCTCTGCAAAACCTGTGGAATTTCACCAGTTAGTGCATCCCGTCCACCTGGATCCCATCGCAGTCTCCCCATGTGAAAGTTGAGTAGTTGCAAACTGCAGCATGCCAGAGACTATTAATACACTACCTACCAGCAGGTAGTCGGACTGGCAAGCTGACTGCAGCAAAATTCCATCCTTAGGGTTTTCTTCTTAGGTTTACTTCTGGTATAAACTGACTTAGGTTGAGTTCCTTAAACACAGAGCCTGAGATGGGGATTCTTGTTCAAGTGATTGATGAGGGGAGTAGGAGGAAGTTATTCTCGGGATAAAAGGAGTGGGGGAAAGCCTGATAGAGTGGGCTTAAAAGGTATTTATGAATGTGATCTCAAATGGAGACTAGCTTCAGTCTGAACCATGGGGAATCTTTAGAACACAAATTGCAACAAAGAGTACCATCCTGAGATGAAGGCCCAGGCTTCTGTTCCCAGACAGCAGTTAGTCATTAGCTGAAGTTTGCTGGGTGGCATGATGGGAATGTGTATTGTATTGACTTTCAGGTGTGGATAACGCGCTAGATAAGGGGTCAGCTGAGAGTTGTTGTTATCAGTCAATACTCAGGGTAGCTAGAGAATGGGTATACAAGCAGGTGAAAAATCTGCCCAGTGCCATCAACATTACCCATATAGTAGATCAGGGCAGTCCTTGAGATTCTGTATTTCAGACTCTCTTTTGGGTGATGCCAGTGTTGCTAGCCTAAGAACCACACCCCGAGTGGCAAGACACTGATTATTTTGTTTTCAGGTTTTTCTGTTCAAGTGACTGATGAGGGGAATGGGAGGAAACTATTCTTAGGAAAAAAGGAGTGGGGAAAGCCTGATAGCGTGGGTTTAAAAGGTGTTTATGAACCTATCTCAAATGGAGACTAGCTTCAGTCTGAACCCATGGGGAATCTTTAGAACATCCTTTTTTCTTTCTCCTGCATCCTTTTTTTTTTCTTTTCTTTTCCCTTTCTTACTCTATCTAATTACGTTGAGTCTGTATTTGCTCTCCAAACCAGTTTGCAGGACTGCCTTCAGAGAATGTGAGAATCTTCCAGGTTTCTTTCGTAAGAAAGGGAAGAAAAACATCAATTGATTGGTCTACTTTTCTATTTATACATCCAGTTTCCTAGAGCTGGCTTTATCCAGGTTGTTTCCTTTACATTAATGGACAGTTCTTTAAAAATAGTGCAATCTTAGGAGCTGATTCAAGACTAAGAAAACACCCTCAGCTTTTTGTGAGCAGATTAAGAATAGCAAAGCTACCTAAAGTAGGAATCACAACCAATCTTTCGATTTCATTGTAGTGCTGAAAGAAATATTTACAAGCCTAATTATACCCAAGTCACCATTTGAGATGTTAAATAAAATTTGTGAGAGGCCGTTGATTTGGACTAGGCTCCTATAGAAAGCCTGACAGACCAAACCAATATGGAGTTTACAGCAGCTGAGTTTTAGTTAATTGAGTCTCTGTAGCCAATTAACCAATTAAGCTGTAACCAGTTAAGTTGTCTCTATACCAAACTTCCATTTCCTATAAATGCTATCAGACCAGGTCATCGGTCAGCAGTCTCTGAACCTACTCTGGTTCGAAAGGCTGCCCAATTTATGAATTTTTTGTTTTGTTTTGTTTTTCTTTGCTCAGTTAAACTCACTTAACTTTTAAACTTGTCTAAGAATTTCCTTTTAAGACATTTGTTATTGTTGGTAGGATTCAGAACAGAACTCCAGCCGCCCCGGGACCATCAAGCAACCAGGCGTAGGTACTCACTAAGACCGCTGTCTTCACTGTTTTCCTGCATTTTCTGCGAATCACTGGTGAGTTCTCTCACATTATGAAGCTTCACAAATGTGTGTTTTGAGCTATCTGAGTGTTTTTGAACATTTTTTTAAAAAAATCTAAGCTGGGTTTAAAGTCGCCACAAAAACTGAACTGGGTTCAATAGGTAAGGTTACTCTATCCAATAAGGAATTCCATTCCACCTTCTGAAACTCCACCGAGGGTTAGTTTGTGCTCTGAAAAGGCATGTGTGTCCTTCTTGGGGTGGCTGGCTTGTGTTAAATAGAAACTGGAGTGGGTCCAGGGTGTGGAACTCCTACATTTGAAATCCCAGCCAAGTTCATGCATAAGAATCCCCAGAAAAACCCCAGAATTATACTTTTGTGTGTGTGTGTTTTTTTTGTTTGTTTGTTTTTTGTTTTGAGGAATGGGCAAACCTTGCCAAAGGTAATTTGGAATTATAGTGGCCACAATTAGAAAGTTTTAATTTGGGTAAAATTATTTGTAGGATATATTAGAAAAGGAACAACCAAAAGCTCCACAGAAGCCATGACATTCATTTATTAATTAGCACACAGGCTTTTAAGAGACTAAAATGTGAGGGGCAAAATTGTTTATATAAGTTGAGCTCTTAGATCAGTAGGGTCTAAAACTTGAGCTCAGAATAATGTTAAAAAGTATTCTAGTCTTGTACGGAAAATGCTTTGTCTGCCTTATTCCTTAATAGGCTCTGCCCAGAACTCAGTAATTTAGTTAAAAGAACACAGGTTGAGTTGGGAAGCAGCTGCCTATTTTTAGTTATTTTAAGACCTATCTATAATGAAGGAAACTTGTGTCAGTGGAGGAAGTCTCCGTTTACAGAGGCGTCTTCCTCTCTGCACCAGGAAGACAGGAAGAACTAAGTTTTGTTTTGTTTTCAGGTTTTTCTGTTCTTGAGGCTTTACAATACGAAAGGCAAAAAGACCTGAGTCTATATAACAAGCCTTGCCTCTGATCATTTTGTCTTAGCTGGGCTTTCTACTTTCTTTGTCTCAATAGGTAATGGTATTTAGGTCTGAAACGTGAATTCAATGAGTGACCTAGGTAACAATAACTTAGGGCAATAATCAGGCAGGTCAATCAGGAAAAGGTCATGGATCCCTTACTCCGCTTGCTGAAATAAGTCAATTGGTCAATGGGTAAAGAAAATATTCTCACGCCCTGTGAACGGTTTTTGAGAAAAATGAATGGGCCTTTAAGAGAATAGATGATGATTAGTAGCAAGGTCTGTCAGGATGTGATGAAACTTCCTTTCTTGTGAGTTAATCTTCAAAGGATTGATGACAGTTGGGTCCCTTGGGAGACTCTGTCTTCAGCAGATAAGGGGAATTCAGAACGCCTTGCCTTGCTTACATATTGGCAATCAATATCACAGTGATATATCTGGGGGTAATATTTTCTGAACTTCAATGGCTACCTATGTGTAATGAGCAATTTAAGCATATTTGTTAAGAATGAGTAAACTAGGTGAATGTAAATAGGTTGGAAACTTGTAAATGAGTCACAAGAATCTTTTATTATCCAAGGTCTTAAAGTTATGTTGGATTAAGTGATAGATATCTATGAAATGCATGACTCATTTTTCAGTAAGTTAAGATACTGAAACTTGCTCTTCAACCCTTTTGTCTCATTGTGTTTTGGGAGAGGAAAGCCTGAAGATAGGAGAAATGTGATTTTTTTTTTTTTTTGACTAGTGGGGGACTTTCCAATTAACTTCAGGGATTGGGATAGGCTGATAGAAACTGTTCTAAAGATAAAACAACTGTTCACGTCTTTCATTGAGAATGTAGAATGTGTCTTCTTGGAAAATAGAGTAATGCAATGATGAGTTAGTTGAGGCTAATAATCAATGCATGGCCATATTCATTCACTAAACGGATATTTGACTATATACTATGTGTAACACATTGTATTAGGGCCAGGGATATACACAAACAGAGTAGATGTGGTTTTTCTCTATGTCATAGGAGAAACAGATGCACACATACACACAGTATAAGAAAATTAGTAGTTGCATTCTAGAAAGAAAAAGAATTGTCCACTTCTATCTGCAAATAGTTGAATGGCTGAACTGAACTTCTTGTGTCAGCCATTTTTGATGCCACTTATCTAATACTAAACATAGTGCTGGTCTCGGTTTATGTCTGATAATAAGTTGTGCTAGTGGTATACTGTGTTTTTTTTTTCTTTTGCAGTATAGAAAACTCAGGTGTATTTTGGTCTATTAAACATAAAAAGGGTGGTACTATGAAGACATGTGTCTAAGCTAACATGGTGCTCGTCTACAAAATGCCACTATAAAACAGTTCACAATTGTCTGCTTCCAAGGTTTCCATTGGAAATTAAGATTACTACGAGTTTAGGAGAGTCTAACTAATTAAAACAAAAAAAACTGTGGCTTCCTATATGAGGAAAGTAAGACATGTTTTTGGTAGGTGAATCTAGACCACATGAAAGATGTGGGTTTTTAAAAAATTTTTGTTGAGAGTAATTTTGTTTAATTTACAGATTGTTTAAAGGTTGTTTAAGAATAAAGGATAGATAAAACTGGATAAGAAACTTGTAGAAGGTTTATGGAAGATAAGTCTTGTGAAAGAAATTGTATGTGGTCAAGCTGATAAGAATTAGAAGGGAATTGTTTTTCTAAGAACTGAGGATTGATATCAACTATGTAACTATGCAAAATTAGAATCTAGTACCTATGTTAAAACAAAGAGGGTTTTGTGGAGAACTGATCTGTTCTTAATAGGAAATAGAGCCTTATTAGGTTGTTTGATTACTTAAGGAAACTGAGTCCTTTCTAAAGAGTTAGGATTTTTCCCACCACTATGTGGCTTTCTGTATTTAATTATCACTCTGATTAAGTGATCATTTCACAGTGACCTGTAAACCTCTATTTTTGATGTTACCCCAAATCAAATGATAAATTAGTCTTTCTGATCTAGAATTGACTTGGGATTTTCTATGTGGGTACCTGGAGAGCATTAGGAAGTATCTGATCTTGTAGAGATGTTAAACTAATTAGGCTTGTTTCATATGTTGTATGGAAAACATTGGTAAATAATGTGATGTTAAATATTTTTGAATTATCTTTATGAATGTGTTTGAGAAATTCTATGAAATTCTTAGAAATCTAATAGTCCTAATATAATGCTATCAATGATAATTCTAGTTGTTATCTTCAAATGTTGTATGCAATAGAGATAACTAAGCTTCCTTGTCAAATGCTGGTTATAATGCTTTAACATGGCCATTCTAAGTCTTTGTCATTCAATTATTTCTTCTCTAAAAGCATTTTCAGTTTATTATAGTCCAAAAAGTGTTGCATTTTCAAAAGTTTCATGGAAAGAACTTTGACAAGTACAAGTTTTTGATAACTCGAAGATCTTACCATTAGACTGGGTGGGAATTCCTGAAATTCTTAATGATTGGTTTATAAAGTTAACAAAAAATCAAGTAGAACAAGAATTAATTGAATACCAAGGAAGTGTTCTGGCAGATTTTCATGATAGGTCAGCCAATGCTGAAACTGTTAAGATGTGCAATTTGAATGAACTCCTTAAAATTGATCCAAATCAACCTCCCTATAATGATTTATTAGAGTATAAATGTACTAGATTTGGAAAAGCAAAATCAGTATGTGACATGAGAAATTCAGTGTTAAACATGTACTCACAAAGGAACTGGATGCCTGCCTGGTCATGCCCGAATCCCTGAAGCTCCTATTGTAAAGAGCCCTATACTTTGTAACTCATCATGAAATATGTAGGATGACCCAAATGATGAATACATAGTTGAGGGTGACTGTATTAAAATTGCTTAAATGGTTTATGGCCAATATTTGGTTTGTCAAGCCTATAGTCTTGGTGATGGTAGCAGCAGCCTGTCTAGAGTGACTGCTGCCATGATGCTGGCTTCAGTGGGGGAGGTGCAGCTGGGGCTGCCTGCTCCACGGAGCCAGTGGGAGCCAAGAACAGGCAGAAGCCCCATTCCCTTCCAAGTTGGAGGGGCAACCTCCTGGATGCAGCTGCAGTCAGTTTCAGACCGAGGCATCTCTGCACCTTTGGGGGCCCAGGAAGCCCACCTGCCCCTGTAGGCTTAGGAGTGCCTGCTTCTGCTGCCTGGACTCTCCCTGCTCCCAGCACCGACTCCGATTTTGGAGCAAAGTTGTGTTTGAGCCCAGGTGCTGTCACCATCTGGCCAGGTGTGTCTACACTTGGGGCAGTGCCGACATGCCAGAGCCCTGATGCTTTGGCACCCTCCTGACTTTGGGTGCTGATGAGAATGGTAGGGAGGCCAAGGGAGGACTAAGGGTGGCTCAGCATGGGCCTGCAGGCACCCCTCAGCACAAACAACATGGATGCTGTAGGCACCGTGGATGGTAGGTTAATGGTGGCAGGAGGCAGGCAGGTTCCTGGGTAGAAAGGGGTGGGTCACCAGAGAGCCTCCACCTTCAGTACAGGGATGGTGTGATACCTGGGAACCAGCCTCACAGCTGTCAGTTCCACAGACTGGAGTGAGAACTGTTTTTTTTTTTTTTTTTTTTTCTGGTCCCACCCATGGCTGCTCATGGACCAATCAGCACACAATTCCTCCCCTCTAAAGACCATAAAAACCCTGGAGTCAGCCAGACTCAGACAATAGGACGACCTACCTGCGGAGAGGAGTGACCCACTGTGGGTCTTCTCTGGGCTAAGAGCTGAATAGATGTTGGCATACCCTGCCTGCAGAGAAGAGCTACCCACTGCAGGTCACCTCTGAGCTGTTGTTGCTCAATAAAGCACCTCTTTGGCTTGCTCATCCCCCACTTTTCCATGTACCTAATTCTTCCTGAACATGGGACAAGAACTTGGGGCTTGCTGAATGGCAGGACTGAAAGAGCTGTAACCCAAACTGAAACATGCCCCCTTGTTTGTCATGTTGCGGGTGACGAGAAGAAGAGAGAAGGCGAGAAGAACTCGGCCCTTTGGGGAGCCCAGACCTAGGAGATCCCTGAGCCATAGCTGTGACACCCTCTTTGGGGCTCTGTGGTTCCTGGTATCTCCGAGCTTCTGGGCACTGCCACATTCCCTGGTGCCAGCTATGGAAGCTGCTTGTGGTATGCCTGGTCCAGCCGCAGCCTCTCAGGGAGCTGGCACTAGAGCTGCACACCCCGATGTAGCCAGCATGCCTGACTGTTCGCAGTGGTCAGGCCCTGTGCTTGCTTTCTGTATGAGTCTGTTCTCACTCTATTGATAAAAACACACCCGAGGCCGGGCGCAGTGGCTCAAGCCTGTAATCCCAGCACTTTGGGAGGCCGAGACGGGCGGATCACGAGGTCAGGAGATCAAGACCATCCTGGCTAACACAGTGAAACCCCGTCTCTACTAAAAATACAAAAAAACTAGCTGGGCGAGGTGGCGGGCGCCTGTAGTCCCAGCTACTCGGGAGGCTGAGGCAGGAGAATGGCGTTAACCCGGGAGGCGGAGCTTGCAGTGAGCTGAGATCTGGCCACTGCACTCCAGTCCGGGTGACAGAGCGAGACTCCGCCTCAAAAAAAAAAAAAAAAAACAAACAACAAAAAAAAACACACCCGAGACTGGGTGATTTATAAGGAAAGAGGTTTAAGTGACTCATAGTTCCACATGGCTGGGGAGACCTCACAATCATAATGGAAGACAAGGAGGAGCAAGTCACATCTTACATGGTGGCAGGCAAGAGAATGTGTGCAGGGGAAGGAACTCCCTTTATAAAACCATCAGATCTTGTGAGACTTTTTCAAAACTATCATGAGAATAGCATGGGAAAGGCCCAACCCCATAATTCAATTACCTCCCACTGGGTCCCTCCCACAACACGTGGGAATTATGGGAGCTGCAATTCAAGATGACATTTGGGTGGGAACACAGCCAAACCATATCACTCACTCACACATCCCTCACCACTCTGTGCCTGGCTCGCCATTGGCAGACATGAGATCCAGGCCAGTAGTGGGAGCCGGAGTGCAGCCTGCCAGGTTGAGTGGGCAGAATAAGCCCAGCAGGCCTGAGCAAAACTCAGGCCAAGTTGCCACTAGCCACAGAGTTTTCTGGCTGGAAAAGTGACACCTCAAAGATCCTGTGACACTGGGAGGACAATCAAAACCCCAGGTGTTTCATTTCTGTACATGGCAGATCATTTGAACATTTGCAAAGGAATTTCATTCAATTACTGTTTTCAATAGGATGTAAATGTGTTCTTGTAATAGTCTACGTTCCTCGGTTGTATAGAAGCTTTCCATGTGGGAAGATGAATGTATTGCAGTTTAAAAAGTTATTGGAAAACATGTTCTCTTTATGGGACATCTCTGGAGAGATCTCCAATGACAGAAAAAACCTCTATATTGGGAAAATTATAAGAGTTAAACAAGGTGTTACTAACACAATGGCATTCCCATCATCTCTGTCATTCTCAGTCTTCTGGAAAGGTTGAAAGGATAAATACTATTTGGAAATTAAAATTGGCAGGTTAATTGGACTGACTTGGCCAAGGGTACTATCACTAGCTTTAATGGATGAAATAGTTATTGGAAGGCCTATATCTTTAATAATGGAACTGTATGTGTCTCCTGCTTTTCTAAGTTCTAAATGCCGAGGGCTCTGATGTACCAGAGTGAATTTTCACCAGATACAGGAAGCTTTTTGTAATCCACCAGTTGATGATAACCAGACCTTTCATGATCTAGAACCTGGATAGATCTTCTGGAAATGGCACTGGAGAAGGACTGCTCTTAAATCCCACTGGAAAGAACCATAGCAGATTATTTTTACTATTCATACTGCAGGAAAGCTTCAGGGCCTTGAACTTTGAGTCCACATTTTACAACTTACAAGGACCCCTTCAGACTCTTAGAACTGTACACCTATTGGAGAGTTTAAGGTAAAGCTGACCAGGGAAGTTTTTATCCTAGAAGTAGGTAGCATCTTGGATGTGGGCAGCTTTTGCCCAAGACATTGAGACAAGACTCATCAGAATGAGACTCTTATCCCTCTTATTTCCTTATGCTTCTTTTTTTGCTTGACAAGATAATGTTGTCACTAGACTTCTGCACTCAATTATCCTCACTGTTTGAATTGAATGCAGTTATGAGATACAATATAATCTCATTGCACACAAATACATTGGATGTGGTAGACAGTTACAAGAAACTAATGAACAGGCTATTTGCTTAAAATGGAGAAACTCCTCATCTGGCTCATTCTTTAATCCATTTTATTTTTAGTTGGTTTGGTTCATGAGGACCCTAGCGATCAGCATACTGCAAATTCTTGATATTTTCCTCTTGATAGTCCCAATAGTTTCCTGGTGCATTGTGTTCTCTCGGTCTTAAATGTCTACATGCAGCCATTTGCTGAATGGTAAAGGCCCGTTTTCAGCTGAAATAAGGACCCAACAAAATGTCATCATAAGAATACCATTATCTGTGAACGAGCTGTTGAGACCTGTAATCCAGGATGACGGTGACTGAGAATAGCTCTGTTGCCCTGCATTGAGAGTCTCATTTAAAGGGAGATTTTATTAAATAAAATTTGTGGGAGGCCACTAATTTGAACTAGGATCCTGCATGAAGACTAACAGACCAATATGGAATTTAACTATAGTAGCTGAACTTCAGTTATTACAGGAGGTTCTGCAATCACTTAACCAATTAAGGTATAAAGAATTAAGTTGTCTCTGCACCGAACTTACGTTTCTCACAAATGGTGCCAGATCATGTTATTTGTTGGAGTTTTATAAACCTGCTGTGGGTTGGAGGGCTGCCCAACTAATGAATTGGTTTTGGTTTGCTTTGTCTTGTATTTGTTGACCATTTTGGTGTTGCCCAAATTTAGTTAAAACTAAGACTTGTCTTAAGTTTTCTTTTTAACAGGGAACACTATTTCAAAAAGTTAAGGAATTGATTTAAGGTCACATAGGAAGTGAATGTTAAAGTTTGGACTAGAACTCAGGACTTGGACCTCTTGTTCTTATGTGCTTCTGTGAAATTTGGATCTTTGTACCTGAAACAATGTCTAAAGTTGGACTATTAGCCATACTCTTTATACATTTGCCTTATTTTTTTAGAGCACATTGGAGCAGAATGTAAACATTAAAAACATTAAAATGGAAACACTATGTCAAGAACCAGTATTGGAAAGGCAAGGTAAAATGTTCTGGAATTGAAGGAAAGATCTCATTTAGGATGCCTAGATTTACTTTAGAAAAAAAACTTAGAGCATTATCATCCCTACTGTGAAATTTTTCTGATAGACTGATAATTGCTTCATATTGGGGGTGACTACTTTTCTATTATTGCTGTCTGCTTTTCATTAAGTGTTGTCATCTTTTATGGTATGAAGGTGAAAAAGAATGCAATGGTACAGATCATCCTTAATTCCTAAATGAATGTATTAAAATTGAACATTATTAACATTATCATCATAATCCTCATCAAAATTAACACTCATTGAGGGCTTCCTATGTACCAGGCAATATATATTATCTCTTTTAATCCTCACAACATTCCTATGAGGCTAGTACACTTATTAGATCCATTTTACAGATGAAAAACTCAGAATTTTAGTATTTTGGTTTTCTTTCCCCCAGTCACACAGCTAGTTTGTAATGGTACCCGGATTTTATTTTTATTTATTTTTATTTTTTTTTCTTTTTGAGACTGAGTTTCGCTCTTGTCGCCCAGGTTAGAATGCACTTGCATGATCTTGGCTCACTGCAACCTCTACCTCCTGGGTTCAAGCGATTCTCCTGCCTCAGCCTCCCGGGTAGCTGGGATTACAGGTGCCCCCTACCATGCCTAGCTAACTTTTTGTATTTTTAGTAGAGATGGGGTTTTGCCATGTTGGGCAGGCTGGTCTTGAACTCCTGACCTCAGGTGATCCACCTGCCTCGGTATCCCAAAGTGCTGGGATTACAGGCGTGAGCCACTGTGCCGGCCATAGTACCCAAATTTAAACTGAAGTTGGTTCACATCAGAATTTACAGTCATAGGCATAATTGATTTATGTTGAGTAGTTAGATCAGAAGGCAGATCAACTTCAAAGAGAAGGTAAATGTTTTACGTTTAGTTTAGAAATAATGTTGGTGAAAGCAAGTGAATTCAGGAGAACATCTATAGGCCAATAATAAATCGTAGAGAAGAATGAGATAAGAAGCACTGCATTGCAGAAGAATGCATTCTTGCAACCACGAGAGTAAAAGCCCTGAACCAGACTTTAGTGTTTCATGTTTTTTTTTTTTTTTTTTTTTTTAACTAGGTTTCTTTTGTCGGTCATCCTTATGATAGGCTGTCTTCCTCATGATAATCTTACTGCAAAATGTTTATGCAAATAAAGTACAGGCTATCAGTTGTGAAATAAGTGGTTTGAGTGTCTTCTACTTAGAGAGAAGTCTGAGAAGTTTAGAAGAATTCTTTGTTCTGAGAGAGAAGCAGGTCACAATGGGATCAGCTCACATGAAGGATAAAAGGGGCTTTCTTGTGCCTGTATGCTGTAGAACTTGGTGGGTACTGAATTGTATTTTCTAGTTCGTTTATAGTTTTTGTAAATAAGCTAAATGTACCATACACTCATAGTGCCCTTACTGTTTGATATCATTGCTGCACTGGGGCAGGGGACAAAAGTATACATGATAAAGGTTAGATGAGTCAACATTAAACTCCATGTGTATCAAGAAAATAGCTTATGTTGACTTCTTGAGGGATGGGAGGATTGGAATAAATCTTGTATATATCTTTCATGACTTCAAGTTACCAACAAGTGATTTTTTTTAGGCATGAATTATTTTGGCTATATCTAGAATTGGATTGTAACCAAGACTTCCTATTTATCATACCTAACTTACCAATCGGGATATAACCAATGGGCATAACATAATGGAATTAACACTTAGACTATAATGAATGGGTTCAATATATTTTTATTAATCAGAGGATGCTTCTGAACTGGGTTTTTGAGACAGGGTCTTGCTCTGTCACCCAGGCTGGAGTGCAGTGGTGTGATCTCAGCTCACTGCAGCCTCGACCTCACAGACTCAGGCAATCCTTCCACCTCAGCTTCCCAAGTAGCTGGGAATACAGGCACACCTGTATTCCCAGGTGGGAATTCAGCATGCTTGGCTAAATTTTTTTTCTTTTATAGAGATGGAGTTTCCCCACATTGCCCAAGCTGGTCTTGAACTCATGGGTTCAAGAAATCCGTCTGCCTCAGCCTCTCGAAGTGCTGGGATTACAGGTGTGAGCCACTGTGCCTGTCCTGGGCTTTCTTTTGACTAGCCATAAAAGCCAACCTGGATAACTTGAGCAAAAAGTAGGATAGAAAGGATATTGGATATTTTGTACTTCACAAAATTAATAGGAATTCTGTATAGCTTGGCTCAGAAACAAACAGTAGTTCCTTATGTTTAACTAGCAACAAGTTTTAAAAAGGCTCTTCAAGCTCTGTTTAAATGAATTATCTTCAACACTTTTAAGTCTCTACCCCAGGGCTCAACATTCAAATTCTAGGAGGGTATCTTGTTGGCATGAGTCATATGCCACCACTGTGGTTAGAACAGGACTCAGAACCTTGCTTAACAGACTTAGTGGAATGTACACAAACAGCAAGCTAGTAAGTTCCCCAAAGAACTCTGAATACTTTCAGCAAGAGACTATGCAATGGATGCTAGGAAGCCACAAAAGCAACAGCTGACCTCTACAAGGTCATTGCAAGTCTTGGGACTTAAAGTTTGCTATTATAATATTTAAACATTATAAGGGTAGAAGTGATGTTATAGAGAGGGACCAAGTTCAGTCTAAATTTAAGTGCCAGAACCTGATTTACATGATAAGCGTTTAGAAAATATTATAGGGTATATCTACATAATTCTCCTTAAGTGACCTTTTGCAAAGCAAAGTACATTCATAGACCTAATCAAATTATTTGTCATGCTCCTGCAGCTGATCAGAAAATTCTAACTTCAATGGCTAAATACTGGGCCCATTGCTAGGGGTAGAGATACAAATAAGACATGCTCTGACTTCAAACAGTTCATAGTCTGGCATGGGGGAAATGAGAAATGCTTGCGACTTGCTATGATGCAGAGGTATAGGTGCCTCCTTGCAGAATGAATACAGAGGCATCACAGGAAAAAGAGATTCCTTCTTCTTCGAGGTGTTGAGGAATGCTCAATGGAGAAGATGACTTTTGAAGTAGATCTTAAAGAAATGGCTATTTTTGTTTTTCTCTGAGTTAAGGGAAGGATAATGGGAATTCTAGACAGAAAAACTGCAGTAGACGTCTGGAGGTCTGGAAAGGCTGAGGAGGGTGCAGGGGCAGTGGAGCAAGCTCATGGGCGTGAGCATGAAGGGAGTGGATAGCAAATGAGTCTAGCCAGTGAAGGGGGTGCTACTGTAAGGATTTGGGACTTTACATTGAGTAAAAGATTAGGCATTGATGATTTCTGGATCAAGATGCTGTGTTGAGATTCATAGTCTAAAGAGGAGGCATATAGATTGGCAGGGAAGACAGTTCTGAGGTTATCACAGTAAGCCCAGGAGACATGGAGGGCTGCAGTGAGGCATGGAGATTTTTCAGGCTCAATCAGTAAGAAATGGGACTGGCTTGATATAAGGGGAACAGAGAAAAGTCAAAACATGCTGATTGGGTTTCCAGCTCTGTTGAAAGGGTCATGATTATATTAAATAGGAAAAGAGAAACAGGTTTGGCGAGAAGCAAATGAGATTGGTAAGATACACATTGGTTAAAAATGTGTACGGGCTTAAGGTTTTTAACTCATTCTCACCTATCAGGTTCTGGACTAGTTGTTTTCCCAAATATTACCCTGTCAATAATAAACATAAAAGATCACACCCAGCAAGCAGGTAATAAACACACATTATCTTCGTCCTCTATAATGCCTTGCTCAGATGGCTGTCCTGGGGTGGGAGATAGGGTGTATACCTGAGAAAAGATCAATGCCTGGGTAGCCCAAGATAGACATCTAATAAACAAAAAGACCTGACATGATCTAAGCTATGGCGTCCACTTGCTAGAGTGGGCAAGTTGACTTTATTACAGACTACCATAGGTTATTAGGGTAGACAGTGACAGATCATTTTGTAAGTAAGGCCCAGAGAGAGCCAGATCCATCTGCCTAGAAAAACAAATAAATCCCAGTTCAGAAGTGAGGTTAAAAAAGATTTACAAGGCGCGCTGATGCATGTGCCCCTCTCTGGGTGGGTTGTGGTGGCCGGCCACAGGGGTTGCCCTCATTGGTTCAACACAGCCTGCCATCTGGAGAGACGGCAAGCTCCTGGGCTCATATTACAGGACATTTTCCCATTTCCTTTCCTATGGTCTAGTTTCGGCAGAAAAATGGACGACAGGCTGGGGGAGGATAAAAAATAAACAAGAGAGAGAAAAGAGTCTTTCTCTGAGCAATCTTATAAAACAAAGCATAAATCTTTAACTGCCTGACCTTTCAGCTCACATGATTCTTGGTGTAGGAGGGATAAATCAGAGCTCATCTGGAGGCTCAGGGGAGGGCAGCTTTCTGCCTTCCAACAGGAAGCAGCCTATTTGCAGAAGCACATAGATGTGTCATTGTTTTTAATAGAAGCTCAGTTGATTTCCTAGAAATTGAAATGTTCCCTTGGTTGGAAATGAAATTTCTACCTGGCCGTTCCACCTCTGGCCACCTCTTGGTGGCAAGTCTTATTGCCTATTGTTAGAATTAACAGAGAAAGGCCAAGTAAAAGGTCTTGGGGGCAGACTTCCTCATAACAGGGAGCCTCTCTCCGAGATGCAAATAAAACTGGCAAAGGTTGAGGGTTTTGCAGATGCAACTCCCTGCAATACGGTGAAGGGTGTTTCGTTAACCCTTCTTATGCTGATCTCCAACTTGCCTGTCTTGTGTTCCTGTCCGGT